>NC_134547.1:73411320-73711320 GCF_050624435.1 Tenrec ecaudatus
AGAAGGCTGTGGGCTGACACAAGTGCCTCCAGAAAGTATAAAAAAAGCTTTTCCCCATTTTTGTCCCACTCAGGTCCAAAAGACCAGAACTACAACATCCACGTTCAATGGACACACTTGCTTAGCCTGACTTCACAGGGACACATCTACCATATATTGTTTGATCAATGTTCACTCCCAATTCTCCATGCAAATTAAAAGGCACTTTACTGAAGCTAGCTGAGCTAACAACTTACTCCACAAAGAAAGAAAATAAAGATGTAGCATTTCCAAATAGAAAACTAAACCTACGCAGTCAGGCTACCGATAAAGCAGGCTAAATGTAGCAACACTCACACCCTTCGAGTCACAGCAAGTACCCTACATACAGGCTTCCCAAGGCTGCACATCTTTATGGGAGCAGATCCAAACCAAAAGTCAGACCCAATGGCAGTGAGTCTGCTCCAACTCCTGCCAACCCTCCACAGGGCCTACAATGCAGCCTCTTTCCTACACACCCTGGGCCTCACAAAGCCATCCACTTATGGGCCTGGTCGGCACCATGTCCTGGCAACCCCCACAATGACTGTTGATCAATCATTTCCTAACACAACACAAGGCTGATTTTAAATGCAGGACTGAGAATGGTGATTCAGTCAGACTCTTAAAAACTCCAGTGTGGTTTTTCCTCTTCTGTGTATGAGATGGCTTTGAGGTGGACTTGAGGGTGCAGTTATGGGCACACTAGGATGCTCTGGAGACACATGCTAAAGATCCTGGAAAACTGCAGTGTACTGACCCTTTCTATTGGCAGCACCCATGGAAACTCTGGTCCCTGGACATGCCAGGGAACAGAGATGACACCAAGAGACCAACTGAATCCATGCTCCAAGTGGGCAGCAGGGCCTTGTGGCCAGTCCTCCGCCATTTGTCAGAAAGCTGGTCCACAAAGATCTATGCATGTCAGCAAGACAAAACCTAAGCCTGTAAGAGGTCCCACAGCAGGGATCACTTTTCTTGTTTAAAAGCCCAAGTCTCTCCAGCACACACCTTCTGAAAGTTTCTAGGTGGAATAAATAAAATCCATAATTACTTTTTTAAACTAGCTCAGATCAGGGTACGAACTGTACTTTCATAAACCAAGCACAGAGAATGTGGGACCTACACGGCCAGATCCTAAAGCTATTGACTGCAGCAGGCACTCTCAAGTGTCCTCTTGCGCTCAGCTCCAGTCCTGGGCTATGGGGGCCTGAGATCTGTCCCAAGGGCCCGCACCTCATGTGCCCACCTCAGAGGGAGAGCTAGGTTTGGGGGGCAAAAACCAAAGGGAAGTGCCAGCTCATTTTTAACATTCTCCGTTAGCAAGGAGAATTTATTCAACAGCTTCCTAGGAAATATAAGATTAGTATAAAAATGCTGGAAATACAGAAAAGGCCATAGAAATGAACTGCCACAGAAATTCCTTATCAGCTTTCCTTTTTCCTCGTGTCTCACAAGCACACCTTCTGAAGAGCTACCAGCGCTCCCTTCTCGGCATGCCCACGCTGAGCCCAGAATCGGCTCAGGACTCGGACATGGGCTCCACCAGGAGACTCATTATACAGAGATGTTATTTCTGGCAGCCTGGTTGCAAAGTGATGATGTCATTTTTAACTCCTTTTCTCCTGAGCTGATTAGGACTTGTGGCCTTAAATAAAAGCATGCCCCACCCCCCACCCTCTGTGCAGTCTCCCTGGATCCCACACAGATCAGGGTCCCCGTAGCTACCCTGGCACAGAACTGAGGGGACCTCGGGGTCAGACAAGCTCATGGTCAGTCTATCTATACTGGAAGACAGAGACCGCACTGCTTCCTCTGCCAGGAGAGCTAGAGAAAATAGCAGGAGGGATGGACAGAGACTGCATGACAGCCAGGGTCTCTTGTACGGACACAGGTTGCCTGACCATCACTAGACCAGGTTAGAAAGATCCAGCAATGCATCCCTGGGTTTAGGGATGGTGTAAGGAGTAAGTGAACATGCCTAGAGCTCATGGGGGTAGGGGGTAGGGTTCCTGCTTTCTCAGGAGGGGGAGTGGAGCAGACACCAACACGGAAACTCAAAACACAGTCTAACCAGCCATACTGCCCAGGCCCCTCAGCAGACGGTAAACCACCCATGTGAAAAGGAGGAATGGGGAGTGAAAGACCACTAGAGGCAACAACCACACCAAATGAAACCCACTACCAACTAAAGTGCAGACATCACAGCAGCTGACAGCCACCTCGCTCTCCTACAAGCAGCTGTGAGTTCACAGCCCCACAGCCCTGCAGCCTGTCTGTTAGCAGCTGAGCAGGTTCTAACCAAGGGTCACCAGGGCTCCTTACTAGAAGTGAAGATACTGAAGGACTACTTGAAACACCTAGTGCTAATCTGTGTGGCTCGTTCAATAAAAAAAAAAAACCTTACCTTTCATGCTGCAATAACCCAACCATAAATAAAACCTTGAGAGAAAGTGTTATTTTAGAAACAAGCTATGTAGCAGTTCATTACCCCAATGACTAACGGATGTGGAATGGCATGCTTTACAACCAAGGAAGGGTAGAAGGTGCACTGAGTGACACTGTGGAAGAACTCTGCTCAGAAACATAGGAAGGAGGCTACCAGAAGATGATTATGACAAGAGTGATCACCAACACTGCTCACAAGTACCCGGGCCCCAGGAAATATGCTGCCACCTACACAGCTTACTCCAATGGCCCCAAGGGGTAAGAACCACCTCAAACTAAAGAAAGCCATCCAAAGGCCAGGCAGGGTATACAGGACCTGGGGCACAAACCAGCAAGAACATGGGCAAAAACAACAGGTAGACAGCCACCCATTGCCCTCTCTCCTTTATACCACAGGGTATGGTTCCCTCCCCCTGTCTTCCAAGTCCCAATTTCCCAAGCAATCAAATCCCTGCAATACCTTGGGAATTCTAATCTCAGAAAAGCATGCACATGCACCCCTAAGCTGGGACCTGGGCCCCAAGGGCACACGTGCTTTATATAGCCTGTCAGTGGCCAGGGTTTGGGATCAGGCAGGGTGTGAGGATGCTACGGATTGTAGGGGCCCAGATGGGATGGGATGGGATGGGATGGGACATGGCACCTAGCAACAGCACAGCACCCACTGCTTGCTGGGTGGTAGGGGTGTGTGTCAGATCCAACACCACCACCCCCTCTTTCCTAGAGCCTAGAGCAGAACTAAAAGCAATGTGCCGCTTTAGCCTCAGCAACAACTGCTAGACAGCTGATATGCGTGTGCTAGTTCTAGAAATCCATTTTCACCGCCCACCAGCCTCCTAACCATTTCATAAATGAAGCCGTTTATTCCTCAGCTATGCCATGTGAAATACCTCCTTCTTGTTCAGTTTCCCAACTTTCCCAGCATTTTCCACTCTGAAAAGCCAACCCTGTTCTATCAAGAACAAACCTCACACGAAATTCACACAGACACCCCCCCAAAACTAGTATAGACTTTCAGCTCCAGGGAAGTGGAGAAAAGGAGGAGGCAAGGAATTACCTACTTTCTTCTTTTTAAGTAATAGCAAACCCAGGCGTACATTTTTATTGTAACCCATGGCAGTTACTGGCATCCGACAGAAACATGGGAAGTACCTTCCCACCACCCAGATCTCCAATGAGTCTTTTGGTGCATTTGTCAGCCCACTGGGGGTGTGGTGGACACGCCTTCCATCAGCACACTCCACTTTGCATGTTAGGCTGCGAGTCCTGCACCTGAACACACTGCCCCATAACTTGGGAAACCACAACCACTCCCGAGTCTAAACCATATGCAAGAAGGCACTCATGGTGAGGGAACAAAGGAGACGCCCCCAAGGCAGCAGCTCCTCTGACCTCTGCTTCCTGGTCACCATCACCACCACCCAGTCCCCCTGAAGCAGTAGCACCTTAAGGAAAATGTCCTAGGGCTCCAAGGTGAGGTAACCACAGAAAGGGATAGGGACAAAAAAGTCTGCAGGACCCACTGAAGATTTGGGGGTGAAAGTTCAGTAGAAGACATTTACGGGACAGGGTCAGAGCTCTGGAGAAATAGAGACCCTTCCTCCCTGGCCCTGGCTATGACTTCTTGTGGAACGAAGCCAGCAGGAGTCTGGAGGAAACAACTGTCCACCCTCTTTCTAAAATATCAGTCTTTGAGAACTGTTAACTTAATAAGTGGCTGCAGAGAAAGGGTAATAAAGTCATCCAAGAACAGCCAGAGCCCAGGAGTCACACAGATCAGGCCTTAGTAGGCCCAGGAAGTGCAGCCTGCCAGGGCAATGAGGAGCAACCGGAACACTGCCCAAACCAGCTTCTGCCAGGTAGCAATGGCATTGTACAAGCCCACCAGCACCCAAGGGCACACCTTTTACTCTACAGCAGAGTTGAAGGGAGCTTGCTTCTGCCTCTCAATCCTGAGCCCATCTCCATTCACCCCCACAGCACCTGCAGGCCTTCTGTTTTCTGACTGCCAAACTTAACCATCACTACAGTAGGCAGCCATAGAAGCAGGGGAGAGAGGCTAGAACCCTTGGTCTTCCAGAAGCCTGATCCATCCTCAATCCTGAACCCCATCCCACCCTCCACCCCAGTAAAAGGCTAACAGCTCCCATAAGGCCCACACACAGCTGGCCTGCCAGATGCAGAGTCCAGGCTATGCCAGCCCATGTGGGAAGAGGAATCAGGTGGCCACTTGCTGTGACAAGGTGATGCTGAGCCAGTGAGCACGAGTCCAGAATACCACACACGGCTGCCAGCCCACCAAACCACCAGGTAGAACCTGGAGAGGAGCCTAAGGGTGGATGAGAGGCTGGGCATTTCAGCTGGGGCAGAGAGCTGGTGAGGAGAGGGTAAAGAGCTGTTCACGATAGAAAGGGTCCAAGCCTACCACCGAGTCCATTCCAAGCCACACTGACCCTACAGGACTGAGGAGAGCTGTCCCTGTAGGGTTTCAGAGCAGGATGTTGCCTTCACCCTTCTCCCTTGAGCTATGGGGTGGGTGGGTATTTCAAACCACCCACGGGGACACTTAGCCACCAGGATTCCTTAAGGAAAGGGCATGTTTTCCTGTCCTTTACTCTCACAGCATTCATGCCACTCCTAGTCTAAAGCCTACAGAAACAGGCTACCTGGCCAGCCAGCAACAGTCAGCACAGCCGAAGCAGTGACACAATGGGGCTGCCAGTGCTCAGCCCAGAAGACACCAGAAAGAGTTCCTGGGCTGTGATAGAGAGGAGCAGGAGCACAGAAGCAACACTAACCCGTCACCCCCAACCCCGCTCAAGACAGGCCACTTCTCAGTGCCTATGCAAACGGCCCCTGAGGAGAACAATCTGCGTCTCAGAGGGCAAGCTGGAGAGTGACTTTCTGTTCACGGTCTGCAAGAGATGAACCAAAGAGAAAAAATGAGGCTACCAGTACCCCCAAAGCTATTTGCAGTTTATGTCTAATTATGAAACAGCAAGGGAGCCCTGGTGAGACGGTGGTTAGACATCTGACTGCTGACCAGAAGGGTGGCTCCTGGAGGAAAGAGACTGGTGACCAGGCCAGTAAAAACTGCAGCCTCCCAGTGGGGCAGTTCACCCGTGTGGGAATAAACTCAATAGCATACAACAGAAACATTAAAAAACTAGAAGAAAACAGATGTTTTGCAGCCTGAATGTCTCACCTGTCTGTTATTTTCAAATCAGACTATTTATTTGAGCAGGCAGTAACCTTAGGCCCCCTTAAAGCTAATCTTGATCAGCAAACTTTCCCAGGTGTTTCTGCTATAACCTTTTTGAAAATGGTTTTCCATTTTCATCTAACCCATAGTGACCCCTCTGAAACAGGGCAGAGTTGCTCCCACAGAGTCCGAAATGCTGCCGTCCTCATAAAAGCAGACTCCACATTTTCTACCTGCAAGATGGCCACTGAGTGCAAACCTCTGACCTTCTAGTTGACAGCCAAGTCCTCAACCTCGGTGCCACCAACATGGACCCTTATCAAATCTGGCAGATGAAGCATAGTCCCAGCAGGCTTGAGTCTCTGAAGACCTCCTCTTCCCCCATTCTCCATCAGGGGGCACTCCTGACAGGCAGGGGGGCTCTACTCAAGGGGCCACTTTCACTGGCCCAGAATATAAAGGAAGCAAATTCACAGCAGCACCTGTGTCCCAGCTCCTCCCAGTGGAGAGGAGGGCGGGTGAGTGGGCCTGAGCAGAGGTCAGTCGGGGAAGCTGCTCTCATGAGAACGGAGAACAGGAAATCCCCAAGTAAACACGTTGTCAAGTACTAGGCTCCCATTTTTCACTCAAACGTGTGAAAAGACCTCAGAACTCTAAATCCATCAACTACAAACCCTTAGCACTGCTTCCCATATTGATAGAAGGGAACTCCACAAGGGAGTCAGAAACAGCCAGGAGCTGGCCATTCCTCTGCTGTGGGGACAGGGTCTCGGCCAGCAGTCAGTCGGTGTGGTCTGCTGCAGACATGCGCACTCACTTGCTCACTTGCACAGAAGCCAGGTTGAATGGGACACTACCACACACTGCCACCAGGAGACCATCTTTCCGCCTATAAACATCAGGGCAGACAAGTTTACTGATATTTACATTGTTTATATCAGTGATTTTAATCCCCCAAAACACCTATGGCAAAACAACAAAGGTCCTTACATCTTAGTATTTCATTAAAAAATATTAAGGTAACAAGCAGCACTAACCCTCTCATCTAACTGAAAAGTGTTGAGGAACAAACTAGAGAAAAATCACTGCCCCCCCAAAAAAAATCTATTAAAAATCACACTGCCGGTAAAAAAAAAAGTGGAGGGGCCACCAGAGGCTAGTACTATTGCTCAGTACACTCTGTTCAGGCAAGGAGCTGCCACACAGGCTTAGATGAGCATTCACTTAAGATTACTGTGTACCCCAACCCGGAGACCAACCACAGGTGCAGTTAGCATTGACAACAAGCTACAAAACCAATTCACAGCCATGGGAGAAAGACTCACCACTAAGATGGACAACTGCAGTCACCTGCACTCCCTCCTTCAGTTCCACACAGCTTTACAGCACAGAGCAGGGAAGAGCCCCTTCCTGCAGGCACCCTCTCACAGAAGCCTACTCACACAGTCAAATGACATATCTCAACCCCAGCAGGTGCAGACCCATCTCTCAGGTGCACGGGGAAGATGTCAATTCACTGCTCAAGGAAAAGGTGGGATACCTACAAGGGAGGGAGGGCAACAGAGCCATCAGCCAGAGTTTGATGGATTTTAATCCTACAAGACCCACATGAGGGACAGCAAGTGTAAAAGAAGCCCTTGTCCAGAGCAACCAGACAAAAGTGACCTAGTAATGGATTCCTGGCATGCCTCTACTTAAAAAGTTATTAGCCTGGAGTGGAGGTTACACTGAGCTGAAATAAGCAATACGGATTCACTCTCCAGATAATACCCATTGTTATATATTAGCATCTTTATAAAATGGCAGTCTGAAAACTTCCACCCCATCAACTGCCTGGTGTGTGGACAAGAAGATACAGACTGACACCACATACCAGCTAAGGCACCCCCAAAAACCCATCCACAAAAGTTCCCACTAAATCCTTAAGAAATCTAAGAGCAATTGGTGGTAGACTTACACCTCACCACTAATCACATTAAGTCTAAGTTATGTAAACACCTGATTAAGGGATAATTACCAGATTTAG
Source organism: Tenrec ecaudatus (assembly GCF_050624435.1). Classification (NCBI taxonomy): domain Eukaryota; kingdom Metazoa; phylum Chordata; class Mammalia; order Afrosoricida; family Tenrecidae; genus Tenrec; species Tenrec ecaudatus. The sequence goes on from NC_134547.1 coordinate 73,419,015, forward strand.
ATGTTTTTAAAAAGTCAATACCAAAAAAAAATTTTTAATACCAAACTACAAACTGCCTACAAGAAACCCACATGAACTAGAAAGACACAAACATACCCAGTTTAGAAGGAGAAATAATGGGAAAGGAGAGCATGCTGACAGTCGGGAGAAAGATTGGAGTGTGACTGTCTTGGTATTAATGATCCTTGTGCTAACTACAAGCTTTTCTTTCTTGTTGTGTTTTGTTCTTTGTCAGTGGTTTGTTGTTTTGTTGTATATTGTTGCTTAGTTTTGCTCTGTCTTGTTTTTGTGCATGTTATTATCTCCACAGGCCTGTCTATATAAGATAGGCTGGATGAACAATCTGGAGGAAAAACAATGGGACCAACAGTTCGGGGGGGGGGGGGGGGATGGGATAGGGGGAGGTTGGAGGGAAGGAAGTGGTGTTAACAAACCCAGGGACAAGGGAACAAGTGATCCAAATTGGTGGTGAGATGGGTGTGGGAGGCATGGTAGGGCATGATCAAGGGTAATATAACGAAGAGGTATTGCTGAAACCCAGATGGGGACGGAGCTTGATAGTGGGACAGGAGGAAAGTCAAGGGAAATAGAGGAAAGAGCTTGGAGGCAAAGGGCATTTATAGAGGTGTAAACAAAAACATGTACATATGCAAATATATATGAGGATGGGGAAATAGATCTATGTGCCTATATTTATAGGTTTAGTATTAAGGTGGCAGAAGGACATTGGGCCTCCTATCAAGTACTCCCTCAGTGCAAGAATACTTTCTTCTATTAAATTGGCATTCTAAATAAATAAATAAATAAATAGGCATTCTATGATGATCACCCTCCCGACACAACCGCTGAAGACAAAGTGGGTGAATAAGCGAATGTGGTGAAGAAAGCTGATGGTGCCCAGCTATCAAAAAGATATAGTGTCGGGGGTCTTAAAGGCTTGAAGATAAACATGCCATCTAGCTCAGAAGCAACAAAGCTCACATGTAAGAACACACCAGCCTGTGTGATCAAGAGGTTCTGAAGGGATCAGTTATCAGGCATCAAATAACAAAAAAATCGTATCATTGGGTGCACACCTCCATGATGCGATCGCTAGGGAAAAATGGGTGCAAAAGCAAATGTGGCAAAGGGAGCTGATGGTGCCCAGCTATCAAAAGGTATAACGTCTGGGGTCTTAAAGGCTTGAAGGTAAACAAGCGGCCATCTAACTCAGAAGCAACAAAGCCCACATGGAAGAAGCACACTAGTCTGTGTGATCACGAGGTGTCGAAGGAACAGGTATAAGGCATTATCAGAACAAAAAAAAAAATCTTACCATAGTGAATGAAGGGGGAAGTACAGAGTGGAGACCCAAAGCCAATTTGTCGGCCACCGGAGATCCCCTTGCAGAGGAGGCTAGGGGAGGAGATGAGTCAGTCAGGGTGCAATGTAGCACAGATGAAGAATACAGCTTTCCTCTAGTTCCTAAATGCTTCCTCCCACGCCCCCACTATCATGATCGGAATTCTACCTTGCAAGTCTGGCTAGACCAGAGGATGTACACTGGTACAGACAGGAGCTGGAGGCACGGGGAATCCAGGGCGGATGATACCTTCAGGACCAGGGGTTTAAGTAGCGATACCGGGAGGGTAGAGGGAGAGTGGGCTGGAAAGAGGAAACCAATTACAAGGATCTACATGTAACCTCCTCCCCTGGGGGACAGACAACAGAAAAGGGGGTGAAGGAAGATGTCGGACAGAGCAAGATATGACAAAATAATAATTTATAAATTATCAAGGGCTCATGAGGGATGGGGGAGGGGGGAAAAGAGGACTTGATGCCAAGGGCTTAAGTGGAAAGCAAATGCTTTGAAAATGATAAGGACAATGAATGTACAGATGTGCTTTACACAATTGATGTATGTATGGATTGTGATAAGAGTTGTATGAGCCCCTAATGAAATGAAATGTTTTAAAAAATAAAATGGTTTAAAAAAAAGTCGATACCGAACTACAAACTGCGTACAAGAAACCCACATGAACTACAAAGACGCAAACATACCCAGTTTAGAAGGAGAAATATGGGAAAGGAGAGCATGCTGACAGTCGGGAGAAAGATTGGAGTGTGACTGTCTTGGTATTAATGAATAGTATCAGAGATTTTCAGAAGGTCATTTCCTAATAATAAAGAGATCAATATACTTGGAAAAGGATACAATATTCTCAAACCATCGATGCTCCAAATAACTGAGCTTCACAATAGGTTTCACAAACACTAAGTGAGCTGCAAGGGTCACTGCTGTCATCAGAGGTGCCACTGACCACCACCACCATCACCAAGGGCCACAGGAGTAAGTTAATTGTCATCATACTTGGACAGGTGGGTTTCTTTTGGTCCATTTCTCAAGCAAAAGTGACTTTGGGGGAGGGTAGAAGAGGCACCATGCTGTGGTGCTCTGGGCCTCTCCCTCTCAGGCCTTAAAGGGAGAGATTTCGTTTACAGAGCGTTTACACAGAGCAGGTCCACATTCAACCAAGCCTGCGTTGGTTCTGACCTCAGAGTCTAGCTCCTAGGTGCCAGGTTACCTTCAATCAAGACTCTCCCTTGCAAGTCCTCTCTGTGCTGGGTGGCAGCTGATGGTGCTCATACGATGGACATGGACTGGCCAGTCTAAGATCACCAGCAAGCCCAGAGTGGGGATTCCTCCACCTCAGCCAGCCCCTTTCCTCTCACCACAAGCTTTCAGAAAGATGAGAGAGTTGGGAAGGGTTTTTAGCCAGCCCCAGTATCTGACAAGAACCCCCTTCACTAAAAGGACCTCGCATGTAGTTGGTTGACATTCCTATCGTGTTGGTCAGCTCAAAGACGCTCTGATGCCATTTAGATGAGACTCAAACCTAGACAAAGCACAAACCATGGGCCTCGGAAAGGTTTCCATTTGTGTCCTGGTGGGCTGCTGAGTGATTCTTTCAGGGTACCTGCTGAGCTGGGCACTGCCCATATCCATCAGCTTCAAGGCTCCTAAGACCTCACTCCTCAGCCATCCTGGGGTGTCTATCCTATTCAAGCCAAGGATGGGGAGAAGAAAAAGGATGCCACTTAATTTACCTGTTCCTAGAAAAGCTAGACTTAAAGAGAAACCTGCTCTTGGTGAATTACAAAGTGTCGCTCTAATTAGAACCAGGAAGTCCCCACAGGTGCCAGCAAACCCAACATGAGGTACTGGGACTGAAGGTGCCTTTGGCTGTGCTGCAAGGACTCCAACTCCTGGTGAAGCAGCCCAGGCTGAGAGAAGCCTGCACACTCCATGCCACAGAGCTGCTGCCGGGCACCACCCCAGTGGCACTTGTTATGGTGGAAGTGTAAAATCATCTATTGCAATGGGTCTCGACCCCTTTTGGGGTCAATCGACCCTTTCACCAGCATTGCCCGATTCATAACAGTAGTAAAATTACTGTTATGAAGTAGCAACGGAAATAATTTTATGATTGGGAGGGGTCACCCCCACATGAGGAATTGTATTAAAGGGTCGCAGCATTGGAAAGGCTGAGAACCACTGATCTATTGGGTTCATTTGCTCTGTGAAGGGAAGAAATGAATGATTTCTGGTTCACTGCATCTTTAGCTCATCCTCTAAAACTCCTTCTACTGAGAAGTCAACTTTGAAGGGGGGGGGGCTGAGTAGGGGGTTGTTTGACAAAGAGGGAAGACCTGTTTTGAGATGGAACAAACAAGAAATACTAAGAGTTTAAAGCCTCAGCACAAATATGTGAAAATCCTAAATTTATTTCTTTGGGTTTTTTTCAAGTAAGCCTCGGTCTAACGATCCAGTACTGCTTCTTTGAAACCTTAAAATAGGAAAGAAGTCACATGCTGGTTGCATGCACTCAACTTACTACGAGGCTGAAAATACAATCTACAATAATGTAAAAATTAAAGACCAAGCACCCATATTTCCCCCAAATAGGAGCATGACACAGAAAATGTTTCAATGGGCCACCTGAACATTATAGTCACAAAATCTACTGCTGCTACATCAGGGGAACTACTTTTATTATGATGATTTTAATTGTTCTCTTAAAAGATAAAAAACTCTTCTAGAGAATTTTGTTGTGCTAGGGTGTTTTTTTCTTTAATCAAAGCTCTCTTTTCCCTTCAGGCTCTCCCCAGGCACCCATAACCCTCCAGGCTCCAGGCCTCCATGCCTGGTCCATAACTGGGTCCCACCCTACCCCCACCACCAGGCACCTCCCACCAGCCTGCCAGCTCGCTCACTTGCTCTCCACTCACCTACACCCACACCAGCTCTTCCTTCAGGGCTCCTCATCTCCATGGTGACACATCTCTCTTCCCAGCACCAAGCCTCAAAATACTCTAAGATTCTGCTATCATGCTCACTGCACATCCCGAAACTCTGCAACCCAGCACCCCCACAGTCTCAGAGGGCTGGCATTTCAACCTAGCTGCTGCCCCACCAGTAGTACACCCTCTGATATTTTCAGGTCTCTGAAACCCAGGGTCATCTGCTCCCTAATGAAGACTCCAGGGGCCCAGCCCTCTAAGGGCAGAATTTCCTGACAGTGGCTGTCCAGGGCCCGCTCCCTGTGGACTCCAAGCCCCTTAGGGCGGCTGCTAGCTTGGCGGCAGGTGCTTCCTGGAACCTGAGGCTTTGTGGGAAAAGCACTGCAGGCCAGAGAAGTCTCCCCACACAACAAGCCATAGGGCTCTCTTCTCCTTCATAAGGAACAATGGCTGCCACTCTGCGCATCAGAAACAGGAGAGGGGCATTTGGTACAGCCACCATCTAACTTCTGTCAGCCCTCAGAAGCTCACAGTTTACTGGCAGACAGTTGAGAATGCGTGTACCCAAAAAGACACCTAAGGGGAGGTCTTATGCTGCAGTCAAGAAAGCACACAGGGGTGGGTCCCTGTACCCTGTCTGGAGTACCCACACTCTGGCAGCATCTGGGAGTCAAAGAGATAGATGCCACTGCCAGGCTCTCTGCCGTATTGAAGAGCTCTCACATTCAGGTCCCTCAGAACTTTGAGGACAATTCAACTCAACCCAAAAGTGGAGAAGGCAGAGAACCCACAAAGCTGGCAAGGCTCCCACCCCTGCACCCTCCTGGTACAGCATAGGAAGACACACAGTCTTCCAGTCATCCAGGAACACATGCCTCCTAGAACCAAATTAAAAGCCTATCTTCTCCGCATCCACATCTCAAATATGTCTGAGGACAGGGGATGCTGATTTTCATATACAAGTGTTACAGTGTGTGTAGCAAAAAAAAAAAAAAAAAAGCTTCATTTAATATGTTTACAGATTATGCTTAATGGTTTGGGGGGTGCGACAATGACATAAGGTAGCAAGAGCAGCTTCCTTAGACAGTCTATCTCAACTAGGTTCGCCACACCAGCTAATACATAATCTTCTATTTCATTCACTCTAATGAAATCTGCTTAGATTTTTCACAAAACTTGGGGAAAGAAGGGCAAATCATGAAATCAAGTGACCAAGATGAACTAGGAGACAAGGTTCATGTGGGCCAAGAGCACAGTCAACGAAACACTCGGGTTAGCCATCAAATGTGAGGAAACTTCTCAGGAAGAATTATGCAAGCAATGAATGGGCCAGCTGCCAGGGAATGGACTGGCGCCTCCCACGTCTCTAACCCTAGGAGCAGAGTCCAGCTAGTTACGTAAGAAGAGCTGACATTCCAGGCGGCACCATCCACTGCTGCTGCCATGCAATAACAGACAAGACCGTGAGAAGGCTTGATGGTGCCCCTCACAGAGTAGCTGTGTGCCCTGGGGCTCTGTAAACCCCCTCTCCAATGGGGGTCCATTTTACATTCCCATGAAAGTTCTAGGGGCAACCTCACATCCTAGGGTCTTCAGAGTCAATAAGCACACAAAGCTGTGAGCTTAGGTATTCAATGAAGTGTAGCTTCTCACAGAGGGTATGATGCTGTTAAAGAGAAATGTGCCTGCTGTATGTGTTCACAAGAGTCTTAGGAGCCACAACCCACAAGCACTTGACCCCCACAGTGCAGCAGGCACAGACCAATCAACTCTATACAGCCCCTTCCCTACTACAGTTTGGGAGCTTAGAGAGCTTCCTGTGGGTCTTCGAGGAGGCATACAGCTGACTACTGAGATGCTTGCCTTTGAGAGCATGGTGGCTCTGTACAGCCAACTTTCGAGAAACTTGGAAGCTTAATTGCCACTCTCCTTCCATCAGAGGCTTCTGCTCTATATGACAAGAAAAGCAGCATACCTAGTCGATCTGTGAAACACTCTTGTCCTCTTACCTGTCGAATGGGAGAGGAAGAAGCTAGGAGGATATACGTTTGGGGATTACAACCCAGGTTGTGGAGGATTTCGTGTATGAACTACAGATTACAAAATTTTTAATTTGCTCTGTCAGCTTTCACTTAAGCACCATAAAACATTCTGTTTGAGGAGAGGGCAGTAGGCAGGAGGCATTTGTGCTGCAGGCTCGAGGCCTGGCACTGGCTCAGAAAAGTCCTTTGTCACAGAGCTGCACACTGGCATGAGACTATGGTTGGCACACAGGCCAAAGTTGTCCAGACATGGGGGTGTGGCTTCATCTCCACCTTGGTAGCACAGCCAGGTGCACCCAGGGAAACAAGCATTCTCTGGGCTCCTCTGTGATGCCCACGCATAACGGCTGTTAGAGCCATGCCCACTCTCTTCTGTCTGAGGTCCCAGTACTTGGATTTCACTGTGAACACGATAGACTGGCAGAAACAAGGGATGGTAGGCAGGTATGCTGCGTGAACATCTCTGTCACAGGAACATGCGCACCACCTCTCCATGCTGACTAAATGCAATGTCAGCAGGCAAGGCGACCCATCACTCAGGCAGAGACAAAACTGATAGGTCACTCTTTCACTGCAAGGTCGAAAACCAACCTGAACAGAGAACGTTGGTCCCAATCTCACGAGACCAGGCAACCCTGCATAGCAGAACTCGAAACAAGTGCTGGGAGCAAATCAAGAACTCAGTTGCTCTGGCTGGGGACCAGGCAGTGTACTCCATCCTGGGTAAAACTCTTAGGAACAGGCCGGGTACCACAAAAGTACAACTACTAAATTGAACCTAGAGAATGTGAAGCCATTTTGAAACAGACTCCAAATTCAAGAATAGTGATGGCTAACCTCTGCATCTGACTCCCTAGGGAACCTGGGAGCCCTTCTTGGTAGAAATCTGGTGTCTACTAGAAAACAGGAAGAGCAGCATGTTGCCTACAGGTGGCTCAAGGATGCAGACAGGGCAGGAGCTACTACCCCTAAACCCCCGGTGCAATCACTGTGTGCTCACCTCCAGGTCACCAAGGAGACTTGGCCTGCTCCACATTTATGTGCAGGAGAAATGAAATAGACTTCCATGCTGAGGGCACAACATGGTGCTGCCACCTCTTATTAGCCTAGACTAAGGTTCTCTAACTGAACAATACACGAGCATGCAGAGGTGGGGCAAGACTCAGAGCTGTTCCCAGAGAGGACAGAGGTGAAGTCAGCGTTCAAGTGATGGGTGGCTTTGTGCATTTTTTCACTTCTCGGTCACAGAAGACAAAAGACAGGCACCAGCGATCCTCCTCCATTTCCTCCTCTTCCTCAAAAGGTCACTGGTGGCAGCTGGTTAGATTCCCAGCCCTCTGAGCAGATCTGCAGCCTAAAGGGCATGGCCAAGGGCATCAACACCAGGGCTTACAGGTAGGCTCTGCCTTCTCCCAGAACCTACCCTCGTCTCTGGCTGCCAGGACCTGAGGCCTTGGGAATGGCAGTCTGTGTCCTGAGATCCCTGATTCAGGACCACATGGAGAAGGTGTAGGCTATGACCTGTCCATGAGAGCCTACAGCATGGCCAGCTGACACAGACCACATGTGGCAGGGTCACCAACATGTGGCAAACCTCCACCATAATTCACACACCACTCACCTGCGTCCTGCCTATCAACCCACCAAAGGAATGTACAGACTAAGCTGCCTGGTATCAAGCCTTTGTAATACCTGGTTGATAGCAATGAGCTTCATCTGGCTTATCCTGTTACCTTCCCCAACCCTCCTCTGGAAGACAGTAAAAACTTTGGGGAGGGGGGATTGGTACCACACACAAGTGAGCAAGTGCCATTTCTCCCTAAAATGCTATCACTAAAATTATAGAGTTACATGTTAAATTTGTCCCTAGATTAAATTGGTCCCGTGATAATTAAAAATCATGATTTAGGTCGAATGTCATAAATTGTTGGGTTTTAAAATGAAAATTTTCTCCAGCGTGTGATCTCTATTTTATAAAATGTTTAAAATATACTCAAAATATTTATTTACATGCTTTTCTTTGGATGGTCCGATCATACTTTTTCACACCTCATTTTTATTTTCCCTTGCATACTTTATTATGTTTTTTTCAATATGACTGACTCACTGCCACCAAGTTGATTTTGGCTCATAGTTAGTCTCAGAAACTTACAGGGCCAGTTCACCCTGCCCTATAGGGTCCTCTGAGTTTCTTCAATATAGAAACGCATTGTAACACCTATAGTAAAACAACTTCCATCACCAGAAAACCCTGTTTCTGTGAGACACTGAATCAGCTTAATCCTTTCTTTTTCTTTTTTTTTTTTTTTAATTTTAACAATTTATTGGGGCTCATACAATTCTTTTCACAGTTCATATATATACATACATCAATTGTATAAAGCACATCTGTACAGTCTTTGCCCTAATCATTTTTTTCTCTTTTCTTCTTTTACATTTTATTAGGGACTCATACAACTCTTACCACAATCCATACATATACATACATCAATTGTATAAAGCACATCCATACATTCCCTGCCCCAATCATTCTCAAGGCATTTGCTCTCCACTTAAGCCCCTTGCATCAGGTCCTCTTTTTTTTCCCCTCCTCCCTCCCCATTCCCCCCTCCCTCATATGCCCTTGGTAATTTATACATCGTTGTTTTGTCATATCTTGCCCTATCCGGAGTCTCCCTTCCCCCCTTCTCTGCTGTCCCTCTCCCAGGGAAGAGGTCACATGTGGATCCTTGTAATCAGTTCCCCCTTTCCAACCCACTCACCCTCCACTCTCCCAGCATCGTCCCTCACACCCTTGGTCCTGAAGGTATCATCCACCCTGGATTCCCTGTACCTCCAACCCTCATATGCACCAGTGTACAGCCTCTGTCCTATCCAGCCCTGCAAGGTAGAATTCGGATCATGGTAGTTGGGGGGAGGAAGCATCCAGGATCCGGGGGAAAGCTGTGTTCTTCATCGATACTACCTCACACCCTAATTAACCCATCTCCTCTCCTAAACCCCTCTATGAGGGGATCTCCATTGGTCGACACTTGGGCCTTGGGTCTCCACTCTGCACTTCCCCCTTCATTTAATATGGTATATATATACATATACACATATATACACATACATACACACACTTATATCGTTGGGTTTTTTTTTGCATGATGCCTTATACCTGGTCCCTTGGCACCTCGTGATCGCACTGGCCGGTGTGCTTCTTCCATGTGGGCTTTTTTGCTTCTGAGCTAAATGGCCGCTTGTTCACCTTCAAGCCTTTAAGACCCCAGACACTATCTCTATTGATACCGGGCACCATCAGCTTTCTTCACCACATTTGCTTTTGCACCCATTTGTCTTCAGCGATCCTATCATGGAGGTGTGCAGTCAATGATATGACTTTTTGTTCTTTGATGCCTGGTAACTGATCCCTTTGGGACCACTCGCTCACTCAGGCTGGTGTGTTCTTCCATGTGGACTTTGTTGCTTCTGAGCTAGATGGCCGCTTGTTTATCTTCAAGCCTTTAAGACCCCAGTCACTATCTCTTTTGATAGCCGGGCACCATCAGCTTTCTTCACCACATTTACTTGTTCACACACTTTGGCTCCAGCTGTTGTGTCGGGAGAGTGAGCATCAGAGTTCCAATTTAATAAAAGAAGGTATTCATGCATTGAGGGAGTGTTTGAGTAGAGGTCCAAGGTCCTTCCGCCACCTTAATACTTGACCTATAAATATAGACACATAGATCTATTTCCCCATCCTCCTATAAATATTTGCATGTACATGTCTTTGTCTAGACCTCCATGAATGCCCTTTGACTCCTAGCTCTTTCCTCCATCTCCCTTGACTTTCCTCCTTCCCTACTACCATGCTTTATCGCCACCTGGGCTAGAGTATACCTCTTCTCTAAGCAACCTTACCCTTGATCATTTCCCACCAGGCCTGTCACTCCCCCTTCTCTACCATTTGGGGTCCCATGTTTTTCCCTTGTCCCTGGGTTTGTTAACACCACTTCCTTACCCCCCCTAACCCCCCACCCCAAGTCCTCCCCAAACTGTCGGTTCCGTTGTTTTTCCTCCAGATAGTTCATCCAGCCTGTCCTATTCAGACAGACCTGTGGAGTCACTAACATGCACGAAAACTAGACAGAGGAAAACAAAGCAACAGTATACAACCAGACAACAAAACAACAAAAACAAACCACTGACAAAGAACAGAATAAAACAGTTCACAAGAGAAAAGCTTGTAGTTAGTTCAGGGATCGTTTGCTGGCCCTTAGGAGCATTTTCCAGTCCAGTCTGTTGGGGCACCACGCCCTGGCCCCGAAGTCCACTTTCAGCATTCCCTGGGGACCTTGCCACTCCATTCCCTTGCTGTTCCGCTGCACTCCCCCAGTGATTTGCCTCGGTGTGGTGGGATCAGGTCAGGTGCAATTCCCACACTGTGTCTCCGGTGCTGTCCCCTGTATCGCCCTTAGTCACTGAGGGGCATCATGTCTCATAGTGGGGCCAGCCATGTTGTTCTCTCTGTGGACTGGGCTTAATCCTTTCTTAAAGTGAAAATGCCCAGTTTGTTGCACAATAGAATTACCCATTCAACAAGAAAGCAATGGTATGGACAATTGTATTTTAATACTTTTTTTTTTTTACATTTTAACAAAATACTTATAGAAAGATCAGGGCATCTTTTTAAAAAATCATTTTATTGAGGGCTGGTACAATTCTTATCACAATCCATACATACATACATTGTGTCAAGCACATTTGTACATTTGTTGCCAACCTCATTCTGAAAACATTTAAGTCTACTTGAGCCCTTAATATCAGCCCATTTCCCCCTCCATCTCCGCTCACCCCCTTATGCACACTTGATAATTTATAGATTATTGTTATTTTGTCATATCTTACACTGTCTGACATCTTCCTTCACCCACTTTTCTGTTGTCCATCCCCCAGGAAGGAGATTATATGTAGATCCTTGTAATCGGTTCACCCTTTCCAACCCATCTTCCCTCCACCCTTCCGGTATCACCACTCACACCACTGGTCCTGAAGGGGTCATCTGTCCTGGATTCCCCATGTTTCCAGTTCCCATCTGTACCAATGTACATCCTCTGGTCTAGCCAAATTTGCACGGTAGAATTGGGATCATGATAGTAGGGAGAGAGCATTTTAAGAAGTAGAGGAAAGTTGTATGTTTCATCGTTGCTACCCTGCAGCCTGCCTGGCTTGTCTCCTCCCCGCCACCCTTCAGTAAGGGAGTGTCCAGTTGCCTATAGAGGGGCTTTGAGTCACCCTCATTTACAATGATATGACTTTTTGTTCTTTGATGCCTGAAACCTGATCCCTTCGAAACCTCGTGGTCACACAAGCTGGTGTGTTTCTTCCATTTGGGCTTTGTTGCTTCTGCGCTAGTTGGTCATTTGTTTATCTTCAAGCCTTTAAAACCCCAGACGCTATATCTTTTGATAGCTGAACACCATCAGCTTTCTTCACATTTGCTTATGCACACATTTATCTTAAGCAATCCTGTCAGGAAGGTGTGCAAAATGGAATGCCAATTTAATAGAACAAAGTGCTCTTGCATTGAGTAAGTACTTGAGTGGAGGTTCAATGTCCATCTGCTGCCTAATACTAAACCTATAAATATATGCACATAGATCTATTTCCCCGCCATCCTATATAAATATATTTACATATGTACATGCCTGTATTTAGACCTCTATAAATACCCCTTATCTCCTAGTTCTTTCCTCTATTTCCTTTAACTGTCCTCTTGTCCCACTCTCATCCTCAGCCTTCATTTGGGTTTCAGTAATTCCTCTCGATTACGTTACCCTTGATCACGCCCTACCAGGTCTCCTACACCCTCCTCACCATTGATTTGGATCACTTGCTGCACCCTTGTCCCTGGGTTGGTCAACACCAATTCCTTTCCCCCGCCATCTCCTCTCGCATGCCCCCCCCGGAACCATGGCCCCGTTGTTTTCTCCAGACTGTTCATCCAGCCTATCTTATCTAGATAGATTTGCAGAGATAATAATATGCACCCCAAAAAAACCAAGGCATAGCAAGACAAAGCAACAAAAGAGAACACAATGATGACAACAAAAAAGAAAACCAATGAATCATGAAGAATAAATTAATTTTAAAAAAAGAAAAAATTTTAAAAAGAAAGAAAAGCATGTAAATAGATCGTGGTCTGATTTTTTTTTACCTCTAGGCATGTCCTCCATTCAAGTCCGATGGGGTGCCATGCTCTGGCCCCAGAGTCTATCCTTTGCACTTCCTTTGGAGTTCCCTGTTGCTATGCCACACGCCTTTAATATTTTGCCTCAGTGTCACAGGGTTAGCCCAGGCCAATCCGGAAACTGAGTCTCCAGTGTTGTCCCCCGTAGGGCCATGGGTCAGCAAGGGATGTCGGCCATATGGTTCACTCTGTACATTGGCTGGCAGAGCGGGGCTATCGTCTTCCAGGCCTGGTGGGCCTGGATGTGCTCCACTCTCTCTTCCTCCCCATTCATTTGCTCCTATGTGCTCTTGCTCTGATCAGACATGTTCCTCTCCCCTAGCTGCAGCTTCAGTGCTGTCCTCTAAAGTAAATTCTTCGGGGGGGGGGGGGGGGGGGAGAGCAGCAGTTGTCCACGTAGCTAGTATGGGGGCCAAGACCTCAGATCCCTCCACTGGCTCCCCTCTCCATGCCGGCTCGCTACATCAGGCATCTCTTAAGAGAAATTAATTTTTACTTTCCCATGAACTTTCAGCCTAAACAGGCCACAGTTGAGACCATGGGGTTGCAAACCGCTTTAAACCGCTGGGTGGGTGACAGCTTCTTACACTGGTTCCAAGTCTGCTAACCATAAACCATGAATCTGTCCTACCCCTCCAACAACCAAAAAGGTACTCTGAATTTGTTTTAAATTTACCACAATGTGTAACACGCACATGCAGCCATTGGATGGTCAGGAGAGGGCAGGCTTAGAAGACACAGTCCCGTGGGTCCACGCAATGGAGCAGAGAAATCTCTAGCATCAGGCCAAGTCAGTGAACTATCTGGCCACCCCCGGTGCCCGGTGCAAAGCCTATGCTGCTCGTAAAAGCGTCACCTCTGCCAGAGGAGCATCGGCACTCTACAATCAGAAGCCACCCAGACACGGCAGGTGGCAAGCAACTAAAAAAAAAAAAAGAGTTTTTAATTGTGGCCAAAAAGATCAAATTTGTCATTTTAGTGGTTCATGAATGTACAATTCAGTGACATGCACTACTTTTTTTTTCCTCTCAGTCTCTGAGCTTCCTATCTCCCTTCCCTTGACCTCCCCACAGCCTTCAATGTCCACTCCTTTTGGTGTGGGGGAAAATAATTCTTTTTTTCTTTTATAATAGTCTCACATAGTGTTTTGTCTTTATGAAACTGACTAACTTTGCTGAACATAATGTCTTCCAAGTTCATCCACGTTGTCAGGTGTTGTTGGATAGCCAAACACTGTTTTTTATGGGTGCCCAGTGCTCCATTGTGTGTATGTGTCAGAAGGCATTTTAGTGGTTTCTGTCTTTTTGCCATTGGATAGCCCTGTGATACACATGGGTGTACATCTATGTGTTTGAGTTTTGCTTCTTGAGGGGAGGGGGGGGGGGTCAAACAGTGAAGAGAGAGACAGCAGGGTCCAAAGGAGCCATCTTGATTTTCTAGAACAGCGGTTCTCAACTTTCCTAATGTTGCAACCCTTTATGGTAGTGACCCAACCATAAAATTATTTTTGTTGCTACGTCATCACTGTCACTTTGCTACTGTTATGAATCGGGCAACTCCTGTGAAAGGGTCGTTTGACCCCCAGGGGGTCATGACCAACAGGTTGAGAACCGCTGTTCTACAAGGACACACAGTGACCACCAGAGTCCGTTAGGAAGAAGTTTCAAGAAAGTGGGAAACCGCATTTATAAGGAAAAGGTCAGAAAATCTGCACCAAGGAACTTTTCCTTCATCACACAAAATACAACTGCTTACTGTTTTTCAAAGAATAAGCAGAGCAGGCTGGCCTACTAGAAATCAATTGGGAAACTTGAACCCATCCACCCACATGCTCTTGGGCCTTCAAGATTTCAATTTGTTCCTCAGACTCATATAACATCTAAAAGGAATGTGGTGTGAGTTTCTCAAGGATGCCCAACTGCTGCTTTGACCTGGTATAACTCCAAGCGCCTAGACGCCTCCAGGGTTAAAGAGATGGAAACGCACATTGAGGTGTGCAGACCTAGATGGAGGCTATGATGAGAAACAACAACTTCACGTTTTGGTGTTGTTTTTGCTTCTGCTTGATAAAGGTTCATATGCTTTTGAAGCAGAATTTTATCATACCCTGGTATTTCTTGTATAGTTAAATTAATGTGTTTATATTTATATGTCCAAAATATACACTCAAACCAAACCCACTGCTGTCAAGTCAGTTTCAACTAGCAATGACCCTGTAAGACAGGACAGAACTGGCCCAGAGAGTTTCCAGGCTGAAATCTTCCCAGAAGGAAGCCAATTGCCACACCGTCCTTTCTCCCCTAGGCTGAGGAGTTCACACCAGCAACATTTTGATTTGCAGCTGAATGCTTAACCACTTTCATCACCGGTGCTCCATAATATATAAATGTGAAAGTGTTTCAAAATGGTCATAGAAAATGGAATTGAAAGACAATGGAATCTTGCCTCAAACTTTTAAGAATCCCTTATAGATAAATCTATGAATATATTCTGAGCAACATAATATAAAATTTTCCTGAACTTTTAAGGTAAAACAACTCAAAGAAAATTCACATTGTAGACCCCTGGGGTCTAATATGTTCACTCTCTTCTCTTTTACGTTAATGTTTAGAGAGCCTCCCACTGTGTGGCCATCCATCTAATGTAGACCAGGGAGCTGAGAAAGCTAAGTCACCTTGTCAGTGCATGTCACATTCCCTCAGGAAGCTAGAAAGAAAGTCTCTCCACTTCAGGCACACCCAGGATTACACAATGACCACAGCTTTTACAGACGGGGTTTTCGAGTGTGTGTTTCAATGACAGGGCCCAGAGAGCTAGACTGGAAGGATAACACAGACATACGACAAGAAGCTACAAGAACCACTCAAAAAAGGTACACTCATGACTGCTTCTGTGGAACCCCAAACCACAGAAGTAGTTTAAAAGCAAGCTCAAGATGCTGGTCAAGCACTTGGCAGGGTGGCTTGCCACACAGCTGTCTAGAAACAGGTTTTCAAAAGACAGAGGGTCCTCTTAATGCAGGGAAGTCTGTACACAGGCAGACTCGTGAGGGCCTCAGGCACCGGTAGGGCTGGTGTCTCAGTGGACTGTGAGCCAAGGGGGCCAGCTACAGAGCTCCTCTGAGACATCTGGTTGGGCTCCCGCCAGGTCGAAGCACTGACTCACAAGTAAAGCCTCTGGGAATAGCAATGTGCATAGGAAGAAAGCCTGCTCTTTGGAAGCACAAATGGGAAGCAAAAAATTAGCCTTCAATGAAACCTATTATAAATTCCAAGTACAAAGGGTTAAGAGCGTCCAGGTGATATCTGGTATTTTGGTGGACATCCAAAAATTAAGTGCCTATAGGTATATGAAGGGGCCTCAAACACTTTCCTCAGACCTCAAGAAACCTTGGTGACTCAATGGTTTGGTTACTAATCAAAAGTTCAGCAGTTCGACCAACCAGCTGCTCTGCAAGAGACAACGTGGAGATCTGTTTCTGTGACATGCAGTTACTTGTACAAGGGCTTTTAGGATCAATATGAGTCGGAACCCATGAGAGCAGTATCAGTTCTGGTGGAGGCACGTACCTAAAAGCAGGGGCTCAAACAGAAAATGACTGGAGTCCTGAATGTGGTTGTGCTCGTTGTCTTTTAAGTGGGAGACAGCAGGCAGCATCAACAGATGGACAATATGCCTGGAGGAGAGAAGACTTGCCAGCTGTTCTGAGCAGGGGTCCTCAAACTATGGCCTGCGGGCCACATGCAGCCCACTGAGGACATTTATCCGGCCCGCCGGGTGTTTTTGCCCCATTTGTTTTTATACTTCAAAATAAGATATGTGCAATATGCATAGGTATTTGTTCATAAATTTTTTTAACTATAGTCCAGCCCTCCAAGGGGTCTGAAGGACAGTGAACTGGCCTCCTGTTTAAAAAGTTAGAGAACCCCTGGTTCTGAGCAGCAATGAAGCCACCAGCCCAAGGATGGCTCTGATTCCACAAGGAAGCAGGTAGTGAACGACACTGCTGACTTTCAGCTGTGGAAACTGAACACTTCACACCACCCACCGTGAACAGTACACTGTTTGAAACAAAACCATAACACCTAAACTATTGAATGGTATGATGTCTGATCTATGTCCTCATAAAGTGGTTGAAAAAGAAAACAACAAAGAATCAAAGAAAAACAAAATCAGACCACCAAAAGGAGGCACATAATCCATTTGCAATAGTTTCTCCATAGGCTCTAGCCTAGCAGAAACCTGGGTCCTGTGACCAGATCAAGCTCTTCCACAGTGGGCAGCTAGTACACAAACAGGGAGAAGGAAGGAAACCTCACAACACTTTCTCCTTTCATATTTTGCTAGAGTTCTTTTTATATGCGTTTCAGAGCCAATATCTACCCTCATCCCCACCCTCATCCAGCAATCTGCGCTCTTAAATAATTTTCACTAGCTTATAATAGATGCCCTACTTTGGCAACAAAAAGGAGGAAAAATAAAGGATTCTTAGGTTTTCATTTGCAAAACAGCTGTGGTTTACAGGAGGCTCTCTTCCACCACTCTCGTCAGGTTCTTAGGGCTTTGGGCTCACAGACTGCCCTCTCAGGACCTGCCCCAGCCTCAGTGCTCTGGCCCCATCAGCTTTGCCACCAGCACTCAAGACTCAGTGAGGCCCAGGAAAAACCAGCAGCAGAAAACCACAGTGGTCCTAAAAGCGGTTGTGCCCATTGTCTTCTGTTATGAAACTAAGAGAAGAGAAAATAAATCGGCTGTGAGAAGAAGCCCTTCAATATCCAGTAATTCTGAACTGAGATGCAGGTAGCAGGCCAGCAGGGCAGGTGTGTTCCATTCACAGTACTTCTTGGGGCATCCAGCTTCACACCTAGAAAGAGTTGCTTGAAAATCCCTGAGGTCAGTCCAACCAACAAGCAATGCTGACACCTCAAGAAGCCAAGAAACCACCAGTGTGTCCTAGCCATCAGAATACTGAGGACAGGCAGAAGGCCTCCTGCCCGGCAAGCCCCCTCCCTCCCCCACCACCTGTGCTACTAGGCTCCTCAGGTACACAGGTGAGGGGTGCTGTGGAGGGAAGCAGCTGCGGGCTCTGGCCAAGTGTGGTGGCAGCCAAGGAATAACAAATATGAACAGCACAGAATCGGCGATTCTCCCTAAGGGCAGTTGTACCAACTCCAGTGGCAGAGGGCAGAGATGTGGTCTGCAGTACCACCAGGGAGATGCATATCACTCTTGAAGCAGCAGGAAAAGCTACCTGGTATGTAGAAGAGGTAGAGATGGTGTAATATTAATCCACTGCACATCAGGTCCTAAAAGAACTGGTCCATAGGGTTTCCAGGATATGCCGCATTACAGACTGTCACATCCTTCACTCACAGGGAGGGTAGTGAACTTCAAACAAAATCTTTCTGGTTAGCAGTCAAGTGATTAACCATTGTGCCAACAGTGCTCATGGTGAGCTGGTTTACTCTGCAGCAAAATACCTTTTAAAAGTGTTAAAAAGTAAAGGCTAACTTTAATGACTAAGGTGAACCTGACACACAACAGGCTATTTATTTTCAATCATCTTTTATGAATGCAAAACCTTGGGCAATGAATAAAGAAAACTTTCAAAGAATCGATATGGCATTGGTAAAGAATATTAAATATACCATGGACTGTTAGAAGACAAATGTGTCTTGGAAGAAAAAAAAGCCAGAATTATCTTAACAAGTGAGAATGGCAAGCATTTGCCTCATGTATTTGGGGCGTGTTATTAGGAAGACCAGTCATTGGAAGGGACATCAGGTTTGGTAATGTCAAAGGTCAGGGAAAAAGAGGAAGACTCCCAAGTAGACAGATTAACAGCACCTACAACAATGGCTTCAAGTGGAGCAACAATGTGTGGATGGCGCAGAACCAGCCAGAGATGCATGCTGTTGTGCACAAGGCACCTCACCTGATGTGACATCCTGAACATGGCAGCACACTGTGTTGTCCTAAAGTGGGGTCCCTCAAAAATACTAGTAGATGAGGAGAAGAATAGAGTTACTGACTACAGGTGCCAGAGACTTCTGCCAAGTCAGTCCCCCAACTGATTGGGAGAAGGAGCAATAGCGGCAGAGCTACGGGGACTGTAAGTTCCAATGGACAACCACTTGTCAAATGGGACAACCCATTGGAGAAGGGCTGGGTGTGCCATGGGGGTTCTGCCAAAGAATGTGAGGAGTTATCGGCTAGAAAGCTACATTCAAATGCCCCTTCAGAATTCCCCTCAATTTGGGCTTGCACTTAATTTTATCCCCAATCTAAGAGCAATTAGTTCTTATGACATAGTCCTGCTTTATGCTCAACCTCATGAAGAAATCACTGGAGATATAAGTGCAATAGCAAAGGGTGGTGAAGAAACTAGAATGGTACCAAGCTATCAGAAGGAATAGTGTCTGGAGTCTTAAAGTCTTGTCTTCAAACAAGTAGCCACCTAAGTGAAGCATCAACTAAGTCTACATGCAAGAAGTACACCAGCCTGTGTGATACAAGGATGGTAAATAATAAAATCCAAATCCAAAGATGGGAGTGGCATCAGAGATGAAATTGTGAAGACCTGGTATGCAGAAGGCAATGGATGACAGTGAAAGCCCAAAATCCATTTTCAGCATCCACATATGGATTAAGCTTCTGGTGAATCCCCTCTGAACATAGGGTGAGGAGGTGACTAGCCAGTATCAGACTGAGGGCACTGTAAAGCTGACTGTGGCAGACATAGTAAGCTTAAAATGAAATAGCTTATCATTTGATGTCCCTTTTTGCTCATTTTAAAATTGTTTCAGTTAAAAAAAAACAGAAAAAAGTGAAGGGGACATACACATGGATTAAGCCTGTGCTGAATCCCCTCTGACCACAGACCAGGATGTGAATAGCCTTGCTGTCATGCAGAGTGCATCAGAAAGTGGATGGTTCCAGATGCTGTTAGGTTAAAATTTAGCACCCTATCATTTGATCTCCTTAAAGATCCATTTTAAATTTGTTCTACATTTTACTACTTTCTGCTTTCTTTTTTATTGAGGTTTTTATCTGCTTTACTTTGTTTTTAATGGATTTTTTTTTCTGTATCTGAAATCCAGGATAGTAACTGGATTAATGGTTTCTCATGGGTGTGGTACAGAAGGTTGGAAGGAAATGGAGAATAATGATTAGTACAAGATTGAAAAAAAATACATATTCTAAAGCAGCTTGTGATGACTGTACAAGTCTCTTGATGTGACTGAACAATTAAAATGTATGATATGTGAATTACAAGGAGAAAAAATGCATGGAGCCTGAAGGTATTGGTACCCACCCCACCCACCCCCCAACTGCGCACTCAGGTCTTACAGGGCGGCCACCTACAAAGGACTGGTAAGGGAGCATCACTTCGGCAGACAAAAAAGGAGTTACAAGGCAGTCTTGTCTTAACGCCCTCTGTGGTCCACCATCTCTGCTGCTCCTCCTTCCCATCCTAAGAAGCTCAGTGGGAACATGTAATATTCACTCTACACCAACTCATTACATCTAGAGAATCTAGAAACCCTTCTTGGTAGAATCTTAAGATAAAAATGAGGAACTGTTCTCCATATCTTAGGACTTCCTGGAGAGACAGAGACAGAGACAGAGACAGAGACAGAGACAGAGAGAGAGAGAGAGAGAGAGAGAGAGAGAGAGAGAGAGAGAGAGAGAGAGAGAAGAAGAAGAAGAAGAAGAAGAAGAAGAGGAGGAGGAGGAGGAGGAGGAGGAGGAGGAGGAGGAGGAGGAGGAGGAGGAGGAGGAGGAGGAGGAGGAGGAGGAGGAGAGGGAGGGAGGGAGAGAGAAGAGAAGAGAAGAGAAGAGAAGAGAAGAGAAGAGAAGAGAAGAGAAGAGAAGAGAAGAGAAGAGAAGAGAAGAGAGAAGGTAGCAGCCAAAAGCAAATGCTTTGTCAAGGTGAGCACTTGGAGCAACTCATAGACCTAAGAACTTAGCGAACATACAAATAAATCAGTAGCTGTTCCCCACAGATTGAACATGGAGCGCAGTCACAGAAAGAGAAGGTCCACCAGGAGCACAGCAGATCAGCAAGGCCAGAAGGACCCAGCAGCCCAGAGACAATGGCCCAGGACTTGACCAGGCACCAAGCAGTCCTACAGAGAACAGCCTCCAGTGTGGAGAAAGGGGGGTCTAAACAGAGCAAGCAGTGAGCCTGTCAGTACATCCCAGGTTATAGGAGCCTACAAACCTGATTACAGATGTTTCTATAAAAACACACTCAAATGAGTCCCTCCAATTGTACTGGCCTGTGTTTGTGCCAGCCTGGGCCTGGTCCCCAATCCCAGCTCCATGAGAACGCAAACCAATAGACAACTATCAAAGAACTAGTGCTAAAAGGCAAAGATCACTAGACCAAAATTAAGATCAGATTTCTCAGTTTAAAGCACCAGAAGGTACTAACCAACAAAAAAAAGTTGGTTTTTGTTGTTTTTTAATGTACCCTATAAATCTATGTGTGCAAGTGGCATATGCACATGTGTGTGCCATGTAGGCATAGGAGGGCCAGGCCATGTCTGTGTGACAAGTATATGCCCATATGCAGTGGGTCTGTATGGGGGTGGGTGGGCATGGGGGGGTAGGGCGGCAGCAGGGCACACACCAGGGATGAGCTCGACATTTCAGTTTTCAAAAGAACAGGGACACTGGAATTTTTCAATTTTTCATTGGTAAAATTGGAATTTGAAGCATGGCATTATCATATGAGAGGATAGCATATAGGCTAAACTACACAAGGAATTTGGGAGGCGAAATCAACTCCACCTTCATTTCCCTTGTTCTCTACTTCAGTTCGCTGCTGGGTTGGAGAATCTGTTACAGTCGCTAACACAAAACTCACAGACAATGCTCCTGATTAATGGGGTTAAGGAACTTAACAGGTTATGGGAGTCCTGGTGGTGCAGAGGTTTCATTCCTCAAGGTGAGCAGTTCAAAACCATTAAAACTACTCTGTGGAAAAAAGATGAGGCTTTCTACTCCCATAAAGAGTTGCAGTCTGAAGGGAAGGGAAAAAAGAGGGGCTGATACCAAGGGCTCAAGTAAAAAGAAAATGTTTTGGAAATGAAGGCAACATATGTAGAAATATGCTTGATACAATTGATGTATGGATTGTTATAAGAGCTCTGGTCCTTTTTAGGCCTCTACTCAAGTACTCCCTCAATGCAAGAACACTTTGTTCTATTAAACTGGCATTCCATGATGCTCACCTTCCTAACATGATCACTAAAGACAAAGCTGGTGTATAAGTACATGTGGTGAAGAAAGTTGATAGTGCCCAGCTATCAAAAGATATAGTATCTTGGGTCTTAAAGACTTAAAGGTAAACAAGCAATAAAGCCCACATGGAAGAAGCACACCAGTCTGTGTAATCACGAGGTGTCGATGGGATCAGGTATCAAAAAACAAAAAAAAATCATTGTGAATGGGTGTGTGGGGGGGGTTCGGAGTGGAGACCCAAAACCCATGTGTAGGCAGCTGGACATCCCTTTGCAGAAGGGTCGTGGGGAGGAGACCAGCCAGTCATGGTGCAGTATAGCACCGATGAAACATACAACTCTCCTCTAGTTCCTAAATGCTTCCTCACACCCCCGGGCTCCGTCAACTATCATGATCCCAATTCTACCTTACAAATCGGGCTAGACCAGAGGATGTACACTGGTACAGATAGGAACTGGAAACACAGGGAATCCAGGGCGGATGATCCCTTCAGGACCAGTGCTGAGAGTGGCCATACCAGGAGGGTGGACGGGGGATGGGGTAGAAAAGGGAAACAAATCACAAGGATCTACACATAATCCCCTTCCTGGGGGGCAGATAACAGAAAATTGAGTGAAGGAAAACAGTACAAAACATGACAAAATAATAATAATTTATAAATCATTAAGGGTTCCTGAGGGAGGGGAAAAAATGAGGAGCTGATACCAAGGGCTCAAGTAGAAAGAAAATGTGTTGAGAATGATGATGGCAACAAATGTACAAATGTGCTTGACACAATGGATAGATGTATGGATTGTGATAAGAGTTGTACGAGCCCCCAATAAGAGGATTTTTAAAAGAAGAAAAAGAGCTCTGGTCCTTAGTGTTACTTACTAAGCTCATTTGGGGCTGATAAATGCCCAAAGGCATTCTACACTCTGCAGCCAGACTCCTGCTTACAGATACTTGGCTTCTCTCATTCCATAGACTGGGAAGTCCACTGCTCTGGGGCTCATGATCTTGGTGCATGGCCTCTGGTGCATCTGCTACTTCGAGCAGAAACTGCCTAGGCACCATGCTGGTTGCTCTTCATTCTTGGTGGCCATGATACTCTTCTTCCTCCTTCAGAAGAACAGCAAGACCAGTATGAGGTTAGGCCTCTCCACCTTGTTTGCATGCTCACACCCAGTTGCTAGGCCTGAGTTATAGAGACTATGTCTATCAGAGCCATAGCAAGGAATTCTACTTCACTGCACCATGCCAAAATATTTCATGTCACTTGCTACTGGATTTTTTAAAAATCTGATTGTATCTGAATAGACATGTTTAAACTCAATTAATAAATACAATCTAACATTACAATACTCTTGGCTATTCTTCAAAAGTACTGGGTAGAGCATAACAAAAAAAGGGTACCTCAGTGTGGTGTGGGCTGGACGTTTTTATAGTAAGTTAGGTACCAGGCCTATCTCCAAAATCAACATACAGCTGGCCACTAAAATGGTCCGGAACTTTGATTCTAACTAATGAAAAACAAACTTGAAACAGACCATGGCCCAGTCTAGGCAGGGAATGACAAAGAAATGGAGACAATGAACAGAAGGGAAATCCTGTAAGCACAGTGCCAGTGGAAATGAGTTGTCCACATCCATGTGCTAGGTGCACACATGCCCTTCAGAGGGGAAGGGAAAGGCCGGTGGCACCTAGAGCTTTGAGATTCTGCTTCCTGGACCCGATCGATGCTGTCCTATACTCTGAGAAGAGACATCTCTATCTACCTTCTAGGTGTGGTAATGCCATTCAATGTGGACACAGGTCCCAAGATTCGCTGTGTTTTTTTAATAAACAAACCATCTTTTTTATTTTTTAAAGAAAAAAAAAGAGGGGGGGTGGGAGAAAGCGTCCTTTGGTTTCTAACAAACACATGCTTGTGCGCCGTATCTTCCTTTAGCAGATGCTTATATCTTGGGTCGCTACGCACACACACACAGGGCTGGGCAGCTCGCTGCCAAAGCCAACAAGCTCTCGTCTGCCTGGTCTCCACACTTACTTTCCTCAGGCAGCTGCCATCAGAAGCTCTGCCAGGACACCAAGAAGAGGTCAGGGAGAGGGCCAGAGCACTCGGTGGCCGCTGGACTCACCCATTGTTCTGAGTGGGGCTATAGGGCACCTCAGGGGCCATAGGCTCACCACACTGCCCACTTTCTGTGCCAATCATTTTGTTCTACTTCTCTTTAAGTATGCCATACTTCTCCAGCACTCGGCACCATCTTAATAACCCTCAGGGCAAGAAAACTTGAGGGGAACCTCAATGGCAACCAAGTTATGCACAGACCACTCAGCTGGTCCAAACAGCGCATCCCGAACACACAAACACCCCTTATATTTCAAACCCCAAATCACGTGGCATATCCTAAGTCCCTTATCTCAGTAGAAACAAGAAACTTTGATAAATATGTATAGGCAGGTACACTGCACTGCCATCTCCAACATCCTCCTGGCCACCTGCAGGTCCAAGGTCTCCTTCCTGGAGCTTGTCTCAAGGAACGTTTCCTAATGTGTTAGTTTGGCAGAGCCCAAGTTTGGCAGAGTGAAGTGAGTGGAGTGAGTCAGGGAGTGAATACTTTATTTTCTGCAGACACAGGCCCTGTGCAGTGAGCACCAGCAGGAGGTGAGGAGGGCCATACCCAGTTTCTACAGGCACCAGCTGTCAGCTCCATCTGAATACACCGTGTGCATTACATGTCTCCACCCTCAAATACACAACATGCTCCACTCAATGGCATTAAAACTAAACACCAGCTCTATGGGAATCTGGGAAGATAACACTGGGAGGAAAATACAAGTAGCATTGTAACCAACACACTGGGTGTTACAAACAGGCAACAAAACCTTCTCTGATACCAAACCCATCTCTCTGCATCATCAGTTTCCCCAGACTCCAACCCTGCCCCAAAGACAAGGGGCCATTCCATTCTCTCAGAGACACCCTGAAGGTGGTGGGGAAAGCACATCCTGCAATTCAGACCTTTCCTTTCACTGTGATTGGGCTGGATTCCAGATCCTTCCCTCTGGCCAATCAGCCCTAGCAATCCAGTGAGGCTTGTCATTCTGCTCACCAGCAAGAGCTGCCGCTGTAGGGAGGCTGCTAGGGCCAAATGGTTCTGAACACAAGAGTCAATTTTTCAACTCACAAAAAGTATGCATTCGATGAAATCTAACTTAAATGTCATCTCATCTAATATTTTGAAAATTATTTGTAATTTAAGGGTATTTAGCCATGGAATATTCCCTAAAATCCCAAAATTACAATTATAGCTGAATTCAAACCTTCAGTAAACTATATTGGCATGCTTAGCTTCATGTTAATTTAGTAATGAAACCGTTAATAACGTGTGTGCTGTTACCTACTTTAAAATCCAAAGGAAAACTCTTTAAACAGGAAAAAATATTCTGCATGGATCTCCACAGTGCCTTGCAAACCTGCACATCAAGTCCCATCCTGTGTCTTACAGTGGCCTTCCTTCCATGGGACCTAACCAGCAGTAACATGGTCTCCACACAAGTGGAAATGGCCTGTTGAGGCCCGAGCTCCTCTCTGGCTTCAATACCAGCTGGCAGAGTAGGCCCTGGCTCAGGGAAGGGGCCATGAAGCACAGGCCACCTGCCCTGTCCTCCCTTTGAGTCTGGTGGGAATGCTGCTGGGCACAGGTGCCCCACATAGCAGAGCAGTCCACTCACAAGCATGCTTCTGGTCAGCACTCAGGTAATAGGGGCATGCAGACTGCACATCTTACTCCTCCACGTGAATGACTTGCTATTTCCACATTTTAGCCCATGAAAATCATCAAGTTAAAAGCTGACCAGTTTCCTCTTAAATTGAGGTGTTGTTAAAAATAGAAAACCCAATACGATAGCTGAAGACAAATGGGAACATAAGCAAATGTGGTGAAGAAAGCTAATGGTGCCCAGCTATCAAAAGATACAGCATCTGGGGTTTTAAAAACTTGAAGGTAAACAAGCGACCATCTAGCTGAAAAGCAACAAAGCCCACATGGAAGAAGCGCACTGGCCTGTGTGATCACGAGGTGCAAAATGGATCAGTTATCAGGCATCAAAGGAAAAAAAATCATATCATTGTGAATGAGGGGGAGTTCAGAGTGGGGACCCAAAGACCATCTGTTGGCAACTGGACATCCCCTTAGGGAAGGGTCTCCGGGAGGAGACGAGCCAGTCACGGTGCAGTGTAGCACAGATGATACATATAATTTTCCTCTGTTCCCAAATGGTTCTTCCCTGCCCACTATCATAACCCCAATTCTACCTTACAAAATCTGGATGGACCAGAGGATGTACACTGGTACAGAAAGGAAGTGGAAACACAGGAAATCCAGGGCAGATGATCCCTTCAGGACCAGTGGTGAGAATAGCCATACCAGGAGGGTGGAGGGAGGGAGGGATGAAAAGGGGAAACCGATTACAAGGATCTACATATAACCTCCTCCCTGGGGGACGGACAACAGAAAAGTGGGTAAAGGGAAACACGGGACAGTGTAAGATATGACAAAATAATAATTTATAAATTATCAAGGGTTCATGGGGGGCGAGCGGGGAGGGGGTGGAAACGAGGAGCTGATGCCAGGGGCCTTAAGCAGAGAGCAAATGTTTTGAGAATGATGAGGGCAGCAAATGTATAAATGTGCTTTACACAACTGGTGTATGTATGGATTGTGATAAGAGTTGTATGAACCCCTAATAAAATGATTTTTTAAAAATAGAAAACCCTGCAGTCAAGCCTTTCTAAGACACCATTTCCAGAAACCATTTCTATTTAGAAACAGTAACTGTCAGGCAGTCCTTGGAGGTCCTCTATGGGACACAAACGAAACGCCTGCACACCCACTGCCCCCTGCCCTCCTTGCCCTTTCCTCTCTTGGTTTCACACTCCAAGTAAGCCAAGGGACTGTGTGCCAGCAAAGGCCAGCTCCATCTCATCAGTGCTAGAGAAAGACTTGGCCTAT
The DNA here is from genome assembly GCF_050624435.1 of Tenrec ecaudatus. NCBI lineage: Eukaryota > Metazoa > Chordata > Mammalia > Afrosoricida > Tenrecidae > Tenrec > Tenrec ecaudatus. Next base: position 73,445,819 of record NC_134547.1, read on the forward strand.
CTGCTTCTTGTTAAGAAAGTGAGGATAAAACCAGTTGGCAGTGTAACCAAGAATTTGATGTCTGATTATGTTGAAACACGTGTTTCCATGGAGTTTTATTTCCACACACAGTGGTCACTTTTAGTGGCATTCAAATCACCACCTCAGATGAGGATGCTCCGCTGAAAGCACAGAAAAGCATGACGGGATGTGCTGATACTCCAGTGCCCCAGAACAGTGCACAAAGACCCTCACAGGCCCTGGTCACTACAGCAGTGCTCAGCAAACCCTTATGGCAGGTCTGGTCCAGCATTCCTGCAACCCCACCTCTAGAGACCCCAGCTGTGACACCCAAGCACCTTCACCCACCTTACACTCTCAGTGGGTTTTCACAAGCACGACCTATCTATGGGGACCTCAATCTGCCCCAAATACTCCACCACAGGCTTCTCAGGTTGTGATGACCAACACAGATTGTTTCCTCACAGACTGGGAGATGAAGACTTTCAACACAGGCTCAGGGTCAAGGCGCTCGCTCCCCATTGGCTTTGGGGCAAGCAAGGGCTTTGTGATAGCTGGCGAATCTAGCTCCAACATCACCCCATCACATCCCCATGCCATCTCCCCTGCACACACACAACCTCCTAATCTCAGGGGCCCTGTGGTCCAATCTGGCTTGGCTTAAGGTGCTCCCTTTGTTAACCTAACAAAGAAAGGCTTCTTCCCAAATGGAGTCATTTGGCCAGAGAGAGGATGAAGAATCTGGCACAAGTAAACCCATAACACACATATTCCAAATACCACCTTGAAAGGTTAAATTAAGACAACAACAAAAAATGTTACAAATACGCTGAATAATCATCCGTGAGTCTACACAAACCCAAACTCACTGCCATCAAGTCCATTCCAACTCAGATGGACCTAAAAGGCCATCCTAGTAAAAATTAAAATGTTAAAGCCCTACCTCCACTAACATGGAAGGTCAGGGAGAAGTGAGCTCTAACAGCCAAAGAGCCCTGCATTAGAGGCCAGAGTAGCTGGGAATGTTGCTTCCCTGTGGGGTCACCCCAGCCTCCCCTGGGTAGTCTGTTTTACGCCAATACTCCAAACAAAAGAGGACCAATGACAAAAATACTGATATTTCACCCAAATGCTAAGTGGCATCCGATTCCCCTGAATCCAATATGGTATACACAAGAAAGTGACCACTACACATGCCCCAGAAGGCTCTGTCACTTCTCTGTTCTTCTCTGCTCGACTCCAGGCACAGGAGCACTAGGCCAACTGGACCAAGCCACAGCAGTCTGCAAAGAGCCTGGGACATCCTATTTAATTTTCATCTGGGAAACACGCATGTCATTAACACTAAAACACCTGTGAAAAATGCAATGAATGCATCAACATAAGCAGCATTTTGCTTTCCAATGTTATTCATGAACAGTTAACAAGGGTGATGTTTGGGGGCCTGGTATTCTATCTGTCCCACAATCTTTTCTCACTGTGAGGGCTCCCCACCACCACCATCCATGACAGTCATGTTGAGTCACCCTCAGCCGTTCCTGACAAGATTTTACCTAGCGGAAAATATTCCAGGTCATTCTTTGACCTTACTCTCCATGTCTACCTGTCACTCCTTCAAAATGCAGGTCAACCCCAAATTCTCCAAATGCAGCTCAACTTCAGCTTCTCCACACCAAAGGGACCCGCTCTTCTCTCTTCTGAAGATGCCACCATTGCAGGGTTTGCAGAACAGAGGGCAAGTTTCACAAGCCCAACAGCAAAGCCCTGAATGTCAGCCTGGAGCACTCCCAGCCCACCTCCACAACCTGCCACAGAGCTGACTTGTCAGCATGCTGAAGGGGGCCCATCACATGCCCACAAGAGCCTGGCCGGTCACCCACATACCCTGTCAGCCATGTTTGCTACAGCTCTAGGCCTAGTCCAGCATATTAGATTTATTTTCCAACAACATCCACTCACTTCCAAGGAAAAATTTAACTCAGACAAAAGGTATATTTCCAAGTGGCCTGATTCACCATGAGTAGAATAAAGGAAGGTGTAAGAGAAAAAATGGCTACGGAAGTAGAAGAAAAGCTTTCTTTCCTGTTTGCTCAGAGTAATAACACAAACATATACTTTGGGGCAGTTTGCTTTTAAACACTAATACCTGGCCCAGGTATGAACACCTAAAATGAGCAAACACAGAGGAAATAAACCACTTGTCAGGCCCAAGGCAAGATTCTGTCCTGTAGCAACAAGGAGCAGCAACCCTAGGCCTGAGGTCAAAGTCTCTGGGTGAACCTTCCCGTGCTTTCTCCAGAAGAGCCCTAATTACCCCCTGGTGGAGCAGGAGTCCAAGCCACCGGCCTCCACACGCGCAGAAACACAGGCCAGGAGTGAGCACAGTGTCATCATGTGCAGCCACCTTCCTGCCCAGAGCAGCACAGGCAGGCCTCGACTGTGTCCCTCAGCCACATCAGAAGCAGGACACTTGGCAAACAAACAGGATGGTTCATCCCATCTTCTGAGGCAGCGACCACACAGTGCAAGCTGCCACTCTCAGGTTCTTTAGGGTGATGAAAATCAGTATGCCAAGAGGATCGGGCATCCTGGGCAGGCCACACGCCCATTCCATTAATTTCTTCAACACAATCCATCTCTCCATGGCACCAGAAACGTTATTTATTGATGCCAGAGTTCAGTGATATCACTTTGAAAGGAACCTTGTCTACACACAAACCAGACCAACGTTCACTAGGCTTTTGAATGTAATATTTAAAAACTTTAACAGTACCAGCAACTCTCAAAAAATTTATCATTTTACAAACCCAGCAAAGTAACAAACTGACTGACAAAGCAAGAGAATACTTACAGATTCCATAGCTGAAAAGTCGAGTTGCTGCGGCCTGTCTATTACATCCAAGGGAGATGTGTCCCAAAACAAGGCTGGGTATACTCTGAAACAAAATAGTTAAATTAGTTGATGGAAACATACATTTTTAATTGAGTTCTTTTTACATTCTTGTCCCTCGTCATCTGGGCCATGCTCCTTGGGAGAGGAAGACAGACTTTCCTTTCCTAGGGTTTTGGTTCATGAAGGGCAGGAAGCTCACCTTAGTGGTCTGCCCTAGGATACTATCCAAATGGAAAACTCGGTTTTCAACCAACTTTCCAAGAAGACCATGTCCCAAATAATCAGAATGTGGACTGAACCCCTTGTCCGTCCGTCCCCCGCCCCAGTTAGGTGCTTATGGGAAAGAAGCAGCATACTGCCTTGTTGGGCGGGGACACCCCTAACCCTGCTTCACTGCCCACACACTGGCTGGCCTCCCATCTCCCACCCCATGTGCCTCTGCAGTCCCACAACCTCATTTTCCATTGGGTCTGGCCACTCTATCTCATACGGTAGTTACCCCTGACACCCTCTCACATTATACATGCAATCCTTCCAACATGCACACACCACCACCCCACCCCTGAGAGTCTGAGCTCTGGCAAACACAATTCAGGACAAACAGAACATGCTGGGGAGCCCGAGGCCCATACATTCTGTAAATGTGACTCAAAAACACTCTTTGGAGGCAGGTGGACAAGGGGACAAATGTAGGAAGGTGCCTAAGCTGGCTCAGCAAATGCTATGCTGCTGCCCTGTACTCATAAGGGCCCCATGGCCCTGCACACCAAGGTAAAGGTCCTCCTTATTAATTCCCCCTGGCAGGTGGTGATTGGAGCAGGAGACACAGAGAAGTTGGCAGCACCCAGGGGCAAAGGCTCTGCTCCCTGTTAGCAGCTGGGCAGAGGGCAGAACCATGAAAGAAAGGCCAACAGGGACTGTGGAAAGCCCAAACCACTGCCCTTGATCCCTTAATTTTGCAACTTATCGATTTTACACTTGTTATTTCTATAATTGATGTTTTCCATCAAAGTTATATGCCCTGGTCCTCAAGTCCTGTACCAGTGACTAGTACTAACCTGTTGGAACATGGGGTTTTCTTTAGCTATGCTAACAAGGTAGGGGAGAGCGGGGTAGATCCTAAACCCTAAACCTAATCCCTTCCGAGTAGTGTCTTATATCCTGGGCAAAACAGACAAGAACTCAGACAGGCAGTCTCGGACACTCATGGGGTGAGTGACCTTGAGGGGCTGTGCTGTATTGTGGGTCCAAGTGCTGGTATGGTTAGTTGCTGTGGGTGCGGTTAGTTGTTGTAGGAGACCAGTAGTGCCCAGATACACAAATAAGTATGCTGACACAATGAAAACCTGGCTTTCATTCAGTAGGCAACGTGTCAAAATGTGGCAATTTCAACAATTTGAAGGTAAAACCAAAGTTTAACATATGACGAGAAAAGGAAAACAGAGCAAATAACATTAAATTTTTCTGTATGACCACACAAACATTTAGAGGAGGCCTCCTCACAAGTTTCCTGTACCCACAAAACCAAACACATCCATCACTAGACGATGTTCAATGACACTTACAGATGACTTTAAAATGCATCTAATTTTAAAATTAAGAGGCACTTACATTTTACTCTTAAAAAATGCAGGAGGAATGTGTTTTTGTATATGTATGTTTTTGTTGTTTTTTCCATGATGGACTTTAGCAGGCAGAAATTATGTGGTATCATGAAGAAAATACTTTTTTTTAAGAAGAGACTGAATCACCAAATTCAAATATAAACATATAGGAACCATATAAAATATAAACATATAGGAACGCAAGAAATAACCTGCCTTCCAGGCCCATTTTACCACTGCCCACCCCCCAAAAAAAAATCCCTATGCCAGTCCACCTCCACGGAAACAGGGTTGGCTCAGGTCAGCAGTGCAGAACCAGTGAGAATGATGCTTGTAAGCTACTGGGTGGGTGGAAGAAAAGGTCTGCTGGGGCATGATATTTCTATTAAACATCTTCCAAGAATTGTGTTTAAAAGTCTCCAAAATACTTCAGTAGCTTCCTGATCCCTACCTTTAGGGGTGCCGTATGTTTTTTTGTTGTTTTTTTTTAATGGTGGAAGCTTGGTTTCACTGGAAAGCAAGTACCAAGCATGCAGTTAATGAGTAAATGAAGAGCTGATACCAAGGGCTCGAGTAGAAAGAAAATGTTTTGAGAATGATGATGGCAACAAATGTACAAATGTGCTTGACACAATGGATGTATGTATGGATTGAGATAAATAGTTGAACTAGCCCCCAATAAAGATTTTTTAATAAAAAGATTTTTAAAAGAAAAAAATGTATGCAGTTAATAAGCTTTTTCAATTTTCCTATCATAACAGTAACGGAACAACATAAAATGTATGATGAATCAAGAACACAGCAAATAACGAATGCTAGCTACCACCCAAAATGTGCTTTAGACCAGATCAGGGAAAGGGGTGCCTGATTCCATATCCTGCAAGGTATTAAACCAGATCACAGGTCTAGAAAAGCCAGGAGTCTTGACAATATGTGGTAACCAAAAAATCACTAAATGACACACACACACACACACAGAGGATGTGTAAAACCATCCAGGTACAGGACTATTGCTTCAATCTGACAACTGATTTTACAAATGAGGCGGCAAAGGGAACCCTAATGTCCGAAGGTGGGGGTGGGGGGCAGGGGCGAGAGGGCCGCCCGCACGCAGAGGCAGATGGAGAGCAGAGGAGGTGGAGGTGGGAACATACCTGGGTCCTGCTTCACTCTGAGGTGATTGCTCCTGCAAGAGGGTGTCAATTTGCAAATTCAGAGTCTCTAAAGTACAGATGCCCAAAAGTAAATTGCCCTGTAGGGTTTCCAAGCCTGTAAATTGTAAATCTTTATGGAAATCGAATGTCACATCTCACTCCCTGGAAAGGTTCAAATTATCTACCTTTGACTAGCAGTTGAGCACTTAATCACTGCACCACCAGGACTCCTCAGAAGAGCGCGAAATAAAATTTTAAAAAAATCAAACTCACAGCCATCACTAAATTCTGGCTCATAGTGACCCTATAGGACAGGGTAGACCAGCCCCTGTGGATTTTCCAAGGCTGTCAATCTTTACAGGAGCAGACAGCCTGCCTCATCTGGAACTGATAGGTTCAAACTGTGGCTCCAGCATGTAACCCAGTACCTACTAGGACTCTGGCAGTAGCACCAACTACACGAGAAGAGTGTATTCCTGGCCCGAGTAAGCATATCACTGGACACATGTAGATGTACTATGAAAAAGGTGGCCCATAAGCCAGGGAGGAAATAACGAGCTTCACCACATGGAGGGGTGGGCAGATCCATGTCCTCAGAAACCTGGCTCAGGCTCAAGCTAAAGCCTGGAGAGCTTTCACTCCCACTGATCAGATAGCAATACTGACAAAGTAATAACAACAGCAAATGCTGATGAAGCCGGCAGCAAATAATCTCTCTGTGGAAAAACTAGGATGTGGTAGAGCCAATGCTCAGCTCTTGTTCTGTGTACCTCACCTGGGCATTTCACTTTATCACGGACAACAGTGGTAGGGGGGCAGTGCCAAGGGACTTTCTTCCTGATAGCAATAAGCAATGGAATACTCACACTGACACAACCTCATCTGACCTCTGTATAAAAATGTTTGCACCCCCTAGAAAATTATTTCCAAACAAACAAACAAAGGAGGAGTTTGCACTGGAAAACCAGCCACCCTTCCCCTTTGCCATGCAAGTAGAGATAAAGGGTTGTTCTTGTTCACTTCCTTCTGTGACAACACTCACGCTAGAGTCATAGCAGTGGCAGGCTGGAGATGCTGCATGGCTATGATACGAACTCCAAAGCCAGTATTTTCACCACTGAGAATCCTCTTCATCTCCCCCATATCAAGCCCAAGTTTTTGGAGATTTTCACTTTAAAAAGTACATTTATTAACATGGGGGATTTGTTAATTCACTTTTATGGATCCAAGGACTAACAATTTCTAGTCAACTTGTGTAATTTATTTTAAAACTCATTTTGATGTATTTGCAATCAACAGAAAAGAACTAATGATAATCTGAGAAGACCTAAACACAATTTTTTCTGGATGAAGTAACCCTTTTTATTCCAATTCTCAAAGTACTGAAAAGTATTCGAGCCACTGTCATCTCCCCCTCTGTACTGCTTTTTCACACCCTAAATGTCCAAGACTCAAGGAGACTAGTCTTAGCCCACAGGTTTTAAAATACTATTAGCCATAGAAGCACAGTACCAATCACCATCTCACTTGAATCCACAAGTCCCTGAGGATAAACTGAGCCAGTTTGATAAGCCCATATTAAACCATTTTCTGACAACACCCTGCAGCCCTAGTACAGGGTAGGCATCTAAACCCCTGTGTACTTAGGGTCCCACACAGACAGACACCAAGCTGAGACATTCCTCCATGCTTCTGTAAGGGCTATGGGCATTTAGTCAGTGTGGGGCTGGGTTGTAGGAGACGGGAGCTCTGGGGAAGGAAACACTTCTTCGTTCAGTTTAAACAGACATAGCATAAGATGTGTGTCAAGGGCTCTACAGAGACAATTAATCCAGATGCAAATTCCAGAAGCACAAAGCCATATCCAGTGACCTTCCATAAGCCACTCCTGTGAGTGCCACAACACAGTAGCAGGAGAGATGCTAAGAGATTAGCACATGCTAAACTGAACCACTTGAAAATGTAGTTTCTCTACATGAAAATGGTCTAGGACTCCCTCTGTATGAATGGCAATAGTTGTATTTCTGATCACCAAAAACTGGAACTGGCCCAGATGTCCTTAAGCAAATGATGGTCCATTCATAGCATGGACACTGCAGCTAAAAGGAACAAACTACCAATAAACAACACAACTTGGGAATTTTGCGCTACAAATTTCAGTCCCCAGTGTTACATTTAGGGGTTTTAAGTACATGGCAGAGCCCTGGGGGCATACTGGTTATGCACTGGACTGCTAACCTTGAGGTTAACAATTTAAAACCACCAGCCACTCCAAGGAAGAAAGATGAGGTTCTCTACTCCCTAAAAACTTACAGCCTCAGAAACCAGTATGGGCAGCTCGGTTCTGCCCTGTAGGGTCTGCAGGTTCATTGAGAGTCAAAATCAACTCAACAGCAGTTGGGTGTGTGTGTTCCTGAGCGTGTGTATTTGTATGTACATGACATTTTTGAAGTGACAAATGTTTAGAAATGGAAGCTAAATGAGTGGTTCTCAGGATTTAAAGATGGGTTGGGAGAAAGAGCCAGAAGGGTGCAGGTATGGTAATAAAAGGGCCGGATGAGGGATCCTTATAGTGATGGATACAGAAATCTACAAATGTGACAAGATTGTCCACAACTAAACACACATACACAAATTACCAATCTGCAGTATAATGAACTTAAAACATGGCTCCTCTAGCCATAGTCTGTTTCTCTCACCAAACGACCTTTGTTTTCCTGTTGAGGAGCTGATGCCAGGGGTTTAGGTGGAGAGCAAATGTTTTGAGAATGATGAGGGCAATGAATGTACAAATGTGCTTTACATAACTGATGTATGTATGGATTGTGATAAGAGTTGTGTGAGCCCCTAATGATTTTTTTTTTAAGGTGAGAGAAGATGTAAATATACTAATCTGTTGTGAAGACAGTGCTCCTGCTGGGGATGAAACCAGCCATTTCAGAAGCAATCGAGGGGCACCTCGAAAACAGGAGAGAGAAAAGTCGGGGCAAAGTGAATCCTTTGAGCCTTGAGATTCCTCCACACTGAAACTCTTTGATCCAGGAGACCACTATGATGCCAGAAAAGTGACAGTGGAGCAGCAGAACCAGGAGCCAAAGCATGAGTCAAAATAGCCCACAGAGCAAGGTAAGCCAAGTGCCTTTAGATAAGGACTCTTCCTTGTGGAGTAGAGTGCCTCCAGGCACATAACTGGGGAGATGCTTATGGGCAATTGGCGTGCTCTCTGGCAGTCCTGAAAGAATTTTGTAACATTGCCAGAGCAGGGCAGAAAGGTCAGACCAGTAGGCTGAGGGCGAGAGAGACAGACCTGCCTCTGGGTACGACAAAGCAGAAACTGTCCTGAGTGAGCCAACTGCCTCCTGTATACATGTAACCTATAAGCTTCCTTATTAACCCTAAATCATGACATTGTCTTAGAGTTCTGTGTGGCCACTGTAGTGAATTATCAAACCTAGTCTATCAGAAATCAGCCTTGGGGAATGCTGATTTGAGGTTTGATTTTCCTCCCCCCTACCCCCCTACCAACCTAAGTAAGACAGGGTCAGGAGCCACACCTTCACCAAGTTTTTGTTTGTTTGACACACTCCCATCTTCCAGATGAGAAAACTGAGGCCCTGAGCAAGTAGAGACTTAGACAAGGTCACACATCACATAAGCCAGTACACGGCTCCCAGATGGCTGGTTCCAGAGTCCAGGTTCTAAATATTCTGCCATCTCTCTTGAAATTGGAAATAAGCCCAAATAAAACATTTTTTAAAAATTGGAAATAAAAAAAGGAGTGCAAGCTGCTCTTTATTACTGGTTTAATAAGCTACCTAAAATGAAACCTAAGACTGAACTAGAACCCCACATAAAAGCCACAGAACCAGCCTCCTTGCCTTTTAATGTTGTCTATCACAAAGATGCCAACAGACAGCAACCACGCAGCTCTGATTCCCTGCCCGCCTGCACAAGTGCTCCTGCCAAGTTCCTATATTCAATCTGCCGACTGAGCGGGCATGGCCTGTCTCTGGCCTTGACCTAATTTTCCCGCAATCAAGCTTTGTGAGTCCTTTCCCTGTTCTGAAGCCGTATGAGGTGTGAGAGTTTGTTGGGGCTTGCCTTTAGGATGGGACTTTCTTTGTTGGCCTGAGAGTGATGGAGAACTGAGGTGTGGGTGAGGAAGCCAACGCTCCCTGTATGGTTTCTCTCTTCCACTCAAGTGATTCTTTTTATTATTGGGGGTGGGGTGTGCTACAAGAAGCAGAAAATTAATGTTTCAACCTCCTTCCCTGTATACCCACAACCCTGTGCTGCCGATGCCAGCGGGTGGAAAAGAGTGCCCAGCAGGGACATGTTTGTTTCAAAAAAGACACAAGCAAACTCCAGTGGAAGGTAAAAGTCTGAGATTCCAGCTGCAAGGTGAGCACCCTCCTCACAAAAAAACAGAGAAATATGCTCCAACCCTATGCCAAAAAAAGCATTTTCCGAATAAATATGTACACAGCTCAAATAAACAGGGCAGATACTGTTGGTAAAATATCGCTAACAAACTTGCTACAAACGTTAAATTTGTAAAAACTGCAATTATCTGCACAGCCCAATATAATAGGGCATGCTTATTAGAAGATAAACAAATGCAAACTGACCCCAGCACGTGTGACCTGACAGATAATGAATGCAACAATTAGGTCCAGACACACACATCTCACTGGCGCATCCCCAGTGTCAGAAGGAGGGTGGAAGAACAGGTACCTGCTGAGTGACCAGATAGCACATTGCCCTCTCACTGCCCGCAGCTGATCAGGCTTTCCACACATGGACTCATTCCTCCAGAACTTTTGGAAGTGATGAAAGGTGGGATAATTTACCCTAAAAGTTAAGATAAAACTCAAGTTTTGGCCTTTTTGTGCCCTCTGTATACCAGCCACAGACTGACAGTGCCCCCAGCCCCAACCCAATTACAGAGACTGCATATACCTAAAGAACCTCCATAATTCCAAATGCATTTGGATTATGGTGCTGACAAAGAATATTGAAAAGAACCATGGACTGCCTAAAGAATAAATTAATCTGTCTTGAGAATTCTCTTTAGAGCATGACTGTGGACATACTGTTAGGAGAGACCAGTCCCTGGAGAAGGACATCATGTTTGAAAAAGTGGAGGGGCCACAAAAAAGAGGAAGACCCTCGAAGAGATGGATTGGCAAAGTGGTTGCAACAACTGTGAGGGAAGCACAGGACTAGGCAGTGTTTTGTTCTTTTGTACATCGGGTCACTGTGAATCGGAACCAACTGGCACCGGACAACAGCCCCACCTCCAGCCAGTGTACCTACCTCCCTCTCCATCAGGGGCGCTGCTGGGGCAAGCAAGCCTTGGCCTCTGGGCATTATTGATCCACCACCACTCCCTCACCCTCCTTACTACACTTGCCAATTCTCAGGTGACCACTGTTTCACGTACTGGCTTTTTTTTTGGGGGGGGGGTGGCCTGAGGGGGGGGTTCCTTCTTCCTCCACCTAATCCTTAAATTGTTTTCTTGACAATGCCACCTTCAGCAGAAGACTCCCATTTTGAGGTTGTAACCACTAGCACTCTCCATTCAGAGCCCAAAAGCAAGCACCTCTATAGATCATAGCACTCTTCTCTCCACAGACAGAGACCCAGTGGTGTAGTGGATTATCCATTGGAACTGCTAACATGTCAGCACTTCTAATCCCACAAGCCAAATAATTTGAGGAGAAAAACTAGGCTTTCTACTTCTGAAAAAATTGACAGCCTCAATAACCCAAAAAGGAACACTTCTATTCTGCCCTATAGAGTCACCATGAATTGTAATTGACCCTGAGGACATGGGTTTGTCCTTCACAAGTATGCCACACCCCCAATCTGCTCTTGGTGCTGTGCTTCCTACTACTTCAGCTCCATGTGTTCTCACAGACCCTTCAAAAGCCAGTGTGCAGAATGGGTCAACTTCCAAACACCTCTCTCCTGCCACTACCCAAATTTTTAATTCAGCAACGTCTCAATATTTCTTTATATTTTCATAACTAAATTTTGTCACACATGTGACACCCACATAAATTTATTCCCTACACTGCTCAGAAATGAATTTGTCGTGTCTGATTTTACCTCTCAGTTAAGACATTTCGCTGTTGCCTATAAAATTCAAATGATAAATTAGTTTTCAAAATTGTAACACAGCCCACCATACCTGTATTAGTCTAGGTACTTTAGAGAAACAAATCCACAGAAACTCATGTATAAGAGAGAGTTTTATATATAGGTTAAGTGTGCATCAATAAATTATCCCAACCCAGTGCTGCCCAAACCCAAGTCCAACATTAAACCCATATGTCCAACACCTTGCAAACTGAAGCAGGCAACTGCTAAGGCAGCTGCACGTTGGTGCGACCATCACAAGCAAGAGACCTGAGAACTAGAAAGGCGAGGCTCACTGAGCCATTTATCCCTCCGCCCTTCAATTAATCCCACGTTTATTGGCCAGGTTGGCACAATAAACTAACTCAATAACTGACATCATGATGTGCAGTACAAAACACATGCACGCATACACAGAAGCCACAGAACTGGCATCCTGACTCGAAGTCTAGATTTGTTGTTGCTTGTTCCACCAGCAGATTTCACAAGGCAGCCCAATGGGGTCCAAGGGCCCACTCAGCTTTTGCACGTGCACATCCCTGAGAGCTCCACAGGCTACTTCCCTCTTGCTTATTTTTTTCTCCATGCTATTTTCAAGCTTCTTCAAATGCCTTCAAAGCATGTCGACAGTGTGCTCTGAGGACACTCCTTACTAGAATGGCCATCTGAGAACATGCCTGTTTCTCCTTCCAAGTCAGGCTTAGTCTCTCTTGTCTTCAGTATACTTTGTATTGTTTTATCACATTTTCTTGAGTGGACATGCATTGTTCCTCTGACAAGAAACAAATCCAACTCTCAGAGCCCCCATCATACTCGGGAAGGCTTTCCCAGGCACCCCTCCCTATGCTGGAATGTGTGTTGGAGGCTCCAGAGGGCAAAGACTGAGCTGGACACAGGGCTGGGCCGGCTACTTGCTGGAAGCTGGGTTAGCCTGAGGAAATCCAAGACTTCAAAGCCCACACAGCTGTATAATTAACAGAGCACAATCATGATCAAACTCTACCTTAGTCTATGAGCATGACTGTCCCTTTAATCCATTAAACTTAACAGTATTTCTTTAAAACAAATGAAAATTCACTTTAAATAAATGTCGTTTACAGACCATCTTAATTTAGACAGCAAGAATAAGGAAGGTGACCCCTTCACCGCACCTTTCTCACTTCACAGCGACCTTGAGCTCCAAGACCTTTGCTATGGCGTGCCCCCTGGACCAGGCTATCGGCCTCCTGGTGGTCATCTTCCACAAGTACTCTGGCAGGGAGGGAGACAAGAGCACCTTGAGCAAGAAGGAGCTGAAGGAGCTGATCCAGAAGGAGCTGACCATCGGCGCGAAGCTGCAGGACGCAGAGATTGCCAAGCTGATGAACGACCTGGACCAGAACAAGGACCAGGAGGTGAACTTCCAGGAATACGTCACCTTCCTGGGGGCCTTGGTGATGATCTATAATGAGGCCCTCACGGGCTGATAATCAACCCTGTTAGGGGCCCCCACTGAGTCCAATCCAGTGATGGGGAGTTGTACAATAAATATATATCTTTTTGGGGGTCGAATCTAAAAAAAAAAAAAAAAGAATAAGGAAGGTATGCAGCCCACTGAGCTCAAAGCCAGGCCAGCCAACCAGGGTAGGCAGCTGGGGCTGAGTTGGTCTCTCAGGGGCTGCTCCCACCTCACCTTCGAATCAGCACACTCCTCTGAACAGTGTCCTTTCTTCAGAGTCAGCCCTTCCTAGCAGCACAGAGTACACCTGTCAGTGCATGCCAAGGTACAGATGACAAGGTACAGATGACTATTTGTCTACCTTCCAAGCCCCAATGAAATATCCCAGCACTGTACCCTACTGGTGTAGAAGCACGTGGGGCTCATTACGGAGTGTCTGCTTCAGAGGCTCTACCTGGTCCTGGAGCAGTAGCAGCTGGAGGAGAGAAGGCCCCAGGGCTCCCAACAGAGAGGGACAAAGTCAAGCAGCACTTGGAAAACAGCTGTAGAAGTGTTTGAGATGAGTCACACTCACAATCCATTTCTTTAGCCACCATATCTGGGAGGAGAAATACAGACAGTGGGATCACTGGCCTCCAAGTACCCAGGCCCCCTGCTTGGGTGATGAAAAAAATGCTCACACCCACTGCCCCCAGTAGGCCCAGGCTACTAACAAACCTGGAAGAGAGGAGGCTGTGTACAAGACTTGAAACTCGATTCTAGAAGTCACCCACCATTGTGTACTACACAATCCTACACACACACACACACACACACACACACACACGCACGCTCTGGGTTCTTCTTCTGGGATGAGGATCATGACATGATTCCCGCATCCCACCCAATGACTTGATTTTGAACAATATTTCACATACTTAAGAGTTGTCATTGCTCTTCCCCTACAATTGAGAAGCCCATAAAAATGAGGAGGCTCTGGGAAGCCCTGAAGCCAGAGTGGAGCTTAGAAGAGAACCCTTGCCACCTGCAACCCTAATTCCTTCATCTCCCTCGACCAGGCTTGCTCCTGCTTCCACTGGAACCCTAATCCCACAGGTTTATTAAAACATTGCCCACCTAACGGTGTGGTTCCGCATGATTGTTCAGCAAAAGGCGCCATGTGAACAGCAGCCGGGCACAGTCTACCCCAGCATCTTCTGTACTCCACAGCCCAATCTGAAGGGCAAGACCGAACCCTTGTGCATCTTTAGAGGCAGAGTCTGGAAAAGCAGAATTCAAACACCTGGAGTCTTAAGGCATACGTCAAGACCATCATAACCAGAAGTCTGACAAATCTTTCCAGCACAGACTGGGAAGCAAGGTGCAGGCCTGGGAGCATGCCCAAAGTGAGGGGCTGGACAGAGCAGTTCAAGCACAGGTGCGGCAAGCCGCCCTGGCAGGTGTGTCCCATGTGTGTAGGTGACTCATGGGAAAGACATGAATGCCTGCTTCGACGAGCCCAGCATCAACTTGGCAACCCACGATCACCATCTCTTCACAAATAAACATGCTTTCAAATGTCCCCTCAAGAAAGAAAATGTCTTCTTACTCCAATTTCTGTACTTAATTCAATATCCTGACCATGTTCTCCATGTCTAACTTACCTGGGATTTCTGGTAACAATACTAGACACATTTGTCAACTCCAGCTGCTGCAGAGTGAGGTCTGCACAGTGACACCTACTTCCCAGTAGTTCCAGGAGAGTCTGTGCTAACAGCCACTTCCCACTTTGGAAAACAAGCCCAGCTCTGTGTACCAGAGCAACTTCCTTGCTGCAATGGATGCAGATCAGTTCTTGAGGCTCACTTCCTTCAGATGTCAATGCAATTCAGAGCAGGGTCTGAGAGCCACTTTAGCAGCCTAGGTGACCATGGAAAAGCACTAACAGCCTATTACAATATTCTTAGTTTTTCCATCCATAGAAATAGAAGTTCTTGGACACAAAATAGGGAAGTCTGTTCCATTTCTAGATTTCAGTAATCACCAGTTGGAATACACAATTAAAGGAGAGGGACAGTGTCACAAGGACAGACTGGTTAGCCAATGGGCTGACAGAGGATAAAGATCCAGCAGGCACAGCTGATTTCTGAGAGCCCTTGCACTGAAACCAGGAGGGTCACAGAACACTAGCAAGTGGCATAAATGGCTAGCATGTGTGGCTGCTGAATGAAAGGCTAGACATGCCTTGGGAGAAAGGACTAGCCATAGACTTCTGGAAAAGCAGGTACTGAAAACCTTGAGGTGCACTCTCCTATCCTGAGTCACACATAGATCATTTTGGGTTAGTTTATTCCATGGCAAATGGCCTAGCTGATCACTGAATAGATAACCTGCAGGAAGAGAGTTTCCACAAGAGAAAATATAAACAACCAGTTGCTTTGTTCAGACAAGATACAAAAACCTATGCTATAGATTCAGTGCTTCAATGTAAATGCCAACCCACCCCCACTTTTAATACACAGTAGAAAAGCTAGCAGTTGATCCTAAATAAAAGGACTCAGCTGGCATTAATCAAATATAAATGTTTCTCCAGCCAAGTGAAAAGCAGTGTCCCAATGGAAGACCTGTACTTTTCAAAATGTAAGTGCCTGCATGCTCAAAGTAAAATTATTCTCTTTCCCTACTCAGAACATTGAAGGTTCAAGTAAATCCCATCTTCCTAGGTAAACATGGTTTTTGTTTGTTTGTTTGTTTGGAAAGATAGACCGAATTTAGGTATAAACAGCTCTATTTATGAGTCATGAGCGCAAACACATGACTTCTGAATAAACAAAATATAAAAGGAAGCAACACTATATTAATAGGCTTGCTTCTAAGGAGAAAAAAATTAAATATATCCTTTTAGTGCTAAAAAGTAGGTGAGAAAATCCATCTGAACTGCAATGGGTGTAAGAGGCTGAAGACACTCAGAGGGGAAAGTCTCGGTGGGCGGGCAGTCTGCAAACTCCCTGGCCCTCCTCAGAGCAGAGAGCGCAGGCTTAGCTGCTCCAAACAAGCCATAGGCCAGGGGTTCTTAACCTTCCTAATGCCTCGACCCTTTCATACAGTTCCTCATGCTGTGGTGACCCCCAACCATAAAATTATTTTCATTGCCACTTTATAAGTGCCATTTTGCTACTGTTATGAATCGGGTGACCCTGTGAAAACGGTTGTTCGAGCCCCAAAGGGGTCACAACCCACAGGTTGAGAACCGCTGCCTAACCCATAGAGTGCTGTGCTGGCAGCCACCTCCAAAGTCTGTGCACAGCAGGGTCAAGACCATGGGACCCAGAGGAAATAGATCACCAGGCCTTTCATCCTAGTCTGGACGCTCCACTCCAACCTGTTCAGCATCATGGCAACAAGAGGAGGTTTCAAGATGTTCACAAAGGAATTCCCTCTTTTCATTCCATTTTTCGAAGTCTTCCAGTACAATGTCTCCACTGTTGGATGGTGGTGGCTGCTAATTGATCCTGGACCCTCCCTCATAGATGGGGAAGGTTCTAGCCTTGAGCCACCACTGCCTTCCTCTAAGATCTGTGCCGGTGGTGGTGGTGGGAGGTGACATACAGTTTGCTGAAACCCACCGCCACTCTACAACAGAATAAAACACTGCCTAGTCCTACACCACCCTCGCAGTTAAGCCAAGAACCATGCTCAGCAAATACAAAGTTTGTGCTGGAAATTATCCTCTATGAGCCTGGTTTTCAGTTCAAGCCCCTCACAGTTAAGCAGGGTGTGCAGTCAACAGCCCTGTGGCTTTCCACAACACATCGGGAAGGGACTGAGCCTTGAGGACAGAACTCTAAGTGATAGACCACCCACTCAGGCCAGAGGTCTTCCCAGCCCCTTCTCCTTGCCTCTCCCCACTGTCCAGTCTTTAAAGAAACCACAGAGTGAGTCACATTCACAGGTTTCATCTGCAAGTACATGAAATAGAATTCTGTGTTCCCAACAGGTCAGAGTAAATTTAAGGGGGAGCTAGGCACACATTAAAGCCTGAGTGGTATGGCCTTGGCTCCTAGTCCACATGCCAGGGCAGTCAGGGAGACACCATCACCACCACCGCCCTGCCCCAGAGCAGCGTGACCCCTCCGCAGAGCCCTCCTCAAGTCCTCAGGGGGGCACCAAGAACACAACACAACTGTGGCTGAGGTGTGTGGGCAGGAGTGTACAAAACTATCAATACTGGGAGAATGAAGCAAATGAAGATGGTTCAGACTTCGGTTTAAAGTTAAAAGTATTCTGTGTGGTGCTGTACATGTACAGAAATGCCCAGAGAAAGCCCAAAATGTTCGTGTGAATTTCATTCTGGAGACACCAGAGAAATTCTTACAAGTCTGATTACATCGACTTTAAGGAATGTCAGAACACATTCAGCGCTGCCCAAGAGCAGGTGCAAAGTCTTTATTTCTTTAATCAATTATTCAAAGAATTCTTCCAAAGTTGTGCACGCTTGGTGCTAAGAAATGAGGCCCACCTTACAACGGGAAGCAAGTCGGGCAAGAGTGACCCTGGAGTTGCTAGTATGTCACTGTCCCCCAGCTTCTCTTTGCAAAAGGGTTTCTTAAAATCATGCAGAATCATTTGGCTACACTGCTCTTTGGCAGGTATTAAAGCAACGAATTCCAGATTAAGCAACTCCACATTAAATGTCGAGAAATTAAAATTCATGCATTGGAAGAAGAAAACAGGAACACCTATCCAAACCAGTTGTGTCAAAGATGCTTAAGAAATAACATTCACTCACCAATATGCAAAGGGTTGGCCAGGCCTGAACTTCCTCAGTGTATCCAGTGAACACAAATCACAGACCAGTCACTAAGGACACACCCAAACTATGACACAATATAGCAAGCAGCGGGAGCGGCCCCCAGGGCCTCTGGTTGTCACTCTGTAAGACCTACCAGTGGGTCACACCCACTGATGCTGTACCTTAACCTTTAAAAAGAGACTAATTTCCACATTTTATCACTAAGGATTTAATTTCCACATTCTACACATCTTTTTTTTAAAACATTTTATTAAGGGCTCATACAACTCTTAACACAATCCACACATATACATACATCAATTGTATAAAGCACATCCGTACATTCCCTGCCCCAATCATTCTCAAAGCATTTGCTCTCCACTTAAGCCCTTTGCATCAGGTCCTCTTTTTTTTCCCCCTCCCTCCCCGCTCCCCCCTCCCCTCATGTGCCCTTGGTAATTTATACATTGTTATTTTGTCATATCTTGCCCTATCCGGAGTCCCCCTTCCCCCGCTTCTCTGCCATCCATCTCCCGGAGACGAGGTCACATGTGGATCCTTGTAATCAGTTCCCCATTTCCAACCCACTCACCCTCCACTCTACCAGCATTGCCCCTCACACCCTTGGTCCTAAAGGTATCATCCACCCTAGATTCCCTGTGCCTCCAGCCCCCATATGCACCAGTGTACAACCTCTGCCCTATCCAGTCCTGCAAGGTAGAATTCGGATCATGGTAGTTGGGGGGAGGAAGCATCCAGGATCTGGGGGAAAGCTGTGTTCTTCATCGGCACTATCTCACACCCTGACTGACCCATCTCCTCTCCTAAACCCCTCTATGAGGGGATCTCCAGTGGCCGACACTTGAGCCTTGGGTCTCCACTCTGCTCTTCCCCCTTCATTCAATATGGTGTGTGTGTATATATACACACCATATATATATATATATTTTGCATGATGCCTTATACCTGTTCCCTTTGGCACCTCGTGATCGCACTGGCTGGTGTGCTTCTTCCATGTGGGCTTTTTTGCTTCTGGGCTAGATGGCCGCTTGTTCACCTTCAAGCCTTTAAGACCCCAGACACTATCTCTTTTGATAGCCGGGCACCATCAGCTTTCTTCACCACATTTGCTTATGCACCCATTTTCTACACATCTTCTAACTTAAAATCACGAGGTAAAGTGATAGAGTAGTACTTATTCAACTAACACTCTGGAACCGTGACTTAGAAAATCACCTGCTGTCAGAGAATGAGCTTGTAAGGAAAATGTGCTCAAATCCAATCCTGAGTTAGGAAAATTCTCCAAACTTCTCTCAAGTAATAGTTTCTGCAATCACTCCCAGCATCACAGAGACACAGAAACAGAGAGACCGACGGGTATGTAGGCCCATGCACCACTCAAAGCTAATGCCATACCATTCAGCTGGTCTGTGCCACTCAGAAGTGCCCTTGCTCCCCTGGGGCTCCTCCTCTGGATGATCTGAGGGCAGGGACTGCTGGACACCCACCCCTTGCCCATGGATAGTTCTATTCAATCCTTAAGAGTAGCTATGAGTCGGCACTGACTCAAAAAGTCAGTGAGAAGGGGAACTTTTCTTCTCCAGCACAAAGCCAGCTGCTGTGTTGAGGCTGCTGACCTCTTGCCTGCCTGACTATCCCACCTATAGTGGGACATCCCTGCCGCCCACCCCCATCCCTGGGGGGTGGTTTCCAGACCTGTTGACCCCTTTCAACTAGGATGAGAGCAAGATAAATGAATGTATTAGGAGCACTATTCTGAAAAGAAAAGAACACACTTTTTTTACACATACATACACAAATAAGTGAGGCAAGAAGCACAGGTGACAAGGCATGTCGGCACATGTGGCAGGGGACAAGGAGCCAAGTGTTTGACTCTGCTGAGAATAGATGTGTGCCTGTGGGTGGACCGAAAGCCCAGCAACTGGCCAGCACTACTCAGAGACACAACAGGCAGGACATGCTCGAGATTCAGGAGGAGGGGGTACATTTTTAGTGAAACATTCAAATTCACCAATTTTGAGTCAAAATACTGGAAGACCATTCAAATCCAAAATGAGCAACAACTCACTCAGGTGTTTTATGTAGGCAAGAAAAGAATGTGTATGCTCATGCACAAAGTAATCACCAAACTCAGAAGGGATAAATACTGGGATGCAATTTCTCAAATCACAAGCAAATTAAGCCCAATACTCTGCGGAGTCCCTGGATCAGAAGGCAGTCTGCAGACAAATGTGTCCTGAGATGGACATCCAGGTCATGATGCAGACCAACAAACGTGTTCCCTGAATCCTAATCAGGACAGAGTCACAATCTGGAAATGGCTGCTCATCTGCACTTCCTATGCATGAAGACTTGTACTGGGAAACAGAGCTGTGCGTGCAAACGTCCTCTCTCCAGGCACACGGGGCTTCTAGGCCATCTGCCGCTGGCAACCACCAGCTCACACTGCTTATTCCACACCCTGTCCCGCCCTCCTCACAACACTCCTGCCTCACATGACCTTATGTGACCCAATGGCACAAGAGTGGGTGTAGTATATGTACTTCAAGGATCTACAATTAACCTCTCCAATCTCTCCCAGGCAAGAAAAGCTAGAAGAGCTAGCTCTTAATGGTAGATTCCTCCTCACAGAAGGAAGACCTCACTGTAAAAGGAAAGCCGGTTCAGCTGACAGTCTAGGAGCAGAGAGGACAAGATGGTCATGGCACCAGCCCCCTACTTTCTCCTCCAGAGGTCTGCCTTCCATCCCCACTTCACGTAAGGTTAACAAGCACAGATAGGTTGGCACCTGTCCACCTACCAGAGGCCAGGCAGTCTGGCTTTTGGGCCCATGATTTTCGGTCACTCACAGCTTGACAGCCATATTCACTATATTTGCCACAAAAGAAGCGCAGCCAGAGACAGCAAAGCCTGTGGTGTATAACCCTCGATGACGCTCTCTTTTCAGACCACCTACACAAAGGTGAGCCAGCAAGTCTACTTACAACCTCTTTGGTTCCCGGATGTGGGAGCACACAGGTAAGCATGTCAAAGACAGGGGTGCAGACTATCACAGCTCCCCGATACCAGAGGGACTTCTGTCCCTGGAACAACCTCCTCGTGCCTCCAATATGCTACACACACACACACACAAACCCTAAACACACCTATACCTGTCCTGACCCTGCACAGAACCCCTCCCCACACACACACCCTAACCCTAAACACGCCTACACCTGTCCTGACCCTGCACAGAACCACACACACACACCCTAACCCTAAACACGCCTATACCTGTCCTGACCCTGCACAGAACCACACACACACCCTAACCCTAAACACGCCTATACCTGTCCTGACCCTGCACAGAAACACACACACACACTCTATACCCTAAACACGCCTATACCTGTCCTGACCCTTCACAGAACCACACACACACACACACACACTAACCCTAAACACGCCTGTACCTGTCCTGACCCTGCACAGAACCATCCAGGCCCGCCCTCTGTGCTGGGCAGGCTGCTCCAACTGCAAGAGCAAGAAGGACTGGCCCTGCAGACAGTAAGTAATTCTGGCCCACGTGGGACCCCCAGAGCTGTTTCACTTAGCACAGGAGTCACATATTTAACATGTAAAGGCCAAAAAGAGAGTTGATAAAGAAATAAAAAGGCCTGGCCTGGTGTTTATTCGTGAACAAGGAAGCAGCAAAGGACAAAAAATCATGTTTTGTGAGATGTGACAAAATATTAATTTATAAATTATCAAGGGTTCATGAGGGGGGAGAGGGGAAGGAGGGGGAAAAATGAGGAGCTGATATCAAGAGCTCAAGTAGAAAGAAAATGTTTTGAGAATCATGATGGCAACAAATGTACAAATGTACTTGACACAATGGATGGATAGATGGATTGTGTTAAGAGTTGTACGAGTCCCCAATAAAAGGATTTTTTTTTAAATCATGTTTTGAGAAGCATCCACAATACTTTTAACAAGTTTACAGTCATTTTTAAAAAGGCTTCTTTCTAACTGCATTTCATGCATGGGTTACATCACAACATGACTGATAGATTCTTTCTTCAAAAGCTGGAAGAGAAATATGAGAGTCAGACTTAATCCTTCACCCACATTCACCCAGAAGAATGCAGGGAGGAGGAGCTGCTGAAAGACCTCTGGGGATAAATCTTCCCTCTGGGGGAGGAAAAGAGGTGGGGGAGGAAGAGGGGGTTCCTGCTTGGCCAGGAAACAGGAGCCAACCAGGCAGCAGAGCCCTGCTCTCAGATAAGGATTCCGGTTGAGGTCAGAGTTGTGTTTTCACACAGGGGGTGCCTTTACCCCACTCACCAGAGCCATGTGCCCTGATCAAGCACCTCCTTCCTCCCAACCATCCAGGGTCCCCTGCAGCACCTATAGAAAGTGCCATGATGAGGTACTGAAAGGTGGGCTGTCATGTCCTCACTTCCACTTGACCAGGACCCTGGTGCCAGCCGATAGAACAGTGGCTCTCAACCTTCCTAATGCTTCGACCCTTTAATACAGTTCCTCATGCAGTGACCCCCAACCACAAAATTATTTTCGTTGCTACTTCATAACCGTAATTTTGCTACTGTTATAAATTGTTCAATAATTATCTGATATGCAGGATGTATTTTCGTTGTGACAAATAGAACATAATTAAAGTATAGTGATTAATCACATAAACAGTATGTAATTATATATCGTGAAATATTTATTTCTAATTAAAAATCAATGAAGCATGGTGTAGCATGGATAACAGTCTTCACGTATGTGGGTGTATCTGCATGTGGGCAGACCTGCCTGGAGACATGTGTGTTTTCTGATGGTCTTAGGCGACCCTGTGAAAGGGTCGTTCGACCCCCACCAAAGAGGTGGAGACCCACAGATTGATCATCGCTGCTATAGAAGATTCCTAGCTTCCTAACCACAAAGAACCTAAGCTGGCTCACCTCCAGCATAGCCACACCTACAGGCCACTCTGACCTTGTGAGCCACATAAGTGGGCTTCATGGATGTGAGGCACACACTGTGGATGGTCAATATGCCTTTGTGCTCACACCAAACTTTGTTCTCAATAACAATCCTATGTTTGACACTTTGGAAGATTTTTTCACATCAATTCTAAGTACACTTTTAGTACCAACACCACACATAAATGAGGAGGTGATTGAAGAGCAATGATGGAAAATCAACCACATCACACCTGCTGCCTATCCATAGGATAGTCCAATCTCAAGAGATCTGAGAATCAATGGGAAAAAAAACAACAATCGTTTATTTACAAAAATTACTTTGTCACAAATGGTCAAATATTGCGTGATCCATCCTGATCACAATAGAATAGGGGAATGTGCAGAGACCAATGTTTATGAGTGGTTACGGGGGGATGAGAGGGTGGGGGGGTTGGAAGAGGAGGGAAAAGACCATCTAGTGGTTAGGGGGCGGTGAGCTCCTGAGTGATGGGAAAATTCAGGAGCAGGGAATGGTGATGGTCGACCAACATGTCTATAATGTCACAGGACTGAGCATGTGTAGATGACAAAAATGGTGTGGGTTCTGTCACCTGCATACTCAGAACACCACCAAACTCCCTCCCGGCCATCTAGTCAGTTCAAACTCACAGTGACCCTGGAGGACAGGATGATCAAACAGCTCCCTGGGTTTTCCAGACTGTCAGTATTCCCCTGGAGGAGCTTCTGGTGAGTTCCTGTGGTTTGCAGCCTGGTGCTTAGTCCACTGCATCACCAGGGGTCCTTATTGCCTACATGTTTACCACAAAAATAAATAAATACACATTGCTTTCTCAAAGCAGATAGAGTTCCTTAACATCCGCTATGGGTGTCATCTGCTTCCATATCCCCGTACACCAGCACAGGGCTTGGCACCCAGTAGGCATTCGGTATGTGTTCAATCAATAAAGCAATTCTCAAGAGTTGGAAACTACTTTCAAGGTCATTTAGACTCTCACACTTTTCAAACAACAATGCAGAACGCAGAAGAGCCAATATTACATTTACTATGTATGACACACTGCTAGTTTATATTCTGTAATATTTCTGGAAGCTTATTTCACCGTCACTCTAGGATTTTCCAAAGCCAAGCATTCAAATTTATGTACCATTGTTTATCTAATCTTTTCTTCAGGTGAGTAACTTTTGTTACTTGTATAAATGAAAAGTTTCCTTCTGAAATAGCACTTTGCCACTTTTCATATACACAGATAACCCTAAGATGCACATACTCCACCCCTTCTGCTACCTTCTATTTCTTTCTTCAGCCCTGCCCCTTCAAGCACAAGCAAATGCCTGCTCACCCAGCAAAATGCAGCTGGAGCCTGCCTCCCTGGGAGTACCACTGCCACACTGTGCAGGTTTCTAACCCTTTCCACGTCCACCTGGGGTGGGGTGGGTCAGGGTAGAGAACTGTGCCTCTGCTCTTTGGGAGTCCCCAAAGCCCGACATCCAGGGTCACCATGAGTGGGATACAAAGAAGTTTCTCTAAGATGTTTCCAATCATAAAACTAGCAAACACAATTCAATGGTATAATCAATTGCTTTTCCTTTAAAATGTAAATTAAAAGGACAAGGTAAGTTAGCATAATACTAAGGCTAATAATGCTCATGAAAAACCTTCCATGATCCTATAGGCTCTATATCTCTTCAAAGTAAATCTGCTGAAGCATCAGAACAGTAGTCTTACTGGGGGACAGGGAGCAGTGGCAAAGCATTAGGCAAGCTAACATATTACAGAGAGCCATATACCAGAAGTGGGCATTAAAAACGGAACCCTTATAGAGAGCACGAGTTCAAAAATATCCACTGAATAAGTCTTCAAGTGGGTCTTATTACAATCAGGCATTTTACTGGTTATGGGGATGAGTGTCCTAAAGTCCTTTCCTAAGTCAAAGACTGTGCTGAAAAAACAGCCCCAACCCGACTCCCCAGCACTGAGTCCAAGCAGGAGGCATAGGAACTACTTCCTAACCCTACCTTGCCTCTGGATGCTGTGTGCCCACGTCACCACATCTTGATAGCAGCTAGCAATGTCTTAAGCTAACTGCTTTATTCTTTGCAATTTCAAACCAGCAAATGAAAAAGGAAACCCAGGAACAGAAACACAGTCATAGAGAAGGCACTACAATGGGGTCACAGTAAGCATGTTTTGAAAGTCAATTAATTTTTTTAAGTTGGTTATTGAAACATATACCGCATCTGCCTTCCACATTCCTCACCACTGGGAAAAGGCCATGTATCTCCACGAAGTCCTAATCACCAGAGCCCAAAGAGAGGGTAGGTGATGTGCTGAATGTCACATGGACACAGGATGGAGCCAAGCTGAACAGAGTCCAGTCCTCTGTCCAAGTTCCAGCTCATTCACTGTGCTCACACCCTTCCCCCTGCCGCACTAGAGGATAACACTTCCACCTGAACTATATGACTTTGTGACAAACCAGTATTCATGTTTGTTGATTACAATACAGTCCGCGCCCACCCCCCCACCTCATCCCAAGGGCACAGGTTAAGTAAGCGGTCAGTGATGGAATAAGATGATTCTCTGTCTACTCCTTTACCTCTGGTCCACACTTTGTGCCTGGCCCTTAACTGGGGACCTGACTGGGAATGGCCCATCCTATTTCAACCATCTATCAATGCAGAGTTGTAGGGAGAAAAAAAAAAACCCACCTCAAATCCAAGTATAATTTATAGAGACATGTTTTATAAACTCTTAAGACTTAATTTAAAGAAAAGTAGTCTGGATGGGGGACCATAACAGCATAGAAGAGTTTACAGACAACCAGACACTTAAATAGGTCAAGGAGCACAGGGGAACTACCACAAAAGGACAACTGGCGGAGGATCAATACCCCACAGATACCGATGGGGCCACAGAATCGAGAATGGAACTTAACTTGTACATTATGCTAGACAGATAAACAGCTTACAAAACTGGTTTAGGGCCCTCTGAGCAAGGGAGTCAGGATGTGACCCCAATTTCCAACAAGGACACACCCAGGCAAGTCCCTGGAGGAAAAGTCACCCTTCCCTGTTTTTCCCTGAACTGGTGTGGAGGGTGGTAGTAATTTACTTACAAACATACACTGCCTGAGGGCCAAGCTCTTCACAGTTACTGGTCAGAAAGAATTCAAATTCCAGGTGGAGACTCAAAAGGGATTTAGGGCTTCCACTGTAACTCATAACCCATACCTTGTGCTTATTTAGTGTGTACAATTTAAGCTCCAATACAGCAGAAAACTCCAACAGCCGGCTTCTAGCAAGAGGATACAGCATTTAATCACTAAAAATTCAAATATCTAAAATGTACCCAACACTAAACCACACTGTTACACAGCCTTTCTCAAAAGTCTTAGAAACACTGTGATGGCATGAACATCTTTACTTATCAGTAATATATCAAACTGATCTGTTAGCTCCACATACCCCTTTTGTTTCCCTGAATTACTGGTTCTGCATAATCTACCCCCAATGTACTGACTAGCCATAAGATACTGCCATCTCGTTCTGCAGACATTGTACCAACTCCGCTGAACCCCTCTCTTCCTTACTCAGAAAAGCAGCACAGGTTTTAATAAAGGCCCTAAAGGGCCAACATCTCCAGAGAGCTCAGCTTAGGAAACAGGCACAATCAAGGAAGGCACCTCAGCAATGACATCAGCTTATATGCATTCAAGGTTGGGTACAACCTAATCCTATTAATCACCTTCCTGGGGCTGCTTTTTTCCATCTCCCAGATAAGGAATCATCACCAGGGAAATAGGGGTCTCTGAACTATCCCAGAATAGAATGTTGACCCAACAAAGGCCCTAGAGAGTCCCAAAACATGCCTCCTTCCTTCAGCGCACAGCCCACTCCCTCCAGGCCCACCCAACACTGAGCTACAAACGAAGACAGGTTCCATTTCACTAAAGAGCAGGAAGAATCTGAAAACAGCAGTGGCGCTGCTTAAAAACACTCAATGCCTCCGAGTCAGTCCAACTGACAGCAACCCTGTAGGAACTGTCCCATGGGTTTCTAAGACTAACTTTATGGGAGTAGAAAGGGGCAGCTGGTTGTCTGTAGAACTCTGAATCACATTCAAGATACAACGATCCAAATACCAGATTCAGGAGTATAAACAAAGTCCAAACCATGGCCAGAAACCCACGTCCTAAAATAACTTGGGGTGATGGGCAGTGTTTCTCTGAAACTCCAGAGGGGTAAGATGGATCTCAAATCCACAGTATCAATTCACTTTACCTTCTCCTTTATCATCACCAAATCTCCCATGGCCCCCGAGTCTGTCTCCACAGAGAGCAGCTGAGCCTGTACACAGTGGCCCCAGCATCTATGAGGTGCTGTGTGTGTCAGAGACCCTTGGTAGGGCTGGGTGAGGCCTCCTTTTCAGGATCCAATTTGCTCCCATGGGCAGTGCCTCCTGGCAGATCTCAAACCTGTAACTAACACTATCTTCCTCATCCATGCCAGGCCCAGGTCCAGTCCTAGGTAAAAACCAGAATTGGGACTTTCTGACAAGTCAGGGGCATGGAAGTGCAGTGCAAGGTAAGGAGGAACCAAAGTAGATGCAGTAACAGGAACTCTGAGAAGTCACACAGCACAGATACAGGTGTATACAAGAGCACACTCCAACTTCAACAACTGTCCTGTTTTAATGAAATCCTGTTCTTCAGGCAATCCATGGGACTTTCAATATTCTTCGTCAGTACCATAATTCAAATGCATCGATTCTTCTGTCCGGTCCTTCCTTGTTCAAGTCGAACTTTCACATTCATAGGAGGCACCTGAAAATATCAAAGTAACATCCTTGTTTTTCAACACTTTGAAGAGGTCTAGGCAGATGTGCCCAGTACAATGTACCTGAAGGAGCCCTGGTGGTGTGTAGTAGTTACGCATTGATCTGTGATCTGCATGGTTGGCAGTTTGAAAGCACCATCAGCTCCTCGGGAGAAAGGTGGGGCTTTCTATTCCTATAAATAGTTAGTCTCGGATGCTCAGAGGTGCTGTGAATCAGCACTGACTCAATGGCATTGAGTGATCACTACCTGAGTACCAGTCATTGTCATTTTTCACCAACTACGTGTTCCCTAAGCAATCACTCACTAAGATGTATCTGACGAGGACTGTGGCCAACCCCAACTAGGTCACAGCATGTGCTCAGTGCATCTGTACCTGGCTGTGACCTTCCCCAAACAGATCAGTCACATTCAGCTTTACATCAGGTCCTTCGTGCCCCCTGAGAGGGACTCCCTTCCTGTGGGCACACAGGTCTGACCGGTCTTGTCTTGGCGTGGACATGTGCAAGAAGAGTGGAAGCACTGCCACCTCAACAAGTCCGAGGTCCTGTGCTCTTTGCCACCTCGCCATGACAAAAAGCCAGGGTCATTTAAACATGTTTATCATTAATTTGGTTTTTGTGAAAAAGAACCCCTTTTTTGAAATGTTTAGCCTTAACCACATGCCTCCCTAAAGGTCCATGACACACAAGAAGGGCCTTCCCCTGTACTGTCAGTCCCTCCCAGAACATTGTGACTCTCAGGAACAGCAGCACTGACCAGTGTAACACTTGGAGCAGCAGCTTTTTTAGAAACTAAATTTTAGTTGAACAAATGAATGACAAATTGTGGTTATTAAAAAGGACTCATTGGAGAGGGAGAGAAAAATTAAAAAGTAAAAAGAACTACTCTCAGTACTTGCTGTCAATTACAAAACTGAAAATTACAAAGATTAGAATTTAGACAACTTGTGTCCCAGTTTGCACTCCCACCAAAGGGTTCAGATGCAGACTCCCACACACACACTCCCTGCAAACAAACAAAACCACCAGAAAACAATGATTTTCAAGACACTGAACATTAGGCAACTAAGAAAGTAGTTGCAGAGAAAGTACAGTAAAGGAGGGAGGGAGGCTCACTGCCTAAAGTTGCCCACTCCTCCCCCCCCCCCAGGAGTGGGGCAGTTAAAGGATGAGGCCAGGGCAGCTACAGCTGATATGAAGGACATAGCAAGGAAAGGCAGCTCTGCACTGGGAGAGAACTCTGCAAGTCCTGGCACTGCACACACTTGAGACTTCAAAGCTGCAAATGCCAATCCTCAAAATCATGCTGGGTTGCAAATGGCCCCTCCTGCTGCCTCCACAGGATGGTAACCCTCCCAACTGCGGAGGTGAAGCACTCAGGAAGGCTCTGCTACTTCAGTGGGAAACAGCTTTCCACTAAATGCTAACCTGGTGTATTAGTCTGGGTACTTTAGAAAAACAAATCCACAGAAATTCATGTATGGCAGAGAGTTTTATATATAGGTTAAGTGTGCATCAAGAAATCATCCCAACCCAGTGCTGCCCAAACCCACAAATCCAACATTTACCCATTAACCCATATGTCCAACACCAGTCCACAAAGTCTCCTCCATCTCACAAAGCAGACATGACGATGCCGACTGCAGGAGGAAAGCCGAGTCAGTGAAGGTGTAAACATCTCAGGGCTGGCAAGGATCTCCACACGGGTGTTCCAGCACCCAGGGCTGCTATGGGGTAGGTCCATGTGGCTTCTCCTTGGGGATGTCTTGCAGGAAGTCAGCCTTGCAAGCTGAAGCAGACAACTGCTAAGTCAGCTGCACATTGGTGCGACCATCACAAGCAAGAGACCTGAGAACTAGAAATGCGAGGCTCACTGAGCCATTTATTCCCTCTGCCCTTCAATTAATCCCACATGTGTTTTATTGGTGAGGTTGGCACAATAAACTAACTCACCGGCTCCCCACTAAAGTCCAATAAAAACCTCAGAAGGCAAGCTATATCACAATAGCTTACTTCTCTCCCAGAACAAGGTCAAGAATATGACCAAGAATACAAAAGTAATCATCAACAAACAAGGCAAAACTAACAATGTCTGGCATGCAACCCATTTACCAGAGAGGCAAAGAAGCAAAAACTGTGGGAATAAGATATAAATAAATAAGTTTTTAGATAGATAGGTATTAACCAAAACTAGCACAGAGGATACAATTAGACACAGCCGTGGAAACAATGATTATAAATGCATTACATCTGGTCCAGGAGCTAAATTAAAAATTAAGCCTTCAAAGTAAATATTCTAAAAATGTTAAAAAGTACCTGAGTCCAACTTTTTGAAAGGAAATTACAATGGATGATATAAAAATATCTACAAGGGGCTAGTGTCATATTAACAGAAAAAAATAGTATAATAAGATGTGTCAATTATCCATAAAAGACATCCAAGCAAAAAAAAAAAAAAAAAAGACATCCAAGCCCATGGGGTCAGGTCCATCCCAGCACACAGCAGTCCTGGAGAACAGAGTAAAACCTCCCTTAGGTTTTGCAAGGCTATGTGATCTTTATGGAAGCCGACCACCTCCTCTTCCTCACACAGAGCTGCTGATGCACTCAAACTGCCAAGACCTTTCAGTTAGCAGCCAAGCCACAGGGCTTCTTACACTAAAGGGACTAAAAGAAATAAATACTGCATCACGTGCTCACTGGATCTAATAAATATGTAAGCAGCATGACGCAATGTGGAGGATAATGGCCAGAAATTCAATAAACTTGCCAAACCTTCCAGAACTATAAACCCATGAATCAAAAATGGTCCAAAAATCCCAAGCACAAGAACCATGGAGAAAGCATAATAAAGCACATTAGAAGCAAACTGCTTAAATGTCCTAAAACTGACCAAAAGAAAAAGAACATGACAGACAGAGGAGTAAAGATGAGTAAAGACAGATTTTTCACTGGAATCAAGGGTGCCAGAACACAGTTAAGTGCTGACAGAAAAAAAAAGGGTCGACCTAGAATTCTACAGCCAGCAAAAATATCTTCCAAAGCTAGTGACAAAATAAAGGTTTTTAAAGACACATAAAAATCCAAACAATTCATCCTGACAGCCAGAAAATTCTATCAGACTGAAGCCTGGATGTACACAAAGCAATGGAGGCACTAAGAATAGGAGCCTTCCCCACGTACCATGTCACTAAGTTACCCACAACATTCAAACATGAGTAAATGGAACTCTCATGATTATTTAAATCTACTGATAGAGAATATTAGCCACTTAAATCAAAGATAGAGACATTGTAGTGTTCTGTTTATGGCATATAGAGAAAAAAAATATCTGAAACCAACAGGGCCTTTGAAGACCTAGGAGGGGGCCATGCTTTCACATTGTTGTACAATGATTAAAGCACATCCAAAAAAGAGAAAACCAAGCCAGTTTCCGTAGAAATGATCACAACTCATGGTGATCCTGTATGCTCTCCAGGCTTACAAGCTGGTGACCATTAAAAAGCAGACTGGCAGGTCTTTCTTGCAAGGTGCCTATCTTTGCATGGACTCAGCCCAGCACTTAAATCATGTGCAATAACAGGAGTCCTCTTTAACAACGCATGCATGGCACAATGGCAGTGGCAGAGACAGTGACCCCTTAAAGATGTATAACAGAAACTATCCCTTGTGGCATTTGGTAGTTACTTATGGGGCTGCTAACCACAAGGTCAGAAGTTCAAAATCACCAGTCATCTGCAAAAGAAAAATGACACTTTCTACTCCCATGAAAATTTACAGTTTTAGAAACCCATAGGGGCAGTTTATCCTGTTCTATAGGGTTGCTGAGAGTCGGCATCGACTCAGTGGCAGTAAGTCTGGGTTAACAGAAACCTTAAAGCTACCACTTTGGAGAAACAAACAAACCCATTGCCATCGATCATTTCCAACTCATAGCAACTCAGTATGAGGCTGTCAAACTTCACAGGGTACAGTCTCTTCTGCAGAGCATCTGATGGTTTCAAACTACAGATCTTGTGAAACAGCTCAACTCATAACCCACACTATTGCCACCAAGACTCCTCACTTTAAGAGGGAGAGCAGGGGAGATGGAGCCCTGCAAGAAGCTACCTTCTTTATCCCTTATTGAGGGCAGGCATTTTCCCACAGAAACGATGTGATGCTGCTACACCATTAGGTCCTCTGTGGCCTCTTCCGAGAAAGTTTTACAACAGTAACTCCCTGGGAAAATGTTTTCCAAATTCTGAGTTCACTTTACCAGTTAATTTTCAGAAGAAAAGCAGCCTCACTGGGGGTACCCACGATAATACTGCTGTTGATGCAAATTCAAAGTGCAAAGGAAATACACTCTGAGAAAAGTTTCAACTAAGGAGTTAATGCTTCACAAGATGTCATGCACTAACTTATACTAGGAGAAACGGTTTACATAAGATTAACATGGAAAACCTTTCAAAGAGACCACACATGAACTGTAGCAAATACTACCAACTATCTGCCATACTATAGTGGCATGTGTATTGCTCTGATGCTAGAAGCTGTCATTAGACTTTCAAATACTAGCAAAGTCACCCACAGTGGAAAGGTTCCGGTGAAGCTTCCAGACTAAAGAGACTAGGCCTGTTGATCCATTGCCAAAAGCAGCCAATCAAAAAGTCTACAGCCCACAATAAGCTGCTGTTGGACAGTGGGTGCTGGAAGGTAAGTCCACTGTTGGAAGGCACTCCAAGAAGAGCTGTCGGGAACTACATCTGATCAGTCATGGTCATGCTAACAAGGTGATGCAGAAAGATCACCCACACAATGAAGGCAGGGGATCTGAGCCACATGGTAACGCATTTTCTATGGGAGAAATGCAGTCTCAGTTAAAACTGCACTACCAAACTCAGCTACGCTTCCATCGTTGGTGGACATTCTGTGATACAGCTACACACCACTGTGACAGGAGGGCAATGGCACCTTTGCTTTGAGGACACCCCTCACCTATCCACAGACTTCACCTTACAATGTCTCCCTTTAGAGCAGCGGTTCTCAACCTGTGAGTTGCGACCCCTTTTGGGGTCAAACAACCCTTTCACAGGGGTCGCCCAATTCATAACAGTAGCAAAATTACAGTTATGAAGTAGCAACAAAAATAATTTTAGGACCAGGAGGGTGGAGGGAGGGTGGGGTGGAAAGGAGGAACAGCTTACAAAGATCTACATATAACCTCCTCCCGGGGGGAAGGACAACAGAAAAGTGGGTGAAGGGAGACGTCGGACAGTATAAGATATGACAAAATAATAATAATTTATAAATCATCAAGGGTTCATGAGGGAGGGGGCAGCAGGGAGGGAGGGGGAAAATGAGGAGCTGATACCAAGGGCTCAAGTGGAAAAAGCAAATGTTTTGAGAATGATGATGACAACAAATGTACAAATGTGCTTGACACAATGGATGGATGTATGGATTGTGATAAGAGTTGTTTGAGCCCCCCAATAAAATTATTTTTAAAATAATAATAATTTTATTATTGGGGGGGGGGGTTTCACCACAACATGAGGAACTGTAAGAAAGGGCCGCAACATTAGGAAGGTTGAGAACCACTGCTTTAGAGGTTTTGGTTCGCATCCTTCCGTGATAATAAATCGTAATCATTAAGGACAACCCATTCCTGATGTCGGAGCAGATTTTAGTGCCAACTCCAAAATTTGTAGCCAGCAGAGCAAACAGGAAGGGAGTCAGGGTAACCACACCACCTGTAGCTGGTACTTGAAGTTGGGGTGGTGCTCTCACTTTGTTAGCTATGGCATAATTCTAGGTAGTTGTTGTTCCTTGAAAGGAAGAAAAAAATGTTTTCAATTGTGAAAACATAACCTTAAAAAAGCCTGTTAAGTTAAAAGACCAGCTTATTAGTCAGATAGACTGGTGGAATCTCTGAGACAATGACCCTGAGTCACCCCCTTCTGGTCTGAAATTAATTCACCCCAATTCACCCCTTCTGGTCTGAAATTAATTCACCTCAATTTTCAGTAGACAGCCTATAGCATGAACATAACCACTGTGAGAATGGCACAGGACCAGGCAGTGTTTCCTGCTGTTGTGAAACAGAGTTGCTGTACATGGAAACCAACTCTGGGACACCTAACAACAACAAGCCAAAGCATTTCCATAACCACTTAGGTGTCCCGTAAAGTCAAGTTGCCAATGGGAGAGGATAAATAACTAGTTTTCATGTAGTTTTATTCTACTGGGTACACACACATTTCACTGACCTCTTTCACTATCTCATTTAAGTTAACCCAAACTCTTCAAACTCTTCCTTCCTAATCCAAGTACAAGTGTCTTTCGACATTAGTTATTACAGACTTCCCACTGAAACATCAAAGTTTAAAAACCAAAGTTCTCAAAGAAATTATATTAGCTGAAACTTCTTCTACTACACATTCTTGAGATCCTAGCTTGTATAAGAAGCCGTGGTGGCAATGTGGATTTGCCACTGGGCTGCTAACCACAGACAGGTCAGCAATTTGAACCTATCGACCTCTCCTCAGGATAGCAGAAGTCTTAGAAACCTGTTAGTTGGAATTGACTTGGTGGCAACAGATGTAGTTCACTTGAAGATACTGTATATACTACAAAGCCAAAAGGTAGCCGATTTATAATTATTGGTATTTTTCCATTTGTCACAAGCATAGCTTCATTTTACCAGTAGACTTATTAACACTACCCAATCATAATAAACACTTTCAAATAGTCATATTTAATTCGAAAGTAATTCCTTACACTGTCATACAGGCAATAGGATTGTTAAGTTTAATGTTTCCACTAATTTCTACTTCTTAAGAATAAAAAAAGTCTCCTGCACAAGTCAAAGCACCTATGATGAAAATGTTTCCTGTTTTAGACTGAAATTCTGTTTACAAAGAATCCACAGACTAGGGGAAGTTTTTTGGCAACAACTTATCTGACATTGGTAATTTCAAGTCTATAGAAAACTTCAATGACAAAAAGACACAATCCAATTAAAAATGGGCATAAGACATGAACAGATCAAAAAAAATTTTAATTAAAAAAAAGACATGAACAGACATTTCACTGAAAACAACCAACAGCAAGCAGCCAACAAAACACAAGAAGAAATGCTCCCGATCGTGAATCATCAGAGGCATGCAAATCAAAACGACACACCCTCCTCCCAACCAGCAAGGACAACAGAGCTCCACACACTAGAGCATAAATGCTGGGAGAGCACCGGAGCCTGGGCCTGTGCACACTGCTGGTAGGACTTTAAGCAGAACGCTACTGCACCAGCTGTGGCTACTAACAGTATGGGAAGCTACCCTAAAATGTCAGAAATTGACCTATCTTGTGACCTAGCAATCCCACTACTGGTATAAACCCTCAGGAGAAAGAAATGTGAACAGAACAGATCTATGCACACCAATGTTCATCACAGCACTATTCACAATGGTAACATGTAAACAACCTAAGTATCCACCAACAGACAAAAGGATAGACAGATTGTGACAGACACACAATGCAAGAAGAATGACAGATCCACACAAAACCTCATGACATGGATAAACATGGAGAAGACGGTGCTGAGTGAAAAAAGTAAATCACGAAAGGGCAAAGTATATGAGAGACTACTATTATAAAAGTAGAAAGGGGGTTATAAAAAAAAGGTTATACACAAAAAGAAATACCCTTCGATTGCCTGCAGGAGGAAAGATGAGGGTTGGGGGGAGGGGGAGAAGAGGCCAGTAAACAATACCAAAGCAAGGAAAATCCCTGGGAGGTAGGGAGGTACCACCCCTTCTGCACAGACTTTCCCTTCAATTTACATATGTCTGTCCTTTCCTCTGGGAGGGGCACCTGTGTGAAGAATGCCAGTTGATAGGTTTGGCAGCGATTATTGCTATGTGCTGTAGATATGTCCAAGGGTATGCTGGAGCACCTATCCCAAAAACACCCCACTCCGACTCAAAGCAATCCTATAGGGCAGAGTATAACTGTCCCACTGGGGTTTCTGAGGCTGTACATCTTTATGTAAACAAAATGCACCCATCTTTCTCCTGAGAAGCAGCTGGTGATTTCGATCTGCTGACCGTGCCGTTAGTAATCCAATGCCTAACCCACAACAATACCAAGAATCCTTGGCAGAGCACATACAGGGGCAAAATTCTGAAAATATCCTAGCTATAACCAAACACCCATGAAGAAGTCAGGAAATCTACATCAACTGTGATAACATAATCCAACAAAGACAGTGTTCTATATTGTAATTTGTAGCACAGTCCCCTGTCTTAAAAGCTGTGAACAACCATCTGGGATACAATTATTGGTCTCTCTAAAAGACTCATGGAAACAATTAGTTACAACAAAAAATTAAAAGACTACCAAAACCCTGAGACCTGAAGAACTAGATGGTGCCCATCCACCACTACCAACCACCTGACTGGAATTATAATAGAAGGTCCTGGACCAAGATAGCGAAAATGTATATAGAACAAAATGTAAAAATATTAAAAAGACCAGACTTACTGGTCTTGAAATCCCAAAGACTGTAGCCCTTAGCTACCTACCATTCAAACCTGGAGCTGAACCCTGTCCTGGGGAACAACTTTCAGCCCAGCAAGAGACTATGTGCGAGTAACAGCACCCAGACAAGAATGTATACCCCGCACTCACCCAAAAACAAAGCTCAGAAGGCAGGAAGTGGTAGGAAAGAAGGACTAATGAAAGTAAGGACCCCTAGGAGAAAGTGGAAAGCAAGCTGTTACACTGGGGGGTGACTGGTACCTGACACAAGCCACACATCATCTACCCTGACCAAAAAAGTTAAATGCTGCCCTGCTACCACTGCCTGCCACTGTGATGAGGGCCACAACAGAGGATGAAAATACAGAATAAAAAAACATAACTTGAATTCTAAAAAGCCTAAGCCTATTAGACCAGTTGAGATAAAAAGACACTCTGGGATTATCACCATGATATTCTTTAAATGTTAAACAAGTTTTCCCCCAAAGTCCCCTTTTAGCTAAATGAAAATAAAGACTATCACCCGTGTGTAGTGAGTACCTTTACAAATCCGTCTATAAAACCAAATGATCAAAAATTGATGTAAACTGAAGATGTTTACAACCATTCTAAACAAGGAACCAGTATCACTGAATAGGGTGTGTAGAAAGGTATGGAATGGGAGCCTAATTTGTAGTGTGAATGTTCACTTCAAACTCAATTTTTTAAATTGTTTTTGCCCTGTACACTTTCAAACTACCATGAAAAGCCAGCGCTGAGTGATGAGCATCTCTCCGGACAACTGGCAAAAGCACCACAAGACCAGGGTTAAGAGAAAGCCCTACCACAAGAAACGGAAGTATGAGCTGGGGCACCCGGCTGCCAACACTAAGATAGGCCCCTGCCGCATCCACACAGTTCGAGTGAGAGAAGACAAGTACAGGGCCCTGAGACTGGACGTGGGGAACTTCTCCTGGGACTCCGAGTGTTATATCTGCAAAACAAGAATTATTGGTGTTGTCTACAATGTATCCAACAATGAGCTGGTCAGGACCAAGACCCTGGTGAAGAACTGCATCCTGCTCACTGACAGCATACTGTACCGCCAATGGTACAAGTCCCATTATGCACTGCCCTTAGGCCGGAAAAAAGAGGCTAAACTGGCTCCTGAAGAGGAAGAGATATTAAATAAGAAGTGATCAAAAAAATTCAGAAGAAATATGATGAACGGGGGGGAGGGAGGAGGGGGAAAAAAAGAGGACCTGATGCAAGGGGCTTAAGTGGAGAGCAAATGCCTTGAGAATGATTGGGACAGGGAATGTATGGATGTGCTTTATACAATTGATGTATGTATATGTATGGATTGTGGTAAGAGTTGTATGAGTCCCTAATAAAATGTAAAAGAAGAAAAGAGAAAAAAATGATTAGGGCAAAGACTGTACAGATGTGCTTTATACAATTGATGTATGTATATATATGAACTGTGAAAAGAATTGTATGAGCCCCAATAAATTGTTAAAATTTAAAAAAAAAAAAAAAAGCTGAACAAGAAAAAAAAAAATCTTACCATAGTTACTGAGGCGGGGAGTGCGGAGTGGCGACCCAAACCCCATTTGTAGGCCACTGGACATCCCCTTATAGAAGGGTCTCAAGGAGGAGATGAGCCAGTCAGGGTGTGATGTAGCAACGATGAAAAATACAACTTTCCTCTAGTTCCTAAATGCTTCCGTCCCCCCCAAAGCTCCCCCCCCCACTATCATGATCCCAATTTTACCTTGCAATTTTGGCTAGACAATAGGACATACACTGGTACACAGGGAATCCAGGACAGATGATCCCTTCATGACCAGTGGTGTGAGTGGTGATACTGGGTGGGTAGAGGGAGGATGGATTGGAAAGGGGGAACCGATTACAAGGCTCTACATGTGACCTCCTCCCTGGAAGACAAACAACTGAAAAGTAGGTGAAGGGAGACATCAGACAGGCCAAGATATGACAAAATAATTTATAAATTATCAAGAGTTCATGAGGAAGGGGGGAGGGAGGTGAAAATGAGGACATGATGCCAGGGAATTAAGTGGAAAGCAAATGTTTTAAGAACGATCAGGTCAATGAATATACAAATGTGCTTTACACAATTGATGTATGTATAGATTTTGATAAGAGTTGTATGAGCCACTAATAAAATGATTTAAAAAAAAAAGAAATATGATGAACGGAAAAAGAATGCAAAAATCAGTAGTCTTCTAGAGGAGCAGCTGGGGCAGGGCAAGCTTCGTGCCTGTCGCTTCAAGGCCAGCCCAATGTGGCTGAGCAGACGGCTTATGTGCTAGAGGGGAAGGAGTTAGTTTTATCTGAGGAAAATCAAAGCTTGAAAAGGAAAATACATCTCCTCATCCTAGCACATGTATTAAAGGTGTTTATTCAAAAAAAGCATTAATAGTTCTTTTAGATCACAAAGTAGATTCTATCCTCTTCACCTAAAATATTTTCAAGTTATACTTTGAAAAGAATAAATCTAGAACAGTACCATGTAAGAGAAGGATGGTGTGCCAATATGTGATGAGAAAGAAAGGTCTAACACAGAAAGTAAATGAGATCCGATTAGCAAACGCATAAACCTAGGAAAGCACACAGGCCCAAGTATATACAGACAGGTGGCAGCTGCAACAGAAACACATGGCACGCAGAGTCTAAAAATATTTACCACCTGGTCCTTTATAGAAAATGTCTTGAGAGATTAATGAAAATATGAGGGGCTGGGTAATGAATGTACAGATGTGCTTTACACAAGTGATGTATGTATGGATTGTGATAAGAGTTGTATGAGCCCCTAATAAAAATATTTTTTTAAAAAAACAAAAAGAAAATATGAGGGGCTTCAGAAG
This sequence comes from Tenrec ecaudatus, assembly GCF_050624435.1. Taxonomy (NCBI): domain Eukaryota; kingdom Metazoa; phylum Chordata; class Mammalia; order Afrosoricida; family Tenrecidae; genus Tenrec; species Tenrec ecaudatus. The sequence continues at coordinate 73,485,035 of NC_134547.1, forward strand.
GATATGGAAAATGGAATTAAACTATAATGGAATGTTTCCACAAACTTTTTGAAGCCCCTTCATAGATAAGGCAACAAGATATGAAAAGAGCCACTAAGCAGTAAGACCAATATCCAAACCTAACAAATAGTAGGGAAATTGCAGACAATAGCTAGAAAAACTCTCGATTCTTCATTGTAGTTGAGCAGAGTCTAACTCACCGTGTGGCCCTATAGAACAAAACAGAACTGTCCCTGTGGGTTTCCAGGACTATGATCTTTACTAGAGTACAAAGCCTCATATTTCCCCCTGGGAGTGGCTGTCTTTTTGAAATGCTGACTTTATGGTTATCAGCCCAACTCATAACTCACCAGGCCACCAGGGCTCCAATAGTTCCCGTAAGATCCTATAAATTGCCTACAAAGGATCTTGAGTCAGAATGACATAAGACTTCTCTCAACTGAGATCAGCAAACTTCACTGTAAATACTACAAATAAAACAGTAAATATTTTAGACTTCACTCAGCTAGCTACACTTCTCATCTACAACTCAGGTCAGCTGGTTAGAGCTAATAAGGGATGAATGATTAGAATGCTGAATGAAGTTGCTCTAGGACAGCGGTTCTCAATCTGTGGGTCAAACAACCCCTTCACAGGGGTTGCCCAATTCATAACAGTAGCAAAATTACAATTATGAAGTAGCAACAAAAATAATTTTATGTTGGGGGTCACTACAACATGAGGAATTGTATTAAAGGGCCACAGCATTAGGAAAGTTGAGAACCACTGCTCTAGGATATGAATGGCAGAAAAGGAACAGGAAAACGCACGCGTGTGTGTGTCCATCCCACTTTACCAATTACATAGAGTTTTCTGACATTCTTCTATGAAGGACAAGTGACAATCTCTGGCAGTAATCTACCATGAGACAAGAGGAAATCTGTCTGAGGATCCTGCTAACACAGGTTTCTGAATTAATCCTTCAAGTTCTCTGGTGATTTTTTTTCCCCTCCAAAAATGCCACTAAGTCACATCTACAAAGAAAATTTTACTAGGTTGATCAATCACACTTTAAATTTTTTCTGTACGTTGATAAAAACAGGGGTTAAGAGATGGACATTTATATTGGCATAAATTCAAAACCAGGCCAAGAGTTAGCTCGGCTGTCTGTGGACCAGTTAGTTACATCACCCTAATATTTGAGTACAGCCAAACAGCTCGTTAGAGAAGCAAAGATAGCAAGACGTATTTTGGACATTTAGTTATCAGGAAAGACCAGTGCCTGGAATGGGATGTTGTGCTCAATAAAAGAGAAAAAGAATATTGTTGGTCTAGGATGGGTGAAGCTACAGAGACAGTTACAGGGCTAGGGGGGTTACTGGGGGCACAGGAGAGAGGAGGAAGCTGAAAGGAAATGGGGAGCTAATAACAAATACAAGAGGGAAGAAAATGTTCTGGGACCGATTGTGGTGATGACTGAGCAGCTCTTTTTAATACAACTACAGAAGTAAATATGTGAACTATGTCAATAAAACTATTTTAAAAATGTAAAAAGGGACCAGACTTCAACCCAGTGCTCCAAGATATGAATGCAACATGATAGCATGGATTAGGGAACCAGTGAAGAGGTCTGAGGGGCCGGCCCCAATCCCAACTACGTGGATACCTGCCCCTCCCCACAGAAGAATTTATTTCAGCACTGAAGCTGCAGGTCAGGGAGAGGGATATGTCTGACCAGAGCACATGGGAGCAAATGAAGAGGGAGGAAGAGAGAGTGGAGCACATCCTGGCCCACCAAGCCTTGTAAATGATATTCCCACTCAGAGCTGCCAATCCACAGAGAAGACAATATGGCCGGCCCCACTATGAGACTGGACATCCCTCACTGACCCATAACCCTACAGGGGACAACACTGGAGACTCAGTGTGGGAATTCTGCCCGATCTGATCCCACCACACCAAGGTAAAACACTAAGGGTTTGCAAGAGATCAACATGGGGAACAGAACAATGTCGTCCCCAGGGAATACCAAAAATAGACTTTGGGGCCAGAGCTTGGCACCCCATCAGACTCAACCGGGAAATACTCCTAAAGGCCAACAACAAGTCCTTGAACTAACGACAGGCTTTTCTTTGTTGTTGTTGTTTTGTCATTGGCTTTTGGTTGTTTTGTTTTCTTTTGTTGCTTTCTTTTGCTCTTATTTTTGTGCATGTTATTATCTCTGCAGGTCTTTCACAATAAGATAGGCTGGATGAACAAACTGGAGGAGAAAACAATGGGACCAACAATTGTGAGGGGGGAGGGCAAGGGAAAGGGGGATATGGGGGAAAAGGAAGTGGTGTTTACAAATCCAGGGACAAGGGAACAACAAGTGATCCAAATCGGTGGTGAGGAGGGTGTAGGAGGCCTGGTAGGGTGTGATCAAGGGTAATGTAACCGAGAGGAATTACTGAAACCAAAATGAAGGCTGAGCATGATTGTGGGACAAGTGGAAAGTCAAAGGAAATAGAGGAAAGAGCTAGGAGGCAAAGGGCATTTTTAGAGGTCCAAATAAAGATATGTACATATGTAAATATATTTATATATGTGGATGGAGAAATAGATCTATGTGCATATATTTATAGGCTTAGTATTGAGGCAGGTAGCAGATGGACATTGGGCCTCCACTCAAGTACTCCCTCAATGCAAGAACATGTTGTTCTATTAAACTGGCATTCAATGATGCTCACCTTCATGACACAATAGCTGAAGACAAAGTGGGTGAATAAGCAAATGTGGTGAGAAAGTTGATGGAGCCCAGCTATCAAAAGATACAGCAGCTAGGGTCTTAGAGAATTAAAGGTAAACAAGCAGCCATCTATCTGAGAAGCAACAAAGTCCACATGGGAGAAGCACACCAGCCTATGCGATCACAGGATGTCGAAAGGATCAGGTATCAGGCATCAAAGAACAAAAATCATATCATTGTGAATAAGGGGAAATGCAGAATGGAGACCCAAAGCCCATCTGTAGGCAACTGGACATCTCTTAGAGAAGGGTCTCAGGGAGGAGACAGCCAGTCAGGGTGCACTGTAGCAATGATAAAACATACAACTTTCCTCTAGTTCCCAAATGTTTCTTTCCCGCTCACCCCCCTCAGCCCCACCCAACTATCATGATCCCAATTCTACCTTCAAATCTGGCTAGATAGGAACTGGAAACACAGGGAATCCAGGGCAGATGATCCCTTCAGGACCAGTGCTGAGAGTGGTGATACCGGGAGGGTAAAGGGAGGGTGGGGTGGGAGAGGGGAACCGATTGCAAGGATCTACATATAACCTCCTCCCTAAGGGACGGACAGAGGAAGAATGGATGAAGGGAGACATCAGAAAGTGTAAGATATGACAAAATAATAATTTATAAATTGTCAAGGGTTCATGGTGGAGGGAGGGGGGAAAATGAGAAGCTGATGTCAGGGGCTTAAGTGGAGGGCAAATGTTTTGAGAATGATGAGGGTAAAGAATGTACAAATGAGTGCTCGCTTCGGCAGCACATATACTAAAGAATGTACAAATGTGCTTTACACAAATGATGTATGTATGGATTGTGATAAGAATTATATGAACCCTAATAAAATGATTTTTAAATAAAAAAAGAATGCAAGTCTTACATTAATAATTTTTATGTTGACTGTACACTAAAATGACAATATTTATATTGGGTTAAATAAAATATATTATTAAATGTTAAAAAAAAACTTTTAAAAAAAGAGGAAGACCTTCAATGAGATGGATTGATACAAGCGGCTGCCACAAGGGGCTCAAGTGTAACCATTTGTGAGGCTAGTGTAGGACCTGGCAGTTCCATTCTGCTCATGGAGTGGCTACGAGTTGGAACTGACTCAACAGCTCTGAATAATAATTGAAGAATACTTTGAGCTTGTTTCTGAAACTAGTCAAATTTTGTTTGCTAGCAGTTCAATTTTTTAAGAGGAAATTATTCTCTTACTTACCTAAAACTCCTTAGTACTACTTTTTTACCCCCGTTTTTTCATCAGTAAAACGAAAATAACAATAATATTGCCCACGAAGCAAAATCATGTAGAGTGCTTGGATGATATGCTACCTATTGTTCACACAAGGTCACTATGATTTGGAATCAACTTGACAGCACCCAACAATAAAAGCAGAGTACAAATGTATGAATGTGCGTGACACATGGATCTATGTACAGATTGTGATAAGAGTTGTACTAGCCTCCATTAAAGTTATTTTTAAAAAGAAATAAATAACAGAAGAGTATTTGCATGGTGCCTGAGTAAAAAAATAAATTAAATAAATACTGGGGGAAAACTACACAGACATCAAAATTAAAGTTTTTAACGTTGCAAAAATTAGATAGGTTATCCTTTGAATGAAAAATTATGCTGGGTGGGGAATGAGGGGAGGAAATACAAGAAAATAAGATAAGTACAACTGTAAGAACCTATCAGCACAGATAATACGGTTCCACGAGACAGAGCACTGCCCTGTCCTGTGCCATCACACAAGCATTTAGTCCCACTACTGCAGCTAGTGTATCAATCCATTTCCTTAAGGGGATTCCTCTTTTTCTTTTTTTCTATTTAGTAAATCTTTTTATTGGGGCTCATACAACTCTTATCACAATCCATACATACATCAGTTGAGCAAAGCACCCTTATACATTCATTGCACTCGTCATTCTCAAAATTGGGTATTCCTCTTTTTCACTGACCCACTACTTAGGCAAGAATGATTTCCTTCCCCCAGGATTAGTCTTTCCTGAGAACAGGACTGGAACTCAGGTTAAAAGTAGTAACTATCGAAGGAATGCATACCATTTATAAGTATAACAGCTCATTAATTTGAAAGAATCAGAATGAGTCCCTTTATTAATATTTTGATACCAATAAAATCATTATGAAAACACAGTTACCAGAACACAGGTTACAGTGTTCCATACGCACACAGAGCTACAAATAAACAGCCCCATAGTCAAACTGGAAATCCTCTCCATCCAGTGATGTGGGGTAGAATACATACTGGTATTTGGTCTTTAGCATTGGTGGTATTGGTCCTAGACTGAGTACCACTCTGATTCAAAAAAAAAAAAAATCAGTATTTTAAGAGAAGTAACCTCACTGTACCCAAAGAACAAAGTACAAGATACATATAAAAATACCCATCACCCGCTCTTTCAGGAAGACGGCCATCGTCCCTCAGTGCTCCGTCCCCTGCTCCCATTCCTGACTCACCACTGTTCGCTCTCGCTGAGGAACAAGTCGGTCAGGAAGCGCCCCGCCGCCATGGCATTTAAGGACACCGAAAAGACACCTGTGGAACCAGAGGTGGCCATTCACCGAATGAGAATTACTCTGACCAGCCGCAAAGTGAAATCCTTGGAGAAAGTGTGTGCTGACTTGATCAGAGGGGCTAAGGAGAAAAACCTGAAAGTGAAGGGACCAGTTAGGATGCCTATCAAGACTCTGAGAATTACGACCAGGAAAACTCCCTGTGGGGAAGGTTCTAAGACCTGGGATCGATTCCAGATGAGGATCCACAAGCGTCTCATTGACTTGCACAGTCCATCTGAGATAGTGAAGCAGATCACTTCCATCAGTATTGAGCCTGGAGTGGAGGTTGAAGTCACCATTGCAGATGCTTAAATCAACTATTTTAATAAATTGATTTATCTGTTGGTAAAAAAAAAAAATACCCAACACCCAATGGGGTGAAGGTCAATGCCTGACATCCACTAAAAAAGTATTGAATATGTAGGGAAGTCAAAAATATAATCCATATTGACAAGAAAAACAAAATCAAAGCCAAAGGAGAACTGTTACAAAGGTTAACATTCATGGACAAAACATTTAAAGCTAAGTATAATTATTAAACATGCTTAAAATGTTTTAGAGTCACAGAAGATATAGTTTTTTTAAAAGACAAAAGTAAATTCTAGAGATAAAAAATATAGGATATATAAATAAATGGAAAGGTATGCTGTGTTCATGATTCAGAAGAATCATTTCTGTTAAAATATCAATTATCCTCCAAGTCAATCTATAGATTAAATACAATTCCACTCAACCTCCCAGTCGGCCTGTTAGTACAAATTGAGACAGCAATGATGAAACTCACAGGGAAAAATAAAGGATCTCAAATCACCTAAACAACTTTAGCAGAGCTGACGGACCAATATAATACTACCTGATATGCTATTGGCATTAAGATAAACAAATAGATCCAGGAGCAAAAATAAATAAATTGTCCCACCCACATATGTACAAATGCTTTTCAACAAAGACACAAAGGCAAAGCCCAGGATAAAAGGTAAACGTGGTTAACCTGAGACTTAGGGCTAAAAATAACATTAATATGTATGTGTGTGTATTGGCCTCAAGAAAGCATAGGAAACAACCCCACTGAGTAGCTGAACCTGAAATGTACAAGATGGCTAAAGTGATTCTATACCCAAGAGCCATCCCATCCCCAATCTGGAATCCAGCAGCAGCTCACCACCTTGTCAGGCAGTCCTGAAGGAGTAACAGAAACTAAGTCTCAGTACCACAAACAAGGTCACTAATGAACCCCCTTGGAGCAACGTTTAAGGAACAATCTAAACTAGGCAAGTACCCACGGTCCTAGGCAACTCCTCTCTTCTCCAAGAAGAGGAAAGGGAAAACACTTACTGAGGACATGTGTTTCCAGGTGTTTACTTCCCTGGCATCAGGACCCTGCACACATGGGTGCTCAACTCACTTTTTATCCCGCTGTATTCCCCCTGCTGCCAAAGGTACAGTACCAGAGTAGTCAACAGAGTATAATTAGCACAGTTTCTCACTTACCAGCTATAAATTATTACTCATATTGGCAAATGGACAAATCTCATCTGTAAAATGAGCAGCTGCCGTCCGAAGCGCCTTCCTGCTCCAATGCCTTTCCCTGAGGCAAAGGTGACTGGTGACAGAGCTGTGCCCTGGGACAGGAGGGAGATCCTGGGTGCATTACAACAGAGGCCTTAAGGAATGGATGGCGCGCATCTAAGGATATGCATCTGAGAGCAGCATTCAGAGGGGTTTCTGAGGCAGACATCACTCCAGCCGATCCCACTACCAGAACATTCCCAGCATTTATAAAAGGACTTCAGAAAGTTCATACAAAAATGTCAAGTTATTTTCATTCCATTTTCCCACAACCTCTTTGAAGGAGCCCTGAAAAAGCACAAGTGGCCTCAAGCTTGCTCTCCCATGTCCCACCATATAGACTCTGCTCACACTTTTTGTTTTTGCATGAAAATGTTATAAGGATGCTGATATCACTGCGATGCTGTAATCGTCAAAAAACCAAGATATTTTCTAAAGGAAAGTTACCATATGAGAGTAGTTACACAGGAAGCCCAGCCATGACAACAAGTACAGTTATTGACACTGAAAGCACATCAGGAACCTGGTGGAGCAGAGGTGAGACCTCAGGAACCCAGAGTCCCAGAGCGCAATGTCCACCTCTGGGTATAAAAGAGGTGTTCGCTAACCAGCTTTATGAGAAGAGCACCATCCTCCTGTATGTGCCAAGCCTGTGCGTGGTGCTTGACAACACAGCATACCCTATTGAGTAGGGAAGACACAAGTCATAAAAGATCACCAGAGAAGGGAAGCAGAGAGTACTTTACATGAGACCAAGGACGATGAGCAAGTAACCAACTGCAAGCAGAGTCGAAAGTCAAACAAGGCCTAAGCCAAGGGATGTGGAAGTGTCCAGCAAGTGGACAGGCAGGCTCAATCCTGAAAGAGAACGCTCCAACCAAGGAGAAGCAGGCAAAGGAGAAGCATGGTTAAAGCACACCATGTAAGTAAGGCAGGGGAGACCAGAATAGGATGCCAAGACACAAGGTAGGGCCGTGAGACAGAAGTGAGAGAACCAATTCGATCTTTACAAAATAGAACTAAGCCAGAGTTGCCTGAGAGTTCTGGAGCTGTCCACCCCAATGCACTTCAGAATCAAGGACAAGATGGCCGGTGAATCAACGAGACTACAGCACGCTGACAACCCCACACTGTACTCTGAAAAGAACAAGCCCATGGTTGCCTGAAGAAGACCCAGAGTGCCCAAAGATGCTGAGCAGCCCACTCAGGCCAGGCCAGCGTCTGTTTACCCTTCTCCCCACCACCTTCCTCCACCCCTCTGCCATGGCGCCTTTCTACCTCCTTGCCACTCCTCTACTCCCACCACACTTAGCCCTAGCCAAGTAATGAGGATAAGGGGGAAAGAGACTGGCAAATCATAATGATTCATCAATATACCACCTCCTCTCCTGGGAGCCTAGAACTTGCCTCTAAGCCAAAGTGACTGACGCCCCCGTAGCAAATGACTGGAGCAGCAAGTTCTCACAGCTACCTTATTTGCCAAGGGATGCTGAGAGGGGACCACATGACACAGAGCTGGGAGGAGCTGCAGTGAGCACCCAGTGAGAAACAGGGACTTCAGTGCTACTAACTCAAGGGGAGGTGCCTCATTCCACATGAAAGTCCATGGTGAGGATGAAGTTGCACCTGGCACCAGATTGCAGTCAGGTGAAGCCCTTGCGCAGTGGACTCAGCCAGACTCCTGAAACAAAGAAATGGTTCATGGACAAATTTGTACTGTTTTAAGAGGATTTATTTATGGTGATATGTTATGAACAAAAAACAGATAATATGTTCCCACAAGTCCCACTAGAAAAAAAAAGTTCCCGGAGCAAATGCTTTGAGAATGATTGGGGTAAGGAATGTATGGACGTGCTTTATACAATTGATGTATGTATATGTATAGATTGTGATGAGTTGTATGAGTCCCTAATAAAATGTAAAAAAAGAAAAGAGTTGTATGAGCTCCCAATAAAATTATTTAAAGAAAAAAAAGTTCCTGACTTTCCCAGTCTACTCAGGATCTGGCCAACCTAAAGCAGACCCACCAACTACTGGCTAGGTCTCAAAGAAGACTAGTAGGTGGCACCAGGTGTCCCCAACAATACACCACCAACAAAGATGACGCCAACCAAACTAAGGCCAAAGCCTTTGCAACAACTGACCATGTAAACTGTAAACATAGCTGTTAACTACACACACTTCGGGTTGGAAAGGGGGAACCGATTTCAAGGATCTACATGCGACCTCCTCCCTGAGGGACATACAACAGAAAAGTGGGTGACAGGAGATGTGGGACAGAGCAAGATATGACAAAATAATAATTTATAAATTATCAAGAGTTCATGGGCGGGGGGAATGCGGACCTGATGCCAGGGGCTTTGGTGGAGTACAAATGTTTTGAGAATGATGAGGGCAATGAATGTACAAATGTGCTTCACACAATTGATGTATGTATGGATTGTGGTAAGAGTTGTATGAGCCCCTAATAAAATGATATAAAAAAACTACACACGTACTTTATTACAATTTAGTAGAATGTCAATTAGCAGGTTAAAGTAAGAAGGGGTACCCCCCAAATATTGGAAAAGCTCCACTGGGTAGAACTTTCATAGTACTCATCCTCCCCCACCCCACCCCCAGGCAAGCATTGAGTAACTATGAATTAGTGCACCTAGTTGCATCACCTGGGAAGGTTCTCTGATCACAGTGACTTTTTTCATGAAAGCAGTTTTGCTCAAAGCTCATTTTTTTTGGGATGGTTCATTTTAAGAGAACAGTGTGTGGCTGTGAAATTGTGTTTCCTGCTCAGGGAAAAATGCTGCAGAAAACTCTTGCCATGTTGAACACAGTTTACAAGGACAGTACTATAGGGAAAACTCAAGTGCACAAGTGGTTTTCTCCTTTCAAATAAGGTGAAATGTCAAGTTGATGACAAACCTCATTCTTGATGTCCGTCAACTTCTCAAACAGACGAAAATGTCTACTTGTAGTGCGTTCCACCAGGTCAGACCGTTAATCAGGCTTTCTGTTTAGAGGTTCTGAAAAGACAGCATTAACAGCAGGCAACAAAAAAAGCCTTGATTTGTGGCAGACGGAACTGACTGGTTTTGCCACAACAATGCACCTGCTCACGTAGCCATCTCAGTGGACCAGTTTTTAGCAAAAAAAGAAAGAAAAGCATGCCTCTCTTGCCCCCCACACCTTACTTACTCACCACCTGACCTCATTCCATGTGACTTTTTGTTTCCTGGAATGAAGAGGGATATGAAAGGACAGCGATTTGAAAATATAGAAGTGAAGAAAAAAACAAGGAAGGTGCTAACAGCCATCCAACCACATGAGTTTGAAAAATGTTTCCAAGAAAACACAGGGAATCCAGGACGGATGATCCCTTAAGGACCAGTGGTGAGAGTGCTGATACAGGGAGGGCGGAGAGAGGGTGAGGTAGAAAGGGGGAACTGAATGCAGGGATCTATATATAACCTCCTCCCTGGAGGAGGGACAACAGAAAAGTGGGTGAAGTGAGATATTGGACAGTGTAAGATATGACAAAATAATAATTTATAAATTATCAAGGGTTCATGAGGGAGGGGAGAGTGAGGAGGGAGTGGGGAAAATGAGGAGCTGATGCCAGGGACTTAAGCAGAGACCAAATGTTTTGAGAATGATAAGGGTAATAAATGTACAAATGTGCTTGACACAATGGATGGATGTATGGATTGTGATAAGATTTGTATGAACCCCCAATAAAATGATTAAAAAGAAAGAAAAAAATGTTTCCAAGAATGGTATCACTGATTTGTCAGGTATATTATGTATAATGGAGAGTGCTTTGAAGGTGATAAGGTTGTTTTGTAAAATATTTAAATACATAGCTTTGAAAATTCCTGGGGTTTTTTTGGTATTCCCCTTGTATGCCACCAACTTTAATCCTAGGGCAATGAAAAATAACCAAAATTCAATGATATATAATTCACAGAAAAAGTCCATGTAAATGAATTATTCATACACGAAGGCATTCACAGAGTACCACAAGGAAGGGAGAATAGAATGGGTCTGGCTAGCTCAGCGTCTCCCTCCACAGTGCTGCCTACCTCGGCCTACCTGTTTCTGGGTAGGAATGCAAAGACCCTGCCATTCAGAAGAGACTTCCAAAGCTGGCTGTTCAGTCATTTCCAACACAGAGAGCCTCCCACATGCTTTCTCTGGGGAATGATCTTATAGGACAGGCAGGCACCAGTGGGACTGGACTGACTGACTGACTGACTGACTGGCTGACAAGTAAACCGAAAATCTAGGACCTCTCAAAGGGAGAACAAAAATTCAAGGCACTGAAAGGGATTTGGGGGGTGGGGGGGTGTTAGTCATGCTATTCTAATTATTCAGATACTGATGTGCCTGTGACCAACCTGAGCAGTCCCACCCCAATGGACCTTGTCACCCAAGGCTGAAAGGAACAGAGCACTCCATTCTGAAAGCAGTATAACCTAGCACTTGATTAGCAGTCACTACCACACCAGACCGTTTCTATGGCAACCAGAAAGAAAATATAAAGCAACCACTTTTACATGAAAATTATTCTGTTACAATGAAATATTGCAGTCAGGAAAGAGATTTTGATAAAAAAACTCAGTAGACGGCATCCGTGACATTAATGCTGTTTGTTATTCACCGTCCATCCCAATCACAACTCCCCCTTAAAGTCTGAGGCAATTTTCCATCGCCCACACTCTGAGCCTGCAAATGACTTTAGGAACACGAACCACCATCAGGAAAGTATGTTGGCTCCCTAATTTTAAACTAGGAAACATTGGCCACAGATGCAACTCAACAATAAGATCAAAAATTAAAACCAAAATGGTCTAGAGATTACCTGAGGCGGGGGTAGGGGGGCGGGTAGGTAAGGCTGCTGCAGCAGCAAACCCTAACCAGAGCTTTCCCATATCAGCACACACAAGGGTAAAGTCAACTCAGGTCAATCAAGCCATTTCAGGGCCAGATGAAATCCAGTCCTAAAGGCTCTGTCACAACATCCTAAAGCTGACTCTTGCTTGCCTGTGCAAGACAGACTCTCCCATAAGCAGGAGAGTTGCACATGGGGAGGCAGATCTCGTACCTGGAAGTCCGTTGAAGTCCCAGATCAGCCTCTAGGAGAGCAAATGGGGGTGCTTCCTGAGGAGAGAAGCACTAGCTGTAGATCACTGTGAGGAACAGACACAAAAACAAACCCAGCCAAACCAAGGAACCTGTCCGGACCTGGGCCAGGGCAGGCCGACTCAGCCCTCAGTGTATCAACCAGTCCAGGCAAGTGGCACATATTACAGCATACTTCTGACTCAACTCAGAAGAGAGGCAGGCAGGCGCTGTTGCAGGTGACTAAAAGTGGGGTTCACTGCAGGTAGCACAAACAGCCGCTGAGACTCAAGCAGCAGAGAACAGCCTGCTTTCTGCGTAATTTCCCTGCACTGAATGGCTCTTCTGGGGGAAAAAAAAAAAGTGTTAGCACCATTTTCTTGCCCCTGCCACCGAAGCACCATCATCCCCAACACAGAATCTAGAGAAGAGCCTTACCCTCCTTCTCACCTAAGGCCCCTCAACCAGCTGACATCACAGCCTTATCTCCATTCCATCTCCAGGACCACTCTGGGAAGAGATCACCCACAGGAAGCAGCCAACATGACCTTCGAACACACAAGGTCCCCGGGACTTTGGGGCCAGGGCTTGGTGCCCCAATAGACTGGACTGGAAAATACTCCTAAAGGCCAACAGTCTTTGAACTAACTACAAGCTTTTCTTTCTTGTGTTTTGTTTTATTTGTTGTTGTGGTCTTGTTGTATTTTGTTGCTTAGTTTTTCTCTATCTTGTTTTTGTGCATGTTATTATCTCCACGGGTCTGTCTAAATAAGATAGGCTGGATGAACAATCTGCAAGAGAAAACAAAGGGACCGACAGTTCCGGGGAGACATGGGAAGGGCAGGTAGGGGGAAAGGTAGTGGTGTTAACAAACCCAGGGACAAGGGAACAACAAGTGATCCAAATCGGTGGTGAGGAGGGTGTAGGAGGCCTGGTAGGGTGTGATCAAGGGTAATATAACCAAGAGAAATTACTGAAACCAAAATGAAGGCTGAGCATGATAGTGGGACAAGAGCAAAGTCAAAGGAAAAAGAAGAAAGAGCTAGGAGGCAAAGGGCATTTTAGAGGTCTAAATAAAGGCATGTACATATGTAAATATATTTATATATGAGGATGGGGAAACAGATCTATGTGCTTATATTTAGAGGTTTAGTATTAAGGTAGTAGAAGGGCATTGGGCCTCCACTCAAGTACTCCCTCAATGCAAGAATACTTTCTTCTATTAAACTGGCATTCTATGATGCTCACCTTCCTGACACAATCACTGAAGACAAAGTGGGTGAATAAGTAAATGGGGTGAAGAAAGCTGATGGTGCCCAGCGATCAAAAGAGATAGCACCTGGGGTCTTAAAGGCTTGAAGGTACACAAGCAGCCATCTAGCTCAGAAACAACAAAGCCCACAGGGAAGAAGCACACCAGCCTGTGCAATCACGGGATGTCAAAGGGATCAGGTATCAGTCATCATCAGAGCAAAAAAATCATATTATTGTAAATGAGGGGGTAAGTGCAGAGTGGAGACACAAAGGCCATTTGTAGGCCACTGGACATGTCCTTACAGAAGGATCTGGGGAGGAGACAAGCCAGTCAGGTACGATGCAGCAACAATGAAACATACAACTTTCCTCTAGTTCCTAAATGCTTCCTTCCACCCACCCCACTATCATGATCCCAAATCTACCTTACAAATCTGGCTAGACCAGAGGATGTACACTGGTACAGATAGAAACTGGAAACACAGGGAATCCAGGGCAGATTATACCTTCATGAGCAACGGTGAAAGTGGCGATACTGGGAGGGTGTAAGGAGGGTGGAATGGAAAGGAGGAACCGATTACAAGGATCTACATATAACCTCCTCCCTGGGGGGACAGACAACAGAAAAGTGAGTGAAGGGAAACATCGGACAGTGCCAAGATATGACAAAATAATAAATTATAAAGGATTCATGAGGGAGGGGGAAGGAGGGAGGGGAAAACATGAGAAGCTGATGCCAGGGGCTTAGGTGGAAAGCAAATCTTTTGAGAATGAGGGTAATAAATGTACAAATGTGCTTTACACAATTAATGTATGCATGGATTGTGATAAGAGTTGTATGAGCCCCTAATAATTTTTTTAAAAAGAAAAGTAAAAAAATAAATAGATAAATCACAATCCATATATCTATGGCCAATTGATTTCTTCTTAATTTTACTTCTTACAGCCTCTGTATATATTAAAATTCAATGTGAAGAACAAAATCCTCACACCTGGACCAACAGGTAAAATAAATGGAGGAAAAGTTGAAGTTGTTAGGATTTTGTCCTTCTTGGAACCATAATCAATGCTCATGGAAGCAGCAGTCAAGAGATCAAAAAACATGTTGCATTAGGTAAATCTGCTGCACAAGACCTCTTTATTGAAAAGCAAGAATGTTACTTTGAGAACTAAGGTGGGCCTGACCCAAGTTATGGTATTTTCCGTTGCCTCATATGCATGTAAGAGTTAGACAATGAATAAGAAAGGCTGAAGAAGAATCAGTGCATTTGAATTATGGTGCTGGAGAAATATATTGAAAGTATCATACTGCTAAAATGGTAATGAATCTGTCTTAGAAGAGAAGTATGACCAGAGTTCTCCTTACAGAAAGGAAGTTAAGATATCATCTTACATACTTTGGACATGTTGTCAGGAGAGACCAATTCCTGCAGAAGCAGATCAAGTTAGATAAAATTGAAAGGCGGCAAATAAGACAAAGGCTCTCAACAAGGCAGACTGACACGGTGGCTACAACAGACTCAAGCATAGGAATAGCAATGAAGATGGCCAACAAGTAGGCAGTGTTTGTTTCCTTCTACTGGGCATAGGATGAGTTTGAGTCAAAACTGGCCCAAAGGCATCGAACAACAGTATATTTCTTTCTGGAGTGATGCTTATCTCGGGGAGGCAATAGTTTCAGAAGTTTATCCACCCTCCAGGGCTCCAGAAATCTGCAGTCTATGAAAGCTGAAAATTCTACTCTGCATTCCCCAGCTTTTGATCAGGATTCTTAGAGAACATCTTTGATCATAGTATTATGTGCTGTTTCCACAGACGTCCCACATTCTCTTCCTGCCCTGACACCTCTTTCCTCTGCTGCTCTATGTATCTGGAGACGAACATTTCTTTATGTGTATGGTAAGAGACATGGGTCCTAGTTTATTTTCTTGCAAGCAAAAGGTACGTTTCCCAGCATCATTTATTACAGAATCTCTGATCCCATCCAATGGAATTAATTGAGCAGCCTTGTTACACAGTTGACCACAGGTACATGAGTTTATATCTGGACTCTCAATTCTATTCCATTCCATTGGTCTCTGTATCTATTGTTGTACCACTCTCAGGTTATTCTGATTACTATAGCTACATAATGTGTTTTAAAAACTGGGACATAAGTACTACTTCATTCTCTTAGAATATTAATTTAGAGTTGTCCTGGTGGTTCAGTGAATTAAGTGTTTCGCTGCTGAAAGGTCAATGATTCAAACTCACCATTAGCTCTGCAGGGGAAAGATGATGCAGTCTGACAGCCTCAGAAACCCGATGGAGGAGCAGCTCTACCCTATCCAAGAGAATCACTATACATCTGAATCCCTTTTATGGCAGATGTATTATTTTAAAAAGAAAACATTCCTTTAGCTATTTGGAGCTTCCTGTCATGCCATATGAAGTTGAGGATTGGCTTTGCTATTTCTGCACCAGGCCAAGTGAATTCTCATAAGAATATCAGGCCCATTCAGTGGAGGAAAAATGCCTCTTAATAAAGTATTCTGGGACAAGTGAATTACCACATGTATAGTTGGACCTCTACCTCACACAATATAAAAATTATTTCAAAATGAATTAACATGGAAACTGTGGTAACAATTATACAATCTGTTTTACGAGATTGAACTATGGAATGATAATATTATCTCTCTCTATATATATATATACACACACACACATATGTATTAACTCCCAATTAATAACATTTTTTTCTACTTGTTTTTCTTAATTAGGGGCTCATACAACTCTTATCACAATCCATACATATACATACTTCAATTGTACAAAGCACATCCGTACATTCTTTGCCCTAATCATTTTCAAAGCATTTGCTCTCCACTTAAGCCCTTTGCATCAGGTCCTCTTTATTTTTTTCCTCCCTCCCTGCTCCCCGCAATTAATAACATTTTAAAAAATGAATCAGCAACTCAAATATGAGATAAAACTATCATTCTTAGAAAACATAAAGATAAAATATTTATGACTTTTGATTTAGCAATTAGATATGACACAGTATCAGTCACAAAAGATTTTTCTTTTAAATGGAAAGGGTTGATGTCATATACTTCATCAATTTTTTTTTTAATTTTTGTGTTTTGGAAAGGACTTTAACAAGGAAGTACAGAGACGGTCTGCAGATACATCTTTACAAATTACACACTCACAAAAACCCTCGTTTAGATGGACTGACACAGGGGCTACAACAATGCACTCAAACACCAGTATGAGGTTGTCACAGGATGGAGTAGTTACAGACTTGACAACACTTACCAATATCATCTGTTAAGGGTCTAAAGACTAGACTATATGAAGGGCTTCTGCAACTCAACAAGTAGAAGACAAACAACCCAACTTAAAAATAGGTAAAAGATTTGAGTACACATTTCTCCAAAGATAATAGTAAGAACATAACATATTGCTCAATACTGTTACTCATTACGGGAATGCAACTCCAAATCACAGTAAGATACCACTTGATCGCCACTAACAATGATTACCAAATAAGCAGACAATAAAAGGGGTAAGTATGGATGTGGAGATTGGAACGTCCACCTATACACTATTGATGGCAACATACATGAATCTGGTTACTTCCTAAAGTGAAGTGAAATTATTTAATATGGCTCCTTTCTGGACATCTTTGTCACTCTCACCCAATAACTAGAGGGGTCAATGGGTTGTTTGCCATCCCACTAGGTATAATGCAAGCTACCTTAGAAGCAGGGGGACAGGGAGAAATACACCCATCAAGAAAGAGCCAGGTGGAGTCTGTAAAGAGAAGGGGCGGTAGCAGTGTGAGATGGAGCAGCAGCTTCTCGGTCTGACTGAGTAAACCTGAGGACCTATGATCAGGAGATTGGAAAGCCCGCTGGGCATTTATTGGCACTGGAAAGAGTTTTGTCAACTTGCCTGAGCAGGGCAGGAAACAAGGGGCTAGATCAGAGATGCAACTGCCAGGAAGGCTAAGAGAGAAGGTGTCTCAGACAACAGAACTTTATACTGAACATTTCTGATCTTGAC
Organism: Tenrec ecaudatus; assembly: GCF_050624435.1. Lineage (NCBI taxonomy): Eukaryota > Metazoa > Chordata > Mammalia > Afrosoricida > Tenrecidae > Tenrec > Tenrec ecaudatus. The sequence goes on from NC_134547.1 coordinate 73,502,355, forward strand.
TTGTAAGCTATTAACTTCCCTCATTGTTAAAACAACCACTGTCATTGAGCTGATTTCTACTGATAGCGATCCTATGCAGCAGTTCTCAACTTGTAGGTCGCAACCCCTTTGGGGGTTGAACGACACTTTCACAGGAGTCACCCAATTCATAACAGTAGCAAAATTAGTTATGAAGTAGCAACGAAAATAATTCTATGGTTGGGAGGCTCACAACATGAGGAACTGTATTAAAGGGTCACAGCACTAGGAAGGGTGAGAACTACTGCTATATAGGGCTTCTGAGCTATAAATCTTCACAAAAGCAGACAAGACTTTCTGTCTCCTACACAGCAACTGGTGGGTTTGAACTACTGACCTTGCAGTAGCAATCCAACACTTATCCAACAAGCTCAATAATCCTGAGTACTGAGTTCAGTGTGGCCATTCCAACAGATTTTGGAACCCAGCAGAGAAGTAGAAAACTGTGGAAGGGATTAATGGGTTCCAAACCGGAGGGTGGGGGGTGGGGGGAAGGATGGAAGATAGAGGCCTGTCTGCTCTCTACCTTACAGCACATATGTGGAACTTAAGATTCTCCGACACCCTTGTATAGTCGGCGGAAGTCAGACATGGCCCCAAAGCCATTTTGCCATCCTCTGACCCAGCTAGTCCACTCATGGGTATCTACTAGATATTCACACAAAAACATGCAAGGAAACGTGTGCAGCAACATTATTCATTGTAACCGAGCCTATATCCATGAACAGAGGACTGATAAACAAATTGTGGTTTATGCACATAATGGAATACTCAGCCATAAAAAGAGAAAAGACATTCTGAGAGATGTCACATCGACCCTTGAAAACACCATGCTGGGGGGCCGGCCCCAATTCCAACTACGTGGACAGCGCCCCTCCCCACAAAAGAATTCATTTCAGAGGACAGCAGTGAAGCTACAGCTCAGGAAGAGGGACATGTCTGATCAAAGCACACGGGAGCAAATGAAGGGGAAAAAAAAGAATGGAGCACATCCTGGCCCACCAAACCCTAAGGATGATATTCTTGCTCAGAGCAGCCAATGCACAGAGAAGACCAGAGGGCCAGCCCCGTGAGGAGACAGGACATCGCTCACTGAACCATAACACTATGGGTGACAACACTGGAGACACAGTGTGGGAATTGCTCCTGATCTGAACGCACCACAAGGATGCAAAACACTAAGGGTGTGTGGCAGCCCATCACACTCAACTGGAAAACTCTCCTAAAGGTCAACAACAAACAGACCTTTAACTATTTACATGCTTTTCTTTTTTTGTTTTGCTCTGTCCTGTTTTTTGAGTATATTTTTTTTATCCCTGCAGGTCTATCTAAATAAGATAGGCTGGATAAACAATCTGGAGGAGAAAACAGGACAGGAGGGTTGGAGGGTATTGGGGAAGGGAGGGGGTTGGGGAAGGAAGTGTATGTAAACAAACCCAGGGAAAAGGGAACAAGTGATCCAAAATCAATGGCAAAGAGGGTATTATAAGAGGCCTGGCAAGGCTTGATCAAAGGCAATGTAACCGAGAGGAATTACTGAAACCCAAATGAAGGCTAAAAACGATAGTGGGACAAAGGAAAGTAAAAGGAAATAGAGTTAAGAACTAGGAGGCAAAGGGCATTTATAGAAGTCTAAATACAGGCATGTACGCATGTAAATATATTTATATATGACGATAGGGAAATAGATCTATGTACATATATTTATAGGTTTAGTATTAAGGTAACAGACGGACATTGGGCCTCTATTCAAGTACTCCCTCAATGCAAAAACACTTTGTTCTATTAACCGGCATTCATGATGTTCACTTTCCCGACAGGCAGGTATGTTAGCAAATGTGGTGAAGAAAGCTGATGGTGCCCGGCTATCAAAAGATACAGCATCTGGGGTCTTAAAGGCTTGAAGATAAACAAGCAGCCATCTAGCTGAGAAGCAACAAAGCTCACCAGCCTGTGTGATCTCCAGGTGTTCATAGGATCAAGTATCAGGCATCAAAGAACAAAAAGTCGTATCAATGTGAATGAGGGGGAATGCAGAATGGAGACCCAAAGCCTATCTGTGGACAATTGGACATCCCCTCATAGAAGGGTCACAAGGAAGAGATATGAGCCAGTCAGGGTGCAGTATAGCACCAGTGAAACATACAACTTTCCTCTAGTTGTAATCCCCCTACCCTCCCCCACCATCATGATCCCAATTCTACCTTACAAATCTGGCTAGACCAGAGGATATACACTAGTACAGATAAGAGCTGGAAACACAGGGAATCCAGTACAGATAAACCCCTCAGGACCAATAGTGATACCAGGAGAGTAAGGGAAAGGTGGAGGGGAGAATGGAGGAACCGACCACAATGATCGACATATAACCCCCTCCTAGGGGGATGGACAATAGAAAAGTGGGTGAAGGGAAAATCAGTCAGTGTAAGACATGAAAAAATAATTTATAAATTATCAAAGGGGAGGGAAGGAGGGAGGGTGGAGGAGGTAAGGGAAAAAAATGAGGAGCCGATGATACCTAGGGCTCAAGTATAAAGAAAAATGTTCTGAAAATGATAATGGCAACAAATGTACAAATGTGCTTGACACAATGGATGAATGTATAGATTGTGTAGAGTTGTACCAGCCCCCAATACAATGATTTAAAACTAAAAAAGAAAATGCCATGCTAAGTGATATAAAGGGGCAAAAATACATGTGTCCACTAACATAAACTGTCAAGATTGGGCAAATTAACACAGACAGGAAGTAGAACAGAAAATTATCCCGAACTTGGGGGCAGAGACATACAAGTTCTTGCTTGCTATATGAAAAGTTTGATAAATGGATAATGGTATCAGCTCCAGAGTACTGCCCATGTAATTAATGCCACTGAAACGTATACTTAAAAGCAGTTAAAGCAAATATCTCATGTTATACTGTATTTAATAAACTTTCTAATAAAGTGGTTCTCAACCTCCCTAATGCTACAACCCTTTAATACAGTTCCTCAAAAAAAAGTTAAAAAAAAATAATTACAGTTCCTCATGTTGTGGTGACCCCCCCAATCAAAAAATTAATCTCGTTGCTACTTCATAACTGTAATTTTGCTACTGTTATGAATCGGGCGACCCCTGTGAAAGGGTCGATCAATCTCCAAAGGGGTTGAGACCCACAGATTGAGAACTGCGTTCTAATAGATAATAGCCATAATAATTACAATAGTTAAAAAGTTGAAATAGCCAAACGTCCATCAATGGAAGATGAAGCAACAACATACAGCACAGCTGCATAGCGACATAGCACAAGGACAAAAGGAATGAATACTGAAAAATGCGAGTCACCAATGACCATCTACAGCACGCTTCCATGTATACCAGCATGTAGAATGAGTAAGTCCACAGAGAGAAGATGCAAAAGTTGGGTGCCAGGATTTGGGGCTAGAGGGGTGAGGAAATGGTGGGAGATTGCTTAATGGGTATAGATTTCCTTTTGGGATCATGAAAGTGCTTTGGAAGATACTTCATGGGTAACACTTTGCACTGAACTGGTAATGTTTTCTGATGCCAGTTACATCAAGTTAAACAAAATCTCTTCTGAGAGCATCAATCAAAGATGGCCTTTGAAGTCATCTTTCTGCCTTCCTTCTAGACCCTGCAGCAGCTGCGCAGCACTGTCAAAGTACTGAGTGCCACTGAACTGTCTGCCTCAAAGTGGTTAGTTGTGATATATGAATTTTGGCTCAACTCAATTTTTTCTCTTTTTTTTCTAAATTTCTTTTGACATATAATTCATATATCATGCAGTACAATCATTTAAACTTGTCAATTTTAGGGCAAAACTTTTAATAAATCAATTGCAAACACTCATACATCATTGGTGAGTATGAAACAGTGGTACAAACAGCCAAAAACAATGCAACAGAGACAAAAATCTTAAATACTTATACTTCTGACTTGGTAATCCTGAGAATGTAATCCACCATTTGTCTGCCAATTTGTAGTACTGTGGTGGCTTACCCGTTGCTGTGATGCTGGAAACTATGTCACCAGTACTTTAAATACCAGCGTGGCCACCCAAGGTGAACAGGTTTCAGGGGAGCTTCCAGACGGAGAAGAAACTACACGCATCAAGACTTCTGTCTGGAAACTCGAGGCTTGAATTTTTTTGTCAGTTTTTTTCAGCTTGAGACAGGGCTTTCTAACTCCAGGTTTTTGTTATGTGGTTAATTATGATTAATTATAATACTTTGTTTTCTCAAGCTGCCATTTGGAATTTTCTATTTAGCTCATTTCTTCCATTTACTTTAGCTACTCTTAATTCAAGAACAAGTTTCAAAGTCTCTTCTGACATTCATTTTGATCTTTTTAATGACTTTTTACTTTCTTCAAATATGGTATTTTTATTTCCTCCCATAGCTCATCAATTCTTCTTTCTGTGTCAAAGTGGTTATTGAAATTCAGATGGGGTATACTTAAGGTTGTATTTTAACTGTCTTGGACTTGTTTTAATTTTCTTTAAATTTATTTGACCTTTCATATAAGCAATTGATGATCTGTATCATTAATTGTTCCCTGGACTCATTTTAGCTGTTACTACTGAGCTTCCCCATTGTCTTTTCCCAAAGATGTAGTCAATTTGATTCTTGTGTATTCTATCTGGTCCATGTGTATAGTCACTTTATGCTACTGAAAAAAGTTATTTGCAATGAAGAGGCTGTTTGTCTTACAAAAATCTATCATGTGATTTTTAGTTTGTTTCTTTGCCAAGGCCATATTTTCCAAATTCTCTAGAATGTCACAGAGTCATTTTACTTAAAAGAAATGGTCGATATTAAACCATTTCAAGAAGCTGTGTATGACCTAGAACCAATGGTGCTGTAGAAAATTCTAGGAACTGACAAACTGAAATGTTTCAACAGCCTTCTGAAAGCATTCACTTGTCTAATTATCAAGAAATTAAGAAGACAGCTATCAAGTGAAGTGACCTGAAAGGATCCCTATCCATCCCTGTTCCAAAGAAAGGAGACCCAACAGAGTGCGGAAAGTACATATCTAACGACAGTATCATTAACATGATGTGCAAGTAAAATCTTACTGAAGATAACAACAGCTGCAGCAGTTAATCTACGGGGAGCTGCTAGAACCAGAAGACTAGGAATCAGGAATGGAAAATTTCTTGCACCAACCTATTCCTAAAAATCCCTACTCTTGGGTGGGGCGGGGAGGAGACATAGAGTAGAGACCCAAAACTCATCTGCAAACAATTGGACATGCCCTTATAGAAGGGTCACAAGAGAAAAGCCAGTAAGGGTGCAGTGTAGCAACAATAAAACATACAACTTTCCTCTAGTTCTTTAATGTTTCCTTCCCACCACTATCATGACCTCAATTCTAGCTTACAAATCGGACTAGACCAGAACATGCACACTGCTACAGGTAAGAGCCTGCAACACTGCAGATTAGCCCCTCAGGCGCAACAATAAGAACAGAGATACCAGGAGGATAAGGGGAAGGTGGGGGGGAGAAAGGGGGACTCGATCACAAGAATCGACATTTGTCCCCCACCCAGGGGGACAAATAATAGAAAAGTGGGTGAAGGGTTACAGAGGATGATGTAAGATATGAAAATAATAATCTATAATTTATCAAGGGTTCATGACAGAGGGAGGGAAGAGGAGAGAGGGGGGAATGAAGAGCTGATATCAAGGACTCAAGTAGAAAGAAAATGCTTTGAAAATGATGATGGCAACATATGTACAAATGTGCTTGACACAGTGGATGAATGTATGGCTTGTGATAAGAACCCCCAATAAAAGTATTTAATTTAAAAAATCACTATTCTCAATGATGAAAATAATGCATACAAATTAAAGCAAAACAAAGCTGGACTGTGTAGAGATAAGACGATGTTATAGTTATCACAAATAAGCTCATCATATAATTTTAATGTGCTATAGCAGAAAAATGTTTCTCTCTCCCATCCCACTCCCATTTGACCTGAAAATTCTAGCCAACCCCTGTCTATCAAACTGCTAACAGTTTTAATATTCAAGTTAGTGATGGTCACTTATTTTCTATAATGAAATGGGCCATGACTAAAACACCAAATGTATATATATCACTGAACACCCAATTTGAACACAAAATCTTAGGAGTGTTCACTGAACTCAGAGTAAAGTATAACCACCTCTGCTCCTCTAAGAACCACCACTCTCTGAATCTGGCTCTTGACTCAACATGAGTGACACTTTGTCCCTGACTCCAAGTATCTTTTATCTAAAGGGCAACACCCACAACATAAATTTACAAGTAGGAACAGTAGAGAGAGGCTGGCAATCCATAATACACACAGCTATTCAAGCCTAGAGCTGCCCCAGCTCACACACGTAGGCACCCCATTCACACTGAAACCTAAAGCTGCCCCATACTGAGCCACACTTGTAATCAACTGCAGACAGACAGCTTACAGTTTATACCAGCTAATTTCTGGAAAGAGGTTACCAAGCTTACTCCCCAATCCATCTTAGTCTGCAATCTGCCGGAATCTGCTCACAGAAGGATAGCACATGAGGCACCGCCACCATTAGCTGAAAATTAAACCAGTCTCTTCGTGGCAGACGACGATTTCACAACTGAACCACTAAACCACTACCATCACCTCAGGAAGGTAAGGGAAAACCGAATTGTTAGATGAATTTTCTATACATAAACCTTACTCCAGTCACAATCCCACTCCCCTCTTTTGTTTCAATAGTTCACAGAATCTACTGGTCCACAAATAAATCAAGTCTTCTTGACTCTCTGTTAACAAACAACTTGATTACTCATATCCAACCAAAGCACACTGTGTGCATATCCTTCTCATGCTCACTGTCAAACAGCCAAGCAGTCACACTACCCTGTGGCCCACAGCATCATCCCTGTCCTTTCATAAGCAGGTGGAGACCAGGGTGCCTGTGCACAATCAATATTAACAGAATATGGCAATAACTAACAACCTTTCTTTTTTATTTTTAAACATTTTATTAGGGACTCATACAACTCTTATCACATCCTTTCTATGACATTCCCCATTAGGACTTCTTACAAACAATTCTTGAGGCTTAATGACCACCACCACCACCACCACCACCACCCACCCCCCCCCCACACACACACACACGTTTCCCTGTGCACCAACATCAAAGAAGCGCCTGCCAGCAGATGAAACCTCAATTACTGAGAAGGTTTTTCAAGACTGAGGTACTGGAAAGCTAATGAAGCTCACTGAAGAGGTTCATACAGGCCCACAAAACCACACTGTTCTTTTCTCCTTCCACAACCCCCCAAACCAAGGTAAAGGTTTCAACTCTAACAGCTGCATGCAGTGTCCCATGGCTTACCCCTGTTGACAGGGCAGCAGTCTTATCAGTAACAAATCATTGTGCTGGTCCACACCCAACCCCTTGAGAACCACTACTTCTAACACTGCTGACAAAATAACTGACCTACAGGAAAGTGTCACATCCCTTAGAAAAATAGAACTTACCTATATACTCCAGTATAAGCCGACCTGAATATCAGCAGAGGCACCTAATTTTACTACAAAAAATGCATTAAAATAAAGGCCAACAAACAGTCCTTGAATTAACTACAAGATTTTCTTTCTTGTTGTGTTTTATTTGTTGTGGTGGTCTTGTTGTATATATTGTTGTTTAGTTTTGCTCTGTCTTGTTTTTGTGCATGTTATTATCTCCACGGGTCTGTCTAAATAAGATAGGCTGGATGAAAACAACGGGACCGACAGTTCCGGGGAGTCATGGGAAGGGCAGGTAGGGGGAAAGGTAGTGGTGTTAAACCCAGGGACAAGGGAACAACAAGTGATCCAAATCGGTGGTGAGGAGGGTGTAGGAGGCCTGGTAGGGTGTGATCAAGGGTAATATAACCAAGAGAAATTACTGAAACCAAAATGAAGGCTGAGCATGATAGTGGGACAAGAGCAAAGTCAAAGGAAAAAGAAGAAAGAGCTAGGAGGCAAAGGGCATTTATAGAGGTCTAAATAAAGGCATGTACATATGTAAATATATTTATATATGAGGATGGGGAAACAGATCTATGTGCTTATATTTAGAGGTTTAGTATTAAGGTAGTAGAAGGGCATTGGGCCTCCACTCAAGTACTCCCTCAATGCAAGAATACTTTCTTCTATTAAATTGGCATTCTATGATGCTCACCTTCCTGACACAATCACTGAAGACAAAGCAGGTGAATAAGCAAATGTGGTGAAGAAAGCTGATGGTGCCCAGCGATCAAAAGAGATAGCGTCTGGGGTCTTAAAAACTTGAAGGTAAATAAGCGGCCATCTAGCTCAGAAGCACACCAGCCTGTGCAATCACAATTTGTCGAAGGGATCAGGTATCATCAGAACAAAGTATCATATCATTGTAAATGAAGGGGTGAGTGCGGAGTGGAGACTCAAAGGCCATTTGTAGGCCACTGGACATCCCCTTACAGAAGGGTTTTGGGGAGGAGATGAGCCAGTCAGGGTGCGATGTAGCAACTTTGAAAAACACAACTTTCCTCTAGTTCCTAAGTGCTTCCCGGCCACACACACACTATCATGATCCCAATTCTACCTTACAAATCTGGCTAGACCAGAGGATGTACACTGGTACAGATAGGAACTGGAAACACAGGAAATCCAGGATGGATGATCCCTTCAGGACCATTGGTGAGCGTGGTGATATCGGGAGGGTGGAGTAGAAAGGGGGAACGGATTACAGGGATCTACATATAATCTCCTCCCTCGGGGATGGACAACAGAAAAGTGAGTGAAGGGAGATGTCGGAAAGTGTAAGATATGACAAAATAATAATTTTTAAATTATCAAGCGTTGATGAGGGAGTGGGGAGGGGGGAAACTCAGAAGCTGATGCCAGGGACTTAAATGAAGAGCAAATGTTGTGAGAATGATGAGGGTAACGAATGTACAAATGTTCTTTATACAATTGATGTATATATGGATTGTGATAAGAGTTGCTTGAGCCCCCAATAAAATGATTTTATAAAAGAGGAGCTGATACCAAGGGCTCAAATAGAAAGTAAATGTTTAGAAAATGATGATGGCAACCTATGTACAAATATGCTGATTACAATAGATACCTGGATTGTTATAAAAGCTATAAGAGCCCCCAATAAAATGATCTTTAAAATGGAAAAAAAATGCATTAAAAATGTGCTGGGAAACTCGGCTTATATACGAGTATATACATTAATATGAACCAAAAACACACCTCACTACTCACAAGTGGTTTTTAATAACAAGTAGAACTACTTAGCATATCCTTTAAGAAAGATGTCCATAGATTAACAAGAAATGATTGCTTTAAAACATGTCTGCAGAACCATTCGATTGCCTTGTGCTGTAGCACCAATGACAGGGACTTAGGTGGTGTCCCTGAGTTGGGGGGGGGGGGCCTAAAAACAAAGTGAGTGACACCTTCATCCTAGGTGAGTACCACTACACCTTGTAGAGTTGTTGCAACTCATAGCGACTCTATACACAACCCTGGGAGTATACTGGCTCACTGAAGACAGTGAAACAATAAATAAAGAGAAAACACCAACAGTAACAATGTTAATAATAAAACATGATACAACTCTTCTCTTGAACTACTGAATTGTATGCTATGTAACTTATGTCAATAAAATTGTTGAAAAATAATAAAACATGAAGAACACCCACAAACATCTGGAATGAACTGAAGTCTTGCACTCTGGAATAATTTTTATTACCAAATCAGGTCTCAGCATTTGATAGACAAGCCAATATCGGGGTGAAGTCTGACTTCATTCATCACATCGCTCTAAGTACAGAGTCGCAAGAAAGGAGACTGGCCTGGGCATCCATGGGCGGGCAGGGGGAAGCGTGTCATTTGAAACACCAAAAGAACCTTCTCATGAAAGCAAAGACATGCCCCGGGCTGCCCCAGATATAACTGGACCTGCTTCTCAGAACCACCCTGTAGGGTTCCCAAGGCAAAGGGTATGCTTATTGCCCCGGAAACAAAAAAATGGGGCCTGAACTGAGCCTCCCTGGGCAGATGTCTATCAGTTCCAAGTCTTATTAGATGACAGTGAGAAGTTCCAGCATTTTTAGGGAGGAAGCTAAGGGTTCAATAAGTTAGCTAACAATGGCAAATATTTATAAGGCAAGTTTTCACAGTCTCCTGCAGTGCTGGCAAGGCAGGTTGAGGTCCCTCGGTCCAGCTCTCATGTCTGCAAATTCATCAGCCAGAGCCTACAGCACAGTCCAAGGACTAAGCGATCCGAGGTTCTGAGGAACCAACTTCATCATCTTGATTGGTCCCCTGATGTTTAAATTATTTTCATTTACCGGTATCACTAAGAACATAGTCCTCAAAGATGGCCCTGGCCAAGGCTTCATGCAGAAGTACAGGCTGATGGCACAGAGACAGTGCTCTCACAGCCAACTTCACTCAGACTGCTTCCTGACACTTCCACTGAGAAGAGCAGCTGACAGCCACCCTGTCACTCCTCCCCATTCTAACTGGTGTCTCCATGAACAACTTTGCTCTACCAAGATTCACTGCTGTGAGCTTCGACATCCAGGGCACTCCCACAATCAAGAAAGGAGGATTCACATCCCCAAACCATAAAGACAAATTCTCTCCACCAAGATACACAAGTTATCAGCCGGTTGAAAGCATACAATGCTTTAGTAAAGAGAGAAGGATGAGTAACAAAGGGACTTAGCCAAATCGTATGAAAATACACACAGGATTTGTATGAAACTAAACACAGAAATAGACCGATTCAGGGAAATTAAAGGCCTGCTCCCAGAGCTAGTGAGCCTGGCCACTGGCATGGCCTACAGCATCAGACCAACTGTTCTATTTCTGCGGTGGCAGTTTAGGACCAAGTGATGACAACTGACGACTCCCAAAGCCAGTCATTCCCTCACTACCAACACCCCTCACGTTTCTGCTACCCACCCCCCACATACCATCCACAGGAACCATGTTCTTCTCTCCATAGTCTATGGATATTCTAGGAAAAAAGCTAGATTCTGCTTACCTCGGGCAAATCATGAATAGTCTTACACTGGTTAATGAGCTTGGCACAGGTCTAACACATACAATGTTTCCTGCATAAAATATTAGATTTTATTTCCTGTTACTCTACTCAAGACCTTGAGCCGTTCTTTAAAACCATAACTTTTCAAATTAATCTTTCAATCACATACAAATTAGGTACCCAATGGTATGTGGCAATGCAGGGGAAGGCAACAAAAGGAAGAAATATCCTAGACGGGTGGGTCTTTATTTGGACAAATAATAGAATCACTGTTCTCAACTGTACACACCCACCACCTCTCCACCAGCAGGCTGCTTGCTTCTCTAACTTCCAAATGTCTAACCCTCCTGTGGTTGTTGCCCTGTGACCCAAAGAACAGAATACAGATGATCCAGGGGCTCCATCCTCTGCTGTGATCCTTACAGGAGCAGCTCACCCCCTCTGACTCCAGCAGACTGCCACTCAGCTCCAGTAGCAACCATCACTGCACCAAGACTCCTTAGGCCCCTGCATACATGGGCCTCTAAAGTTTCTATCCTCTTGAGAGCAAAGACCAGAGACTGTCTTGATCACAAGCACTGCTCACTTGAATTCAGGCAGTATCCTGACAAATACATTTTTAATCCAGGCATCCACTCATATTTTTCTCTAGAATGCAACACTCTGACACTAACCTGATTTGCTTCCAAAAGCAAGATACAAAACTCACTGCCACCCAGTAGATTCCAATGCCTAGTGACCCTCTCCGTCAGAATGGACTGGCTCTACAGTGTTCTAAGACTGTAAATGTTTTTCGGGAGTTAACAGCCTCATCCTTCTCACTTAGAGCAGTTGGCAGGTTTGAACCACCATACTTGTGGTTAGAGCTACCTAACACAGAGTGAAAACACTATCAGGAGGAAAAAAGCACCCTTATCTTTTATATCCTATAGCCAAGATTCGTTACTTCCTCTCCAAATTCCTAGAAGTCACCCCTTTCTTTGTCATGAACTGTAGACACTCCATGTGAAGGCAATGAGACACTACACAGCCCCTCAAGTCATAGGGGTTTCTGCTCTGACCTGGTCACATTCTGACGATGCATCTCCTGCCTCAAAATAACACAATGCAGCCACTCCTTGGCCAGCCCAATCAGGTCTTCGTCATTCAACACCCTGCACAGCTTGACTTCAATCCATTTTCTTGCCTGACTTGGTCCCATTTTCCTTTACAGGCTCCATGTTCTAACAGGTCTAGCTGACATCTCACCTCACACTCCCTGAACTGTTCCCATCTGCCTTTCCCAGTTTCCTTAAGAGACTTCTCTGTGTGAGAATACTCACCCTGCTGCCACACTAAAATCCCACCCACTCCTGAATGTCCTCCTCCAACAGCATCTCCTTCATTAAGTTTCCCCACATCCCAGAGCCCCGATGGGGTGGGTTCTGTCCATCAGAGTACAGCTCTCTCTGCGGCAGACTGTACACTCAGCAGTTCAGGGTCTCAGGCACCTGTTTCCTACAACACAATTTAACAGTTTCCAGTAGGCAACCCATTTCCGGGTGTGTTGTGTCGTCTCAGAAGTCTCCTTCCTTCCACTGAAAATAAGATACAACAGAGGGGCAAAAATGAGGAGCTGATATCAAAGGCTCAAGATATTAAGGGCAAATGTTTTGAGAATGATGATGGCAACAAATGTACAAATGTGCTTGACACAATGGATGGATGTATAGATTGTGATAAGAATTGTACGAGTCCCCAATAAAATGATTTTTTTTTAATGATTTTTTTTTTAAAAAGCTACAACACTGTCCTCTCACTCCAGAGCAGACCATACTGAGAGAACCAGTCAAGTCGGTCCAAAGTCAGTCAGAGACTTGGTGGTGGAAATAGTTACAAAGGTATAAAAACACAAAGACAAAAAAACAAAGACAGTACACTTCTCCAGAACAACCTAGGTCTTGGGGGGGGGGGGGGCGTAAAAGAGAATCTGAGAAATTGTTACAGGCAGAATACCACTCAGATGGCCTAAGGTCTGAATGCATTGCAGCGTCCTGGTCCGGGCAGCAAACTGAGGAATCCACAGAAAATCTGGAGTTTAGTTAATGTCAATGTCACCTCTTTCACTTTGACAACCTTATCTGTTTTGTTTTTTCTTGATACAGTATTTCACGTTACCATTTTTTAAGATGTCAACACAAGGGGAATTAAATGAAGGCTATAAGGAACTGTCTCACTTTTGCAACTTGTCTACATGCCTAAAATTACTCCAAAATAAAAAACTTTTTTTTCCTTTTTTTTGTATGGTTGTCCAGGACTCATATTTACAACATGCTCACGAACACTGGTACCCATCGTGGCTGGCCAACAGCACTGAAGTGTCCCAATAGTTAAGACAGTTCCAGCAGACTGAAGACAAATGCTCAATGAGCCAAAGGCACAGGAAACTCTCATACACACAGCAAGATAACACCACCACCCCAAAGTTCCACAGAAGCTGCAAACACTTTCAGCTACACAGCAAAGAAGTAAGGTTATTAATTGTTATTAGCTAAGTGGGTCCAGTGTAATCACAAGATAGTGCTTAAATGTAGAAGCCTGGGCAAAAGAAGAAAGTTGGAGGTGCAACTCCTGGCTTTGAAGGTGAAAGATAAAAGGCCAAGGATTCTAGAAACTGGAAGTCTAGGAAGAGGATTCTTCCCAGGAGTTTCCATAGAAAGAGCCAGCCCAGTAGGCTCCAGGTCAGATTTCTAACCTACAGAGAGAGATGCACAATAATAAATCTGAATTTATCCGATTTTTAGCCATTACATAAGTGGTACTTGTGTTACAGTGGTAACAATGTACCTAGAGACCAGGACCTCCACCACCACAGCATTTCTCCAAATTCTGAGAGCTTATTTTCCTTTCATTTAGAACTTCCTTCTTACTTCTAAGGGCCTGTGATGATGCAACAGGTAAGCACTTAGTTCCTAACCAAAGGGTCCCAGTTTAAACCCCCAGCAACTTCACAGGAAGACATTCTGCTCTGGGAAGTCCTAGGGGACTGGCTCTACTGTCCCAGACAACTCTCACCAAATTGGGTCCCAATCAACTCAACAACAGGGCTTGGTTTGGTTCTTTTTTCACCTTCTACCTTCAGATGTCTGGCTTTTTAAAAGGAAAAAAAAAGAATACTTAAGTAGGAAATAATGAAACAAGAACTTAGAGCATTGGGGAGAAAAATCTAACCTGTGACCTTTCCTTTTCCCTATTTGCTTTCTTCTAATGTATTGGTTCAGTTAAAGAACACAATTAAATTTCTAAGAAAACGTCTTTAGTCTTAACACATCTAATACATTAAGCTATAAATTAAAGAACTTTACGCTTCATTTGGACCATTCTCAAAGTAATGGAAACTATCTACACAGGTAACAAACATACTAGGACCAGGACATACAACTCCGACAGACAAAAAACTCTGCTTGTGAAAAAACTCACAATCCAAACACCCTTTAAGTCAGGAAAGATAAAGAATTCTAGAGTAATATTGCAAGCTTCCAATGGATTTTAGACTCCTACACACTAGATTTTCTTCCAAAGAGGCAAGCGTTTTAATATGTTCTGCCTTTCCTTTAAATTAGTCAGACATTTTAGTACTTTAAAAATAATAATAATTCTTTCAAGAATGTTGCTCTGGTTTTTTTTATTTTTATTTCCTGTTTTGCAGGATGTAAAACCACATTTAGAAACATGCTGCAGGCTAACGTGGTTTAATTTCTTATAAGAAGGTTCTTAACTGCTTTTCTCACCCTCTGTTTAAGAGAAATTTCAATGTGTAGTTGTAAAGATCCCCAAAGTTTATATTAAAACCTCAAATAAATAGGAGTTGTTATCCTGGACTGTGACAATTTTCAGTATATGTTTTTCAGTTTTAAATGAAAACTGTGTAAAAAAAAAGGTATCAGTCCTCAGCTCCTAGAATTCAGGCAGTTACAGAAATCATGGCATAAAAATTTTTAAACTTCCCAAAAATAAATGAAAGCCTTTAAAATTTATTTTACTAGATATAATTACAGTTGGAGGGAGGGAGGGCAGGGACCATGAACAAGCACCCTACGGAATCTTTCCATTACAGAGAAACAGCCATTGTCACATGGCACATACATACTGACTCCAGCCTTTACAAGCAAGTATTTACTATTAATAAAGTGAGGAAAAATAACTTTTGGTATGTTAAATGTGAGTTAAAATCCAACTTCAAACAGCCTTAAAGATCTTATCTTTTCAGAGTTAAACAAGAAATAGGGGGAAAGATTTTAAGAATTCTACTTAACCTTGACCAAAATAAATAAATAGATAAATGTAATCTAAGTGATCAAAATCATTTTATGTTGAGAAAAAGCCAAGGTTTTCAAACAATAAATAGGTGCACACTAGTTTCTTCACAAATGCAAAAAGAGTATCTACAGATTTTCAGAATAATAAATAATTCACTGCACAGATGCCAAGGGAGGACTGGAAACGTAGGTCTTGCCCCTAGCCAGTCAGTGAAGAAAGACATTGTAACTCAGACAGCAATGCAAAGCTACTCATCACTGCCCTGACAGAAGCTTCAACCTTGGCCTTTAAGAAAACTTGGGGTGGGGACAGGACCAGGACAGGGGTGGGGAGGGCTTGGGGAGGTAGCCAGAATCAGGAAAAGCCTTCTCCCAACAACAGGATATTCAGCCCTTGAAAAATTTTAGCCATAACAAATTAAGATTTCTTTTATTGTCACACTGAAAGTCTACCTAACAATTCATTCAGACAGTGGAGTTCTTAGATCTAAAATGGTGTTTCCAAATGTCTTCAACCACAACCAACTCTCCTCCCCTCTTGCTACCCCACAAAATGTGAAATAATGCCATATGAATCAACCTACGGTATTTTATCAAGCCAAGACTCAAGCCACCAAGTTATACCCACAATCAGTCTTTTCAAAGGCAATCTTTTTGTTAACTAATCAGTTCATTAAAAACATTTTAGAAAATAAAAGCCAAAGTGGGGGGAAAGGGGAATATAACCGCAATTTGGTGTATTTTTGTTAATAACTGAAAATATTACAACTCTCAAATGATTACATGATCATGGTTAGTCATGTTCATGTTACATCTGACCAGAAGTGCTCAAAAAGCTCTGCATACAACCTAAGAGACAGGAACAACAGCAGCAAACTACACTCCACAAAGCTTTCAGTTTCAGCCTTTACAATGTTGAAACGTTTATGGAAAGTATGCGGAAATCAGAATGAAAACTGCTTCCGGTTCTCTACACTGGTCTCAAAAAAGCAGCAGTCCTACTAGAACTTTGCTTTCACAGAAAGTATTTTCTTGTCACAAAGACAACCTTCCCCTTCAATTATTTTTCATTATCTCTTGTTCTACTTCTGTTCTGAAAGTCACACCTCACACTTCTATCTAAAATGTAAAAACACACTGGTGATACAAGCACTTGGGAAAATGACTAAAATTTATAGCTGAATTTCAAATCAAATAAATGAAGTTCAAGATCCCGTTTCCCTTTTCAAAATTACTGTTTCATGTAAATTTTTTTAACGATTTTATTAGGGGCTCATACAACTCTTATCATAATGCATACATACATCAATTGTGGAAAGCACATTTGTACATTCATTGCCCTCATTCACAAAACATTTGCTCTCCACCTAAGCCCCTGACATCAGCTCCTCATTTTTTCCCTTCCCTCCCCACTCCCCCCTCCCTCATGAGCCCTTGATAATTTATAAATTATTATTTTGTCATATCTTGCCCTGTCCAACATCTCCCTTCACCCACTTTTCTGTTGTACATCCCCCAGGGAGGAGGTCACCTGTAGATCCTTGTAATCAGTTCCCTCTTTCCAACCCACCCTCTTTTTTTTTTTTTGCCATCTTTACTATGTTTATTCTTATAATTCATGAAAAGAACACACCTTTCCATTCATTTAGATTTTTTTTACTTCATTTTATAATTTTCAGCATATAGATTTTGTATTTTTTCTTTTAAAAATATTTAATCATTTTATTTGGAGTGCTTACAGATATCAAAATATTCCATAGTTCCATCACCTCAAGCAGGATTATACAATTGCTACCACAATCAGTTTCAACCAACCCACCCTCTTCATGTAAGCTTTAAGCATTAAGGAGCAGGGCAGCAATCCTTGATAAAGTCATTTATGAGGGGAAAAAAGTTACCCGAGGTTTATGAGCAAAAAGAGTAGGTAACATTTCTCAAGCAACTTCCAAGACATGGACGGGTGTCATGCCCTGGGCTGGGCCACAGGTCCACTTCCTCCTCTAGAAGCTCAGTGAAAGCCCCTTCAACCATTCTGAGTGATGAGACAAAGCACGAGGGCGCACCTTTCTTGGGAATGGTGGCTAAGAGGGCACTCTGTAAGGAAGTAATATTTAACTGAGACCCAAAGAACATTTTAAATATGCAGAAGAGGAGTAATGAAGCACATATTAGAACCAAAACTGACTTTTAAGTCACTGCTGAGGCCTGGCTCTAACTTGAGATACCCTCAATCAACAATAATAATAACAATACCACTTAGTGACAGATCCATCCTTCTCAGAATTAAGGAAACAGTCCTTTTAGTGGATCGTTTCCTAGGCCTAAGAATGCTTTTTATGGCCATTTATCTCTAAATGCCTGAGTTCTCAAAGCTGGGGGCAGATACCCTGTTTTACATAGCTCTAATATAAAACTAAATTCCATGTAATTTAATGCAGAACACATACTAAAAATATCTCAGGACAATAACTTCTAAATGAATCCATTGAATTTTTATATAAAGTTTATTAAATAGGTCAACCTCAATCCCCAAAGCTCTGAAAAAACAGCAACAGTAAACTAACAAAGTGTGTGGTCAGACAGCAAGGCATCATTTCCACCTATTAACACACAAGTATTTTACTATTAAAAGAAGCTCATCCATTACACTTATCGTTTGAGGGACTAAGAGACTTATACAGAGTAATGGACAGATCAAAACACTTACTGTGGCAACAAATGTAGATTATTCTCTGAACCAGCATTTACTGATACTCTCTAATTATGAAATTTAATTGATGATGGGCTCATTGCCCGTATGCAAAATAACTCTCCTCATGATGAAACATACATAACCTTATAAAGTCAGGCCTACTTAAAAATCCAAGGACACAAAAATTCCCTAATGCAAATAGCATAGTTTCTTAACTACATGTGTAGAAAGTCGTATTTGTCACTGCATCAGCACTGTAATTACAGCTAACATGAGAACCACTAGTCATAAGCAGCCCATCTGGTTTAGTGAGAGGCAGTGTGATCAAAATGGCTGTTTAAGAGGGTCTAGAAACAAACATCTGACAGAGGCAATGCAAGTTAGAAAGCTGACACAAAATCAGACTGTAAATGAGAAATTCAAGACTACATGACACCTTTAAAAACAAACTTCTCAGACTCTCTGGGTTGGGTCAAATTAAGCAATATCTTTTGGGTAGCTTTTCATGCAACTAAATCAAGAGGCATGCACAGAGAACAGAGGGAAATGTCATAGCAACTTGGTCTTTGTTCCCTCCCATCCCATTCAGAATGGCCTGCCTATAAAATGAGGTCCTGCTCTTAAGCGTGAAAACACCAGAAAGAGAACAGCAGCTGAATGAAGGGTGGGGGAGGAAACAGCAAATACTATATGGAGATTCAATTCAAGGTTCACTATCCAAGTTGAGCAAGATGTTTTGCCCCCCTCCCTTTTTTTTTCTAAACTACAGTTGCAAAGAAGTATCAGAGTACACACTTGTGCAATCCTTCTCAAAAGACACAAACAGCAATCTAGGTCTTCCAGGACGGCCAACATTTAGTCAGCAAAATCAAGGTCCCAAAGACACCAAATAAACAGTGAAGGGTCGTGGATTTAGAAGTATCCAAGTTATTTCATTGATGGGGTTTGGACAAATCAAAATTAGTAACTGTTTCAAAGGCACTTTTCCCACCAGTAATAACATTCTCCTTAGTTTTGTCGAGTACTTTCATCCACCCCTCCAACGGAACGGAATTATTCAAAGTTTTCCAGCTCTTTTATTCCTTAGCTGAAAGAGGTGTTAGGGATACTACTCAAATCACCAGATTCAAACCGTTCTGTCTAAGAAAGCCTGAAGTTTCCTCTTGCAAATGGACATAAAACCGTTCTAACCTGCAGAAACCATGAACCTAAGCAACCTACATAACTGTTAGAAAGAAAATGGTTTTCAAGGCTGGATTTGTCACAGCCTCTTCCAGTGCTCCTTGAAAGCTCGCACGCAAGATCCACTTTCCAAAAACACAACAGAAGCACCAGGAAGAGCAAACCTTCCCACCAAAACGAAACAGATGCACGACTTAACACCACAATCCCTCTTTGAGAGGGGACTGAATCCATGTGGCAAGGCCAGTGTCTGTCTGTCTGTCTCTCTAACACACACACACACACACACACACATACACACACACACACACACAGCTACCGCCCTGCCAGGGGATGATGAAATGAGGAACGGAAATTAACATTTCAGGCAACGTCTCACATTGTTCCTGGAGGCCAAGGGCTGCTGTTGCAGCCGCCACCGCCGCGGCTCCCCTCCCGCCGCCCCCCAGGCCCTCCTCCCCTCCCCCCGACACCCCCGCCCGCCGCCCCGCATTCCAGCCTCTCCTCGGGCCTACGCGCCTCCGGCAACCCCGGCGCCCCCACTCCCCCGGCGGCCCCCGGCTCGCCCGCCCCCTCCGGCTCGGAGCCCGAGAGCCGCCTGCTCTCATTTCAAAACAGTGATAATAATAGGGACGCCGGGAATAACAAGCACCACCAACTCGCAGAGGGCGCCCCTCCCGCAGGTCAGAGGTCGGCGCCCCTCTCTCCAGGTGCCCAGTACCCCCGGAACCCACCTTCGGCACCTCACGACGACCCGGGAACCCACGGTCGGCGCCTCACAGCGTCCACGACACCCCCAGGGAGACCCCGGAACCCACGGTCTGCCCCTCACAGCGACCCCAGGTCCTCTCCTAAGGTCCCCGCAACCCACCCCGACCCTCTCCTGGGGGGCCCGGAACCCCTCCCGGCGGCCCCGGAACCCACCGGCGGCCCCTCAGCGACCTCTGACCCCCTCACGGCGGCCCCGGAACCCACCGGCGGCCGCAGGACCCACCCTAGTCCCCTCGCGGCAACTCCTGACCCCTCACGGCGGCCCCGGAACCCGCCCCGGGCCCCTCACGGCGGCCCCGGAGCCCACCCCTACTCCCGCACGGCGACTCCGACCCCCTTGGGCGGCCCCGGAGCCCACCCCGGCTCCTGGCCGGCGGCGCCCCTCCGCCCTGAGGTGAGGGGCCTGCAGGCCGCGAGGCCGCCCGATGGCCCCCGCGCCCGCCCCAGGCCGGCGCAGCCTCTCACCGGGCTCCGAGCGCGGCGCGGCTCCTCGGCGGCTGAACGGCGGGACGCGGGCACTGCCCATGCAGCCCGCGGCCGCGTCCCCCGGCCGCGCGGTCCGAGCACTCGGGAAGGCGGCGGCGCAGTCTCCGAGGCCGCGAGCCGGGCGGCAGGCGAGCCCGCCCCTCGGGCGCGGCCCAGAACTCGGGCGGACGCCGGTGCCGCTCGGATACGGGCTCTACTGAGGGGGCGTCTGGCCGCAGGCTCGGCGGCGTCGCCTCCCCGGCTGGGGCCCTCGGTCCATCGCGCACCGTCTCTGGGCGGCCTCTGGCTTCAGGACCCAGCGGCGGCTGCGGCGGGCGTCCGCCGCATGAGACATTCCCGCCCATTGGCCCGCCGTATCCGCCACCGCCATTGGTCCGCCCCGGCCGAGCACCAGGGCAACTTACGTCATGGCGTCGGGGAGGAAGTGCGCTAACGCGGGTGAAGGGACGAGAGGGAGAGTGACAGGCTCTACGCAGACCTGGGGCGGGACTAGAAGCAGGTCCCGGTAAGGATGGATCCCGGTGGTGCCTGGAGGCACACGAGATGCGGGTGGCCAGCAGCCAGATTGGCCGCTGCATCATGAAAGGGCGGGCCTTTCGTTCTCGGAGAAGACGATTGGTCTCCCAAGTGCCGGAAACCAGAAGGAGAAGGGTCAAGGAACCAGGTCCGTTATTGAAGGGCTTGGTGGACAAAGTCAGCTGCGCGTCCGGGGCTCACAGTCGACGTGGAGTCCTCACCGCCCGCCCGCCTCCATCCAGCCTTCTTGGCCCGCGCGGCGGCGCGGTTCGGCAAGCGGGCTCAGGGCCCCTGGCGTGGAACGCGCTGGCTGACTAAATTCCCCAGTTGGATATCCTCGGGGACGTGGCTCTCGGGTGATGGAGACCCTGGGGGGCGGGACGCGGGGGCTGTGCGAAAAGAGGTGTAAGACCGTGCGAAAAGAGGTGTAAGACCGAAGGCCAGCCCCGTCTGCGTCCGCCGCTCGGGACGAAGGCCGCATTGGTGGCCTCTGGACGCCCTTCCCAGCCACCATGGCACGGGTGTTTGAGTGACTCACGAGTGCCATCAGGCTTCACTTTTTCCACATTAATGAAAACAGGATGTTGTGAGAACGGAATGGTGACTCCGACAGGTGACTCTCTGGATAGGGCACAGCTGGTCCCGTCTGGACAGCCTCTCGGCCCTCGAAGGCGCTTCAAAACTGAAACATTTACCTGTGAGGACCGGAGAAGCCAGTGCCCATTTATTTTTACTGTTCAGTTCACAACACGTGGAAAAGCTAGATAAGCATTTGTGCGATACATACTGTTTCTCAATTGGGGCTGAAATGAAATGAATCAAATCTATGGTAAGTCGGGTACTTTTCTAAATGCATCTGTGTGCTTGTCCGCTGAATTCAAAACGGAAACGTTCATGAATAAAGACGATACTGCCCTGATTCCTCACGCAGTATTTTACGAGCCCAAAGTAAAGAATATTTACAAAATGTTTCGCAAAATATTTGCCTGGGGGTGGGGGTTGGAAATATAAATTTGGATGGTTCATATCATAGAATTAAAAGCGCCACGTGGACACGACCTGAGAAGTCACCTTTCCCTCATAAGCAATAGTGGTTCAGAGGTCACTCTCATCGAGATACTGCGGCTGGCTGACAGTTCTAATTTGCCTCTCAAACTGACCTTTTTAACAGTAACACAGAAACAGCATAGGAAGCTCAGAACAGTGCTTGGCTGGCAGGGAGCTCGGAAGCAATAGTTACATTGTTCATCTTTCATCTGAAACTTGACTCTTCTGTAACAGGTACTGGTGGTGTAGTGGTTACCCTCTGGGCTATGATCTGAAAGATCAAGAGTTCAAAAACCACCAGCTGCTTCCTCAGGAGAAAGATGGGCTTCCCACTCCCCTTCCAAACAGTCTCAGAAACACACAGGTGCAGTTCTACCCTGCCCTATAGATCGACTCAATGGCAGTGAGTTTGGTCTCTTTTTTTAAAGAATCCTTGGATGGTGTCTGCTAACCACAAGGTCAGCGGTATGAAACCAGCAGCAACTCCTTAGTTAGAAAGATGGGGCAGTCTGCTCCGGTGAAGATTTACAGCCTCAGAAACCCAAAAGGCTGTTCTACTCTGTCCTCTAGAGAATCAACTCCTAGCCATCCAGGTGTTCTTACCCCCAATAACTTCATTGGATGAGGGTGAACACCTGATGAACACTCATGGAAAGATGAGCCAGGCCAGGGATCTTATGTTAGCTTCTTTGTAAGAATTACTTTGTAAAAAGTATAGCTGTACAGTCCCAAACCCCATTCCTCTATTGAAGTGATCAAATCTGAGGGCTAGTGTGAAGGTTTCCCCAAGACGCTGACATTGAAACTGTTGTTATAGGGTTAAGGCAGAGGGAAGAACCTCCCAGGTCTATACTATGTAACCTCCAACCCCATGTGACAGCTGCACATTTGCAACCTGGCTGAAATGTGCTGTAAATATAAATGATGCTGGATTCTGAAGACCCAAGTGCTTGCTGCACCAGAGTGACTGGTTGGCTTGGAAATGTACCAGGGGTGTAAAACACACACTGAGTTTCAAAGACTTGGGGT
The DNA here is from genome assembly GCF_050624435.1 of Tenrec ecaudatus. Classification (NCBI taxonomy): domain Eukaryota; kingdom Metazoa; phylum Chordata; class Mammalia; order Afrosoricida; family Tenrecidae; genus Tenrec; species Tenrec ecaudatus. The sequence continues at coordinate 73,525,450 of NC_134547.1, forward strand.
GAAACAAACCAAAAAAAAAAACACAGTATAATATCTCATAAATACATTTTATATTTATTACATGTTGAAATAATATGTTGGATGTGTTGAATGAAATACAGTATTAAACTCACTGACTCACTAACTCACTCTCACTCACTCTCTCTATCTCGCTCACTCTCTCACTCACTCTCTCACTAACTCACGAAAAAAAAAAAGAAATACAGTATTAAAACTATGCTGTTCTTCTCAATCATGGTTTCCAGAACCTTCTCACAGGAGGTGGAAGATGGAGACCCAGGGCCTTGAGGGACCAGCATTCACTTGATCATTCAACAAGTACTTGAAGTGCTGCAAATACTATATATGCTCCTGGCACCATTAAGCCCAGTCTTAGACACAGAGTAACTGGCAGAAGAGTCCCTGGGTGGTACAGATGGTAAATGCATTTAGTTACTAATCAAAAGTTTGAGTCCACCTGGCAATCTAATTTCAAAGATCCAGCCACTGGAGACCCTGTGGAACACAGTTCTGCTCTACACACAGGGAGCACGCTGAGTCAGAGCTGACTCCACTGCACCTTTATTTGTGGGGGGAAGTATGGAATGTTGGTAGAGGTGCTGCCAGATGTATGGTAATCAGGCTGATTGAGTCTAGGGTTGCCATGTGCCCAAATCAAGGAAAGTGCAGGTCCTGAGGGGAGGGGAGGGGGAAAGGACTTCAGGAGCATGGTAGGAGAGCGGGTGACCTGAGAGATAAGCAATGAGGGCTCCCGGGCCAGGTCCTACAGCCATAGGGGCCAGAGTAAAGAGCTGGGATTACCTCCTGCCGGGAAGAGTGAGCCCTTAGAGGGCCAAGGGATGAGTGGTGACTTGCCATTTTAAGTCACTCTGATTTCGGATGTGAAACATGGTCCATTCCTGATAACCGTTGGAGAGAACTGCTGTGAGTGATGAGGTCCAGGGTGAAGTGTGCCTTGACTGAAAGTAAGGGGCAGTTTGAGGATGAAAAATCAGGGGTTCTTTTTTACAGTTGCCTCTTGGGCCTTCAGGGTACCTGATACGTGGAGACAGGGTCCTGGAGGGGTGGCCAGGCATGTGAGACCTTGGGTGAAGGAGTGATCCCCATCTTAGCCTGAGGCCGTGGGCAGCCAGCCAAGGGTTTTTGATGGAGGAGGCATATGACCACATTCCTGTTACATCATAGCCCTTGCAACAGTGTGAAGGGTGAGAACACCAAGAAGGCCCAGCCCAGGTGGGGAAGGAGGAGAGGGGAAGGACAGGAGGAGCAGAGAAGAAAGGCCAAATGGTAAACCCAATGCTGGGGGCTGGGTTGGGGGAGTGCAGGGCAGCATGCACAGGGTGAGACCACAGAGCAGTTCCACTTTGAACAGTCTCAGTAAAGATGGAATAGATTTTGGCCTGTTCCAAACATGGCAACTTATATCGGAAACACATTGTGGATCAAAGAAACAATCAGATATACGGGTTTTGGTAGAGCAGTCACCCTATCCCCAGAAATTGAGATTCAGGAGATGGAGAGGGGTGGCCTGAGTGTGAGGCTTTTAAAAAGCATCCAGCCTGATCGCAAGGCCCCACTGAGGCAGACTGCATCCCCAGAGTGACCTCCAGCCTCCAGGAATGGTGTGTCAGTCTGGGTAGACTAGAGAAACAAATCCATGGACACACATGTGTATAAGAAAGAGATTTATATACAAGATCAATTTAACATTGAGAAAACATCCCAACCAAGTCGAGATCAAATCCCTATGTCTGATATTAGCCCATATGTCATATCAATCTATAAAGTTCTCTTCAGACTCACGAAACACATGCAATGACATCGAATGTAGAGGATCATAGGTCAATGGGTAGAAAGTCTTTGAATCCAGTAGCACTGGAAACGTCTCAGCACTGGCAGGGGTCTCTGCATGGCTGTCCCAACACCCAGGGCTGCATCAGGGAGGGTTCATGTGTCTTGTCAGCTGCTATGTCTCCCAGGGTGTGAACAGAGTCTCCCACCTCCAAGGTGGAAATTTCAGCAATTCCCAGAATCCTTAGAGAAAGGCCATGCCCACACACAGAGATCTCATTGGCCATATCCTGATTAAGAGCCTAGACTCCACCCTTAAACTCTTAATCCTCAAATTGACAAATGATTATGTAACTACCACAAACCGGCCTGTTCTACAGCCTCCCGCTGCTGCCCCACACTGTGCCCCTATGGCCCTCCCTCCCTTTCAGCTCTCCTGGATCCATTCTGTAAGCGATTGCACAGGGCCTCCCATTTCCCAATCACTGGCTGACCTACTAGCTGAGCATGTAGCCATGAACAAAACCAGAGCCCCTTGGAACCAAAGCCACTACTTGCTAATTAAACATGAGCCACATGTGCCCCAGAGAAGCCCTGCAAGGTTGGATGCCACGGCCTTTGATGCTCTCCTGTGCCTCATGAGCCACACAAGTAGGGACACGGAGAGGTCACCCTTCGGAGTTCAGATGATGCAGGACAGTGTCCTTCCTGAGAAGAAATGTGGATCACACCTAGTTTTACTGGGGTGCCCTTCCCCGCACTCCACTCCTGCTGCCCCATACGCAGCCACACCTTGGCTGTGCACTGAGTCCAGGAGCAGCTGGATGCAGGCCACAGGGGCTCTTCTCTCCCTTGCAAAATAGCCAGGGGTCACCGTTCAGAGGGAAGTGGCCCAGCCATCTCCTCACTCCAGCTTCCTCCTATACAAGTGGCAGAGAAGTCAGAGCAGGGGCACATGCTGCCATCTCTTACCCTGTGGCTGTGTGGTTAAGCACTGACATAAGATTTGGAACACAGCAGGCCTGTGGTCGGCCCCAGCTTGTCAGCGCTCACAGCAGTACATTTTGGAACCCAAGTCTCTTTCCCAAAGAGCTTGCCTCCCCATTCCTGGGGCTACTCAGCCCATTGCCCTCTCAAACCTGGGCGAGACACAGACAGCTAGTTCTGGGACCACACCTCAGGACTCAAACAGGCACCCACACTCTCTGCAGTACTAGCCATTTCAACTTCAAAGGTGAAATACAAGACACATTTTCTTTATATCAGTGTACCATAAAATCACACATTTTCCTTGCATGGTTGACACAATATTGCATAATACATTTTGTACACTAGATTTCAGTGTGCAGAAGGGGGCTAAGTAACAAAGATGAGTTGCTTATTCATTCAACCGAGATAGAATGCCTACTACAGGCCAGATATTCAGGCACCCTGGTGATGCAATGGGTCAGCACCTCCCCCCACACCCCAGCCCAGCTAACTAAAATTTGGCAGTTTGAACCCACCAACTCCCATGAGAAAGAGGTGAGGCAGTAGACCTCTATAAAGACTTATTTATAGCCCTGGAAACCCCCTCGGGCAGTTCTTTGTTGTCCTCCAAGACCACTGAGTTGGAATCAACAAACACTGTGGGCAAGGACTTGAGTACTCCAAAAGTGAGGTGAACTAGCCACTATCTCCAGCCTCTCAAGTTTATGAACGTGCCCAAGATCTACCAGCCCTCCCCTTGTCCCTGGGATTCAGCCCTTAGAAGTACAGTGGAGTGAAACTGCAGCAGTCCACCCCCCTCCCCAAACACACACACACACACACACACTCCCTCTACCCTCCCACCCCCCAGGCCAGTCCTGGATATAACAACAGTGCCTTATTCTCCAAAGGGGTCAATTCAGAACCTTTTACTAGGGCTGAATTCAGTAAAGATTCAAAATGAACCTCCTAAATGCTCCCTGGGTAACTTCAATATATCTTCATCAGAGAAGGGCTCACATAATCTAATACAAGTGCCATGAGTCAATAAATAAAACACAGATACCTTTGTCTGAATAAAAGAAAATGGATGTTATTAAGATTTTTCAGGAACTGCGACGAGTTATTTTCCAAATAGTTCCGGTCTTACACTAAAAAGCAGGCACTGAGCCGACGCCACGTGACATGTGCCCTGCTCATCAGGATGCCAGGTCCTGCCTGACACTTGCCTCCATGCAGGGCACCTGCCACCACACCAAACCAGGAATCCAGATGTCCGCCTGTAGCCCTCCCCACCACCCCACACCCTGCCAGAAGGAAGTACATGCAACTGCCCTGAGAGACCACCTATTTCCAAAAGGGTCCACAAGACTTTCTGTGGGGGACGACGAGGTCAAACTGGCCTGGGGATAGTAGTAAGAAGTTAGTAGTCTTTCATGCACAGGTTCTCTGAACATACAATGTGGTATGCTATGCTCGGACCTTACCCTTCCGAGAGCCCTGGCTGCACAGTCTAGTGTTTGAAACACTCCACGGTTTCCATACTGACAGGACAAATCACAGAACCCACCTAAAGCCAAGAGCTTTAGGCTCCTTGTCACTGTAGAGTTTAAAGAGGGCCTGAGGAGAGGCCGCTGGCTGAGGGGGACTGGCTATGGGAGAGACAGCCACAGTGGCCCCTTCCCTATAGCAATGTGCAGCTGTTCATGTGGCAACACTGGTCGACAAATTTATTACACACCCAAACCACAAAGCCTTAAAAAAATAAAAATCCTACTAATTGTGCCAGGGCCAAACCTAAGAAACACAAATACATTAAGTTATACATTATCTAGATTTAACACTTAAATAAGATTACATCAAACTACAAGTTGACCTTGAACGCAGTTTCCCGGTAGACAAAGCCAGGCAGTGACCCCATATCACACAGTGGGTGACAGTATTGAATATAAGCAAGAAGAGAGGAGCCGCCTGCAGCTCTGCCCTGAGTCACGGGCTGGCCAGGGCTTAGCGTCCACCTCAGTGCCTGTATCCTTCGCACTGGCAGCACCTACTCGGCATGCTGACACCTACAGCCCAGCCAGAACAGAGCTAGCTCGGCAGCTAAGACAGTGTGATCACCGTTACCGTAAAAGGCAGGAAGGGCCTTTGCGAGCGCAGGCGGGCCAGTTCATGCAGCACTCCAGAGCAGGGGTCCTTGGCGGAAGGGTTCCGTGCCGAGTCCGAAAGCCTAGTGAAGGAAGCCGTCTGGCACTCACAGTTCTCCAGGGCTTCTCTGGGGAGAGGCGTCCTCAAAGCTGTGCAGCCCCGATCAACTCTGACCAACTCAAGAGTGTCACATGAAGCAATGCCACTTGTCACTGCAATTCAGTTTGACTTTGCTTTAAGAAGTGTTCAGAAATGATCATCCACAGATTTAGAAGGGGAGGACGAGCGAGGGAGTGGGGTTGGGGAGCCCTGGCCTGGAGCAGTGGAGGTTAAGTGCTGTCGGGTCAATGTTTCAAACACACCAACTGCTCAAGGAAGGAACAAGAGCCAATCTGCTCTCTTGAAAACACTCTGAGCAGTGTTTTGAGTTTGTTTTTTCTGTGAATTAGTTGGAGGGTTTCTCTGGGCAGTTCTAACCTGTGCTATAGGGTCGTACAAGTGAAATCATTCTGAGGACACTAGGTATATATTGAGTTAATTTTTAAAAAATAATGTATTTTGATATTTTAAGTGTTCAGGTAATATGAGGCTAGATTTCACATGAGATAAGACGTGGAAATACTCCTAATTTCCCTTCCATCTGTGAATCAACCCAGGCACGATCACAGGCCATACTGAGACCAGAGCCACTGCAGCTGTCCCCGACTGCACAATTTACCCTCTCACTGGTGGAAACTTTTATAACCATACTCCACAGGGTCGCATTCATGTTGTTCATTCTGTTTACAAAACTGTAACCTCAGACAGGATTGCCTTCGGGCCCAAGTAACAAACAGCACTGCCAAGTTCAATGCAACATTCCTCAGCAGGGATGGAAATGACAAAAGCACTCTGGTTTGAGGCAGACGAGTGCCATTGGACGCATTGCCCATAGAACGACATCGTTTTAATGGAAACTTGTGGCTGTCGTTTTCTTCTGCTTTACACCGTATCGCCAGTAACGAGAGGAGCACTGGTGGAGGAGCGGGCTCACTGGCTCACCACAAGGTCAGACGGCCAGCGGGTCAGACCCATGCTCCAAAGGAGAAAGACGTGTCTCCTACTCCCCCATAAGGAGTGACCATTTAGGAAACACACTGAGGCAGTTCTACCCTGTCCTGTAGAGGTGCTGTGAGTGGGAATCAACCTGATGTCAGGACGTGATCATTCTTAGATGTTCACTCACAGATATTTGTATCTAGCTTTTCCAACCCCCAAAGTCAAAGATATAGATTGGATTTATCAAGATACTGATCGTGAAAGGAAACAAACAAAGACTGAACAAGCCATGTGACTTGCACGCGGAGTGCCTGATGTCATTGGGATGGACTCTAGTTGTAAGCTGGACACAGCCTGCACAAGCACTCACACCTGCAGCTTGAGCCGGCCCTGGGTTCCAGAGGCAGGCTCCTGTGGGGCGGCCATGGCTTGGTCCCCCAGGGTAGTGCGCATCAGTTCCTCCAGTGACCCATGGCCCAGGAGGGGTCCTACAAATCTGAGATGTGACTGGTCCCACCTGTCAAAGGGCACTGAAGAGGAAGCAGTGCACAGACTGACTGATCCGGGAGCTCTCCCACACTGCCGCTGCCTCTTGGCCTCCTTCGCTGTGGAGGCCGCCTCCTTTTCTTCACCGACAGCTTGCTTCACAGCACTCTCTGTCTGTCAGCTCATCACCAGAGGTCCCTTTCTCCTTCCCAGGGAAGGACCTAATTCGTTTTCTCATTCATATACCAGCCAACCTGGTGAGATCCGGAGAGGCTGGGGCTGGCCTGTATCACGTGGTGAGATCCTGAGAGGCTGGGGCTGGCCTGTGTCACGTAGTAAGTAATAAAAGGCATGAAAAGTTGAAGGGGTGAGTCTTGCTAATCAGATCAAAACCACAAGGATTTTGTATCTCAACACAGCCCCTAAGAACCCCTAGGGCCTGGGTTTCCCACCCTTGGTTTACCCCCTCACATTGTACCAGGGTAGTCTTGGTGACCAAGTTCTTTACTTGTAAAGAACTACCATTCTTTCAAGAAAATCCGTGTTAATAAAAACTTTGTTACACACATAATAAGCCAACCCACTGCCTTCAACCCTATTCCAATTGAGGCGACCCTGTACCAGAGTTACACAGTCCGCCCGTAGGGTAATGTCTGTAATCTTCACGGAAATAGAGTGCTACCTCTTCGGTTTGAATCTGACCTTTATTAGCTGAGCAAGCACTATCCCACCAGCTCCTACATGAGAAAAACTGGGTTCTAAAGGCCAGGATAAGAATGATCATAACCATGCTTAAAATTAAAATTTTAAGTTATAAATTCAGAAGTTTAAAAAGAAGAAGAAAAGGGCGTGCAGAAGTTTTGAAGCTTAGTTTTTTCCAAACCTGGGGAGAGCTGCTTTGCTATATGCTCAGGTGTCAATAAGGAAGTCTAGATCTGAAAACTCAAAGACACAGAAATGCCACCTGAGCTTTCAAGAGCAACTACCAACCACCACAGCTCCTCAGCTGACAGTGACGGGGACAGAGCCCTGAGCCTCTGTCCTGACACGGACGAGGGTGGCATGCAAGGGACAGGACTGGGGACAGAGCCTTCCACAGCCCAGGTGGAAGGGGAGACCCCCAGCTGCCATGCTCTCTACCTGCTGGTGCCCAAGGGAGGCATCTAGCCTTGGGGTAGCAGTCTGAGACTCAAACCAGTCAGCTCACCACCAGACAATGGAGAACAAGTGAAAGGGAGAGCCGCCGTGGGGTCCCCAAAGGAGCAGAGGAAGAGCAGTGAGGACCTACTGTGCTCGCACGAGTACAGAGTCTGGACGCAGAGAAGAGCTAGAGCTGGAGCCTGAAGGACATGCATAGAGGAAAGAAAGCAAGGCAGGACTTGGTGGTAGCTGAGTCCCTCAGAGTATGGAAAGCCAACTGGTGACCAGAGCTCCTATCCACCCTTCTCCTCCTGGGTCTTTAATCGGATCCCCAGGGCCTGCAACCATGTGAGACCTGCTCCCTGCCTCTCACTCTAGGACCGGGTGGCCTCTGGGTCCACCTACAGACAGTAGCTGATGAAGACACACATTTGAGTAAATGAACCAATGGTCTGCTTTCCCAGAGCCTCTCTTCCCAGGACACCTAGTCATAACTCCCTAGGTGACAACTTCCTGCTCCACAAGTGGGTTTCACAGACAATGACTGTGTTTTATCTTTACAGCACCAGGCTGTGGGAAACCCAAGGGTGATATTAGCCTGGCTTCACAGATAATTATAGGTCCATTTTACTGATGAGAAAATTAAGGCTTGGAGAAGCTAATCACTTGCTTAAGGTCATACAGCTGAGGACAGACCCAACCTTCTTTCCCCAGGGGCTGGCCTCTCGCCATGACCCGGCACAGCTTCCAACCGAATCAGAGAGCCCAAGAGGCCAGATCATAACAAGTTTACTGCAAACCATATAACTAATATGACTGTGTTTTGTATTCTTCCAAAGCACATTCAGATTATTCAGAAGGTTTGAGTCACAAATCATCTGAACTGGGTGACAAGGGAAGATGCAAGCAGGGCTGAGAAGTCTGGTTACTTCCTATCAGAGGCCAGTTGCACAAGCTTCCACAGGGTACAAAAAAACACTCTCAGAAGTTTGGTTACAGTCACAAGATAAGGGTGGGGAGTGAGGACAGGACATCAAGCTGACAGGCAGAGTGGTGTGCAGGACAATAAATTGACCCAGAAACAAGGGGGGGAGGCAAGAACAACAGGAAGGAAGGTGGTTGTAAAGAGGGCCTGAGAAACATAGGAAGGGCAGTTGGCTGGGCTGAATTAGTGGTAGCTCTCCATTTTGGGGGGAGAGTTGTCTTTTTTTTTTCTCTCCATCCAACCACAGATAAATGTCCCAGACTCTTACAAATGTTAACGAGGGAGCCTGTGCTGAAGTACTCTTGCTGCTGAACCATTTGCAAGTAAGAACTCAGGCCCCGGCTGAGACAATCAAGAAAAGGCTGAACAGCCACTGTTCCAGAACAGAAAAGCCACAAACACTTCAGAAAAGTGATTTATACCAAAAGAATATGGCTGCACACACACCCAAAAAAACAGAATCTGATCAGATAAAATCTTTTAAGGAATTTCTTGGAACCTTGTGAAATAATTTCATTTTTTAAAAATAACATAAGGCTAGCCCCAAGGAGGTGGGGATGAACCATTTATATGACTTTTCAAAATGTCCTCCCACTGCATTAGCCCCATTACGCCTAATGTCAGCTACCCCTCCTTCCCTCTGTCCATTCCGTCACGCCCCAGGCTTCTGCAGCTCACGACCACGTCCCACAGAACTCAGCACACCGAGGGCATGGTTCACACTGTTGTGGATGCTGGTTAAGACCCAAGACTGTAGCTCAGCTGTCTGTCCGTCTGCCCCCCATCCATCCCTCTGAAGGATCCACCTCACCCAGGAGGCTGCCGAAGCTGATGAAGTGAGGTCAGGCAATAGGCTGCAATTTATTACCTCCCCAAGAACCGGAGTTCAGGCAGAGAGGCAAGCCAGATATGCAAGGTCCAAAGGACAGGCCCAACTCCTAGTTCTCCTCTCTTGCTGGTCGTGAGCTCTCTCCTCCTGCTTCTGAGAGCACTGGTTTTATACCCAGCAGGATGACAATCACAATTAACTATGATAACAAGCACTCAGAGCTGAATTACAGACACTTCTCAGTATCTTCCCCCATCTTCTTACATAGACGCATTAAGAATATGAAGGTCTTCTGTCGAGAGTAACAGGCTAAGACTAAGTGCATCCAATAACTCACTGTGTTGAAGAAAGTTGCTATTGTAAGGAAGACTTCACAAGAAAAAACAGGAGACTCCCTGTTCAGAGTATAACTTACAGAAACATTTAAAAAAAACAATACAGACTATCTAGATAAGATAGGTGGGATAAACAATCCAGAGGAGAAAACAGCACAATTGGACAGGTGGGTGGGTGGGGGACATAGGAGAGGGGAGGCAGGGAAGGAACTGGGTGTTAACAAACCCAGAGACAAGGAAACAACAAAGTGATCTAAAATCAATGGTGAGGAGGATGGTAGGAGGCCTGATAGGGCTTGATCAAGGGCAATGTAACCAAGAACAATTACTGAAACCCAAATGAAGGCCAAACATGATAGTGGGACAAGAGGAAAGCAAAAGGACATAGAGGAAAGAACTACGAAGGAAGAGGGCATTTATAGAGGTCTAAATACAGGCATGTACATATGTAAATATATTTATATATGAGGATGGGGAAACAGATCTATGTGCTTATATTTAGAGGTTAAGTATCAAGGTAGCAGACAGACATTGGGCCTCTACTTAAGTACTCCATCAATTCAAGAACACTTTGTTCTAATAACGTGGCATTCTGTGATGCTCACTTTCCCAACATGATCACTGAAGACAAAATGGGTACATAGCAAATGTGGTGAAAAAGCTGATGGCGCCTGGCTATCCAAAGATATAGTGTCTGGGGTCTTAAAAGACTTGAACATGAACAAGCAGTCATCTAGCTGAGAAGCAACAAAGTCCACATGGAAGCACACTAGCATGTGACTCATGAGGTGTCTATGGGATCAGGTATCAGGCATCAAAGACCCAGAACAAAAAAAATCATATCGATGTGAATGGGGGGGGAGTGCAGAGTGGAGACCCAAAGCCCATCTGTAAACAACTGGACATGCCTTTACAGAAGGATCATTGGAAGAGACAAACTAGTCAGGGTACAGTGTAGCACCCATGATACATACAACAACTTTCCTGTAGTTCTTTAATGCTCCCTCCACACCCATCATGATCACAATTCTACCTTACAAATCTAGCTAGACCACAGCATGTATATGGGTACAGATAAGAGCTAGAAACACAGGAATCCAGGACAGATAAACCCCTCAAGACCAGTAATGAGAGTAGCCATACCAGAAGGGGAAGGGGAAGCTGGGTAGGGAAAAGGGAGAATTGATCACAATGTTCTACATAGACCCCCCTCCCAGCGGGTCCAACAACAGAAAAGTGGGTGAAGGGAGACATCAATCAGTGTAAGACATGGAAAAATAATAACAATTTATAAATTATCAAGGGGGAGGGAGGGAGGGTGGAGGAAGCAGGTAAATAAGTGAGTTGATACCAAGGGCTCAAGTAAAAAGAAAATGTTTTTAAGATGAAAATGGCAACATATGTACAAATGTGCTTGGCACAATGGATGTATGTACGGATTGTGCTAAGAGCTGTATGAGCCTCCAATGAAATGATTTTTTTTTAAATGCAGAATACCCATGGGATTTCTGGACTATCATATTCAGTACCCGGTAACCAAAGCAGGATCCTTGGCCAATCACAATGAAGAAGTCCTGATGGATGGATGCTAACAGCTGTAGCCCTGGAAAGGAGGGCTCACTTGAGAGAATCCCTGGAAGCACACATCACTGTGCTACACGTGGCCTGACAAGGGGCAGCCACTGGGGAGGCGTAACTACCGTATGCCAGGAAGAAGTCAAAGGGTCTTGTTCAGTCATGTGATGGGACCCTGGCTGAGGCTTCATGATTCAGCATCTTGGCCATTTGATTAGAAAAATAAACCAGTTTATCTGATTGTGACTGTTTGTTTTAAACCAAAGTATGTGTTCTATGATAAAGAGGAATTTTTTTTAATAAATAAAAGGTGTTCTTGTAGTATGGCAGGATAAGCAGTAGGCTGTTCCAAACCCCAGCCACTTGGTGGAAGAAAGATGAGTCTTTCTATTCCCACACTTAGTGTCTTGGAAACCCACAAGAGCAATTCTTCCTTTCGTCACCATGTGTTGGGATAGACTCAATGGCAGGGATAACAGTAAAATAAGTGGAAGCATCACTGAAAAAGAAGAAGAAAAAAAGCACATGGGCCAATCGAAAGCCAAATCCCAACATACAAAAAAATTTCCTCAAAACCTGGAGCAAATATAAAAGCAACGTTACTCTCTTGGTCTTGTAATTTACAAGCAGAGCTTAGAACTGATTCAAACAGGTTCAGTCATGTTTGATGTACTAAAATAGGAAGAGACCTGCCAGAATGCTAAAAATCTGGATTCAGAATGACAGTCAGAATGGGAAAGAATTATAGGTTGAAGGCCTGAAATAGGATACTGGGCAGAGGCACAGTGCGTCCTTTCAGGAGCCTGATATGAAAGATTAGATTATTGCTAGGACTGTGGAGAGTGACACACATTCACAGCAGCTTGGTGGGCCACCATCCTTGAGCTGGGCACCTCTATTTCGAACTCTACTTGCAAGAGATTTGGCCGCTTGTTTTCTAGCAGTGTCAATCCATAATTTTTCCCATTCCACTTCACCCACATTTTGGCAATTCGAATCCATGCTCCAGTTTTGCTTCATTGTCCATGACTGAACCAGTTCCAAACCCTGTCTGTTAAGTCTTGAAATGCATGCTGAAAAACCAGCCAGACCAGCAGTGAAACTCTGTGCCACCTCGTCTGTGACCTTGGACAAGTTACTTGACTTTGTTGGAATCTCAGTTTCCTCATCAGTAGGGTAAATCATTTTCTTCAGAGTTGCTAAAATTTTGTGTGTGTGTGTGTATATATATATATATATATATATATATATATATATATGAAAGAGATTTATAGACAAGAGTAATTTAATATTGAGAAAACATCCCAACCCAGTCCAGATCAAGTCCATAAGTTTGATATTAGCCCATGTGTCTGATACCAGTCTATAAATTCCTCTTCAGACTCACAAAACATATGCAATGATGCTGAATTCAAGACCATCACAGGGCACTGGGTGGAGGGTCTTGTGGATCCAGTGGCGATATAAGCATCTCAGTACTCTCAGGGGTCTCCACATGGCTCCTCCGGCTCCAGAGCTGTAGCATAGTCCCATGTGTCTTGTCAGCTGGATTGTTTCCTAGGGAGTGAGCGTGTCCAGCTTCCACCAAGCTATTTACCTCCTTAGCACCTCCAAATGATGTCATCAAGCTGTCACCTGACTCACAGACTAAACTCCACCTCTTCACTAGTAAGGCCAAGAATGCCACATATGCAACAGCTGATGCTAGAAGCTGCCATTAAAAAAAATCTAGAGAAACAAAAGGCAATAACTGAAGATGACTAGAACCCGATGGTTTACACTTAAGACACAGCCCTTGAACTGCTAATGAAAGAATGCTTGAGAATATTGCTTAGTGTCATTCAGGAAATTAGGGGATCAATCCTTCATGAAATGATCTTTGAAGATAAGGGTGCTGCACAGCACAGTGTGAAGAAAGAAGATGGTGCCCTGATATCAATGGGAACAATGTCTGAGGTCTTAAAGGCTTGCCATCAAACAAGCATCCATCTAAGCAAGGAGCAAGTCCACAAGGAAAAAGTGCACCAGCTCTTGCATAGCAACTGGAACCAGAATCGGAGATGCTAAAAAGAGTACACAGAGATTTGACATGGGACCAGTTCTAGTTAGTACTTTGTAATTTTAATTGTTAGAATATTTCATTGTGAGTAATTTAAAAAGCAAAGAAACAAACTTGTTTTCATAACCCCACCACTGTAATATCTACCTTTTCCAGTCAAGAATTTCAGAGCTAAACAATCAGTCACAGAGTTAAGTAATGAAGGTAGCAGTGGAATTAGAACTAAGTAAAGTTTGAGACCAAGAGGTCCTTTGAAATTGCGTTAGCTGGGGAGTGGGAACTCCGGAGCTATCTTCACACACTCTGAGTGCAACAGACCATGGAATAACAGATCCTGTCCCCCTAGTTTCTGATAGTGTCTCCTCGTTTCCCATGAGCAGGCTTGTGTCTTCTAAACCATAATCCTGGCCGGGCTCAACGGTTGATTACTCCCGCTGGAAATAACTTCCAGAAATGACTCAGCTCACCGGCTTGCCTCTCAGAAAATAACTAAAATGTTCTGAGAAGATGGTTATCTACCCCAAATTAAAGATCTGAGGAAGGAATATTCCAGACTCCCGCCCTCATTTGAAGTGCTTAATTACCTTCTTTCAAAAGGTCCATCTTCTTCATCTTAACCCTTCCAGCTGCAGCTGGAGCAGGCTTTTTGTGAAGGAAAATAACGTCACCATCTGCGCTTTTGCTGCTGCGCGCCCTCTTGGGTCAACAAAGGCAACTTTGGTTTGGTTAGCTCCGCCTTGACAGGAAGGGTCCTGGGGCAGTGCCTCTGTCCTAAGACCCAGCAGTGAGGTACCTTTAGTACTGGGTGTACTTTTGAGTACTTGGTCCCCGAGATTCTTAATTGTGTTGTTTGACCTCATTTGTGGACGTTTTCCTCAGACGAGAGTTAGAGAAGGTGAAAGGCACACAGACGCCCACACTCTTCCTCCCACCCACTGGGCCTCTAAAGAATTCTTCTAAAATCACCTTGGTTTCCAGCCGTGGAACCCCAAATTAGTAAACAGGAGGGGACCAAACCCCACCTAATCAGGTCTGTATTACAGTCAACCCAAGCATCCATTCATTCGCCCGGTCCTGGAAACACAGCTTGAACTGGAAAGATGGAATTTTCTCTGAAAATTTTAGCTGTTAGAATTTTCCAAAGAAACCCAACCCCTTTCTCCAAGCGAGCGCGGAGTCAGAGTCGTCGCACCCCGAAATCCCACGCCTACTGGGCTCACTGCTGTGCCCCTCAGAGCTCAGCGAGTTATAAGACCTCAAAAAATGGTTAGTGAATCCCACTGGGAGTGGAGCCAGCAGAAGAGCGAGGCACACCACACAAGACATCACACGCCCCGGTAAAGTGGGCTGTAAAGGGGCAGAACCCTTTGGGGGCTGGACCGCGCAGGCGCCATCAACACCGAGACCGCGCAGGCGCCCTCTGGGCCGCGCAGGCGCTTCCCGAAGCTCCGACCGCGCAGGCGCTGTCTGTACCAGGATGGCAGCTGCGCTGCTGCTTCTGCGTACCCTCCATCAGGGCCCGGGCCCGAGCCCCGCGCGTCTGCGGAGCTCGGGCTCGTGCTGGAGCCTAGGCCTCCTCACCGGGGTCGGGAGGATGCGGCTGCACTTCTCCCAGGGGCCTCCGGGAAGTCAAGCTGGGGCTGGAGGCCGAGCCCTGCAGGTAATCCCTCGGCTCTTCTGGCCGCCTTGCCTGTACTGGGCTGGGATCGGCCACACTGATACCCTGGGCACTGTGCCGGCGTGGTAGCTCGGCTTCTTCCCCCGACCTCCTGGCTGTGCTGCTCAGGCAGGAAGCCATGGACATTGCATACGGAGGGCTGGTATTTTTCAAGTTGGATGTTGGTAGATTTCCTCCAAAACCGCTCACGTCAGGGGCGGTGGCGGGGAGGGTATGCGAAACGTGGGTGCGTAGCCTAGTCAGGACAGACCCCGGAGAGGCAGCCAACGGGAGTCTTCTCGACCTCCTAGGGATCTTTTCTCCTGTATTTCAATTGGATCCAGGAAGTGTCCTCACCGTATTCTAGCAGAGAATTATTTTACCATTGGCGTCGTGATCAATTCCAACACCCTCCAAACAGTAGTAGTTTGCCATTACTTTGGAACAATATCTTGGAACCATGTTTTTGTAATGCGGCTTGACATGCTACATGACTTCATTTGTTACCTGTGTATTCAGCACCTCATACTGAGCCACCCCAGGGTCTTCTAAGACTGTTAGCAGACCTACGCACAACAGAATAGAGTGGAGCTGCAATCTTCATTCAGTAGTTACCACAGGGCTTATTATTCAAGGAAAAATCCTGATCAGTCACGATGGAGGGATGCACTCTGTGCATAAGGTTAATAAACACCATTGACCACCAGGTTTCCATGGGCTCCCAAAACGGAATGCTCAACCAACTACTAACAGACCCCAATGTTGACTCACCAACTGCATACCATAATCCAAGGAGGGCCAGCCAACAGCCTAATTTTTGTGGCCCAGCGTATCAAAATCCTGGAGAGTGCCATCCTCATGATCAGTTGCCAATTTTGACCCCCATGGAGTGTCCACTGGCTGCTTGTCAAAAGTGGATGGTCAAGCTTTCTGCCCCTCGGTCCGCAAGCTCCACAGACACTTGTTTATCATCGTGGCCACATGCAAGCCTCCACTGGCAGATGGGAGGTGGTTGCAGGAGATCATTGGCTGGGAACAGAGCCCAGGTCTCACGTGGAGAGAGAATTCTACACCTGAACTGCCACTGCCCTCCACCAAGATTAAGATCCTGAAAACAAATGGAAAAGGGTTCTAAAGCATTTGACCATTTTTGGTTTTTGTGTTTTCCTTCCCCCAGTCCTCTCTTAGGAGTTCAACTGTTACAATGTATGTTCTGGTTTATTAGTATTTTTCTTACCATAATCTGTGAGACCCGATTTTAATTATAATACCACATCTGAGGCCAGCTGTAGATTTACTACATGTTTTGCTGTTGTTGGGAAGGAAACCTCTCATTAGTTTGACCCTAGGCCTGGAAGAGAACTCTTAACCTTGAGAATCCAAGAGCTGACGTTGTGAAGTCTCGACAGATTCTCATTCCAGCTGCCATAACCTCACTTCAAGCAGCTAGACATGTGGTGGGACTCACAAGAAGGAAGTGCTTTTGTTCTAACAGGCCCTGCAGCCACACTGGATGACTCATTATCATAACCCAGCCAAGAACAATGAAAGAGCCTAGCATTTCCACGCTGGTGCTACTAGGAGGTGACACATTCTCCTCTGCAAACAGTATGGAGCAAGGTGTCACCCGTGTCCATAGCATCAGTGGGATAGGGATGAGCTAAGGCAGGAGTGGGGGGATAAAATACCCTAAAGAAAGGAACTGACAACTCAGAAAGAAATAGGAAAGAACAGAGTCAGACCACAGCTCTTAGAAACCAAGCATGTGGGAAATACTCATCTTGAAAAGAAAACTGGGAATCCAACTGGTAAATTAGCTGTGGTGCCTGGGGATGTCCTAGGAGGAATGATCTCAGGAGATGTCAAGAGCAAAGGTGCTCTGGTCAGTCTGGTGGGCTCCTCCTGTCTGCGTCCTACCAGCGTACCTCAGTCTCAAGGCACAGCCAGTACACTCCGTATCTGCTGGGCGTTTCATTTGACTTGCTCAGTGCTTCTGACCTTATGATTCTGAAGTAATGTTCACTTTGCTTCCCATGTGGGTCGTGGGTGTGAGCCTCCATCTTTTTCTTTTCCAGAGCTTACAGTCACGACGACTGACCCCGACCTTTCAAGGGATCAGGCGGTTGTTAGTGAAACAGCATCTGATTCAGGACCCGGTTGGACTCTGGAACATTTTAGGTGTGTACGACTGAGACAGGATGGGTGGAGCAGGTCTTCACTTCTCAGGCCAGCGACACTGGTCTGCCATCGACAGGAGAGGAGGAATCTGCCATTTCTCCAGCCACAGAGTTCCTTTAGCTTCTTATTGTGAGGCCCAGCCCTTGGAGGTTTTAGAATTAAAGGCGGGGAAGGGGTGTGTGTCTAAGCTGAACAGGTGTTCTTACTTAATTTTAAATAGCCTTTAAAAACTTTGTGATACCTTTTAATTGGGCTGTTTCGGGGAGAGGAGGGAGCTGAGCTTCAAGAACCTTTTAATACTGACCTACTAAATGGCTTTGAACGTTTTATTGTCCAGAAGGTAAAAAAGAGCCTGTAGCTAATGTACCTTTACAGTGGAATTGTTCTCTTTACCAAAGCTCCTACCTGCAAGCCCTGCTAACCACTTGACATTGAAGGGCCTGAAGGATTGACTGATGTGATGTCATTTAACTCTCTTCTCTGTCCAGCAGTCGCAGGACAAACATGAACTAGTCTCAGTACTGTACATGCATCTGAAAGCTAGACAGTGTATAAGAATGCTGGAGAAGAATTCATGCATTTACATATTATGGTATTGGAAGTACCGTGGACTGCCAGAAGAACAGACAAACCTGTCTTGGAACAAACACAGCCAGAATGCTCCTTAGATGTGAAGATGGAGAGTCTTCATCCCACATACGTTGGGGAATCAGTCGCTGGAGATGGACATCATGCTTGGTAAAGCAGAAGGCCCACAAATAGAAGCAGACCTTCAATGAGATGGACGGACACTGTGGCTGCAGCGATAAACTTATCAGTGGTGGCGGTTGTCCTGTTACGCTCGGGGTCTCAAGGAGTCAGCACTGCCTGCATGGCACCCGTCCAGGGCAGTTGTCAACAGCTGACTTGAAAGCAAGAGTAGTGAGGATGAGGAGACCGCTGGCCGGCCTCTGGAGTGTGGCTGATCCTTGCCCTCCGTGAAGTCTTTTTTTTCACATTTGAATGTTCTCATGGGCCAGCAGGCTCCAATGAAGCCTCCAAAATAAACATGATAAACCAAGGAGGAAGAGGAACTCAGGTGGCATAGTGGGCTGCAGTCCACGAAGTCAGCAGATCGAAACCACCATCTCCGAGGGAGAAAAGACAGAGCTTTCTGCTCCCATCTAGAGTTAGGAGTCAGCATCCACTTGATGGCAGCAAGTTATAAATCCAAGTAGTCTTGTTTGTGATTCAATTCTTGTTTCTGTAAAGGAAGGTAGAAGGTACATTTTAGGTCCAGCCTACACGCCTCGCTCTTCTTCCCCTTTTGAAACAGACCGATGAGATGCGCACAGATCGGCCTTTCCCACTAGGAATCTCGATGGCTTTCACTGTGGAGTTACTGCTGTTGTCACGTGTGCCAAAGCCACCTGTTTTGTTGCTTTAGTTTCACTTAAAGTAACTGAATGGACCTGAAGGGTGGTTCTCATGTTTGTCAAGTTTATGTTCACGACTGATGTTTGCTGACTAATTTAACTCGGCAAGATATTCAACCCCATAAATGGAAATGGTTCCTTAGTCTACAGCTGGCAGTTCTCTCTGTTAAGAATGGGAAAAGCAAAAGCGTGCCTGCCCTCACAGGCTGACCTCTCTCACGGGCAGAATTGTTCATATGGGTTCCCCCTATTTCAGCCATTTGTCAATGCAGTCTTTGCTGGGTGTCTCCCCCAAGTTGCAAGACCGGGTTGGTCAAGACTTTTGCTGTCCTTTTTAGGTGGCACCTACTATTTTAGCACCTCAAGGACAAGGCAGAAGAACAAGGACAGTAACAAGTCCAGGGCAAAACCACCTGAAGACGATGAAGGTACTTCAGTCTGGCATTCCTCAACAGCGCTGCTGCCAAGCTGCTGCTTGTCTTAGGGAGTCTGTTCTAGTCTCAGCCCCAGGAAGCCATGTAGACTCTGGGTAACCAGGGACCTATGTGTGCCTGCCGCCCTTGTCAACTTCATTGCATCTGTGTGCCCTGGTCTGGGCAGGTGGACAAGATGCTGTGCTGGGTTCTTGTGAGGGGCACAAACCTGTAGAGATGGTTTCTCTTCTTTAAGCTCTTAATGAGGGGCTGACTCTGCCGGGCATTTGGGGGGTGAGGGGTAGAGAGGTGGCCTCGGTGGTAGGGCAAAAGGGTACTGTGTCTGTGCCCATAGGCCTGGCCCCTGCATCACTTGTGCCCCCAGGGGCCCAGCATTCATAAACATCCAAGCCACCTCAAAACTGCTCTGTGTGGCCGCCCCTGCTCGCTCCAACATCAGCTTCCAGCCATAGCCCCCTCCGGCTGAGAGGAGCTCGCTGTTTCTTAGAGGAGAGGAAACGGAAGGAGCGAGAGGACCAGATGTACCGGGAGCGGCTACGCACTCTGTTTGTCATCGCTGTCCTCATGAGCCTGCTCAACTCCCTGAGCCCTGGCGGTGGCAGCGTCTCCTGGAACGACTTTGTCCGAGAGATGCTGGCCAAGGGTGAGGTGCAGCGCATCCAGGTGGTGCCCGAGAGCGACGTGGTGGAAGTCCACCTGCATCCTGGGGCTGTGGTGTTCGGCCGGCCGGTAAGTGAAGGAGAGCGGGCAGAGCACAGCCTTACCACACTCACCTGAATCCCTCATAGTTCAGCTCTGCTTCTCCGCCATCTGGTTTTCCCAGTAGGTTTCCAGAAAAGGTCGTGTACTTCCCAGACATATCACACCCCTGTGTGCGGCCCCACTGGTCTGAGCAGCTGTGCTGGGACCCCTGTCAGGGCCCAGAGGGGACAGGGAAGCACCCTTGGCCATGTCAATATCGAGAGTACATCTGATGCAATGCTGCTATAATTGTGTATAAAAACACGAAAGCTCTGTCAGACCTGGAGAGGGGCGTCTTCCAGAGGGCAAGTGAAAGCCCCCTTCAGAATACCTGTGGTTCTGCAAGGCCTCAGTGGCCCTGTGGGGACAGCCTTTCAGCCCGTCCCTTACAGTGCCCTCTGCTTTGTGCCCCCAGCGGCTGGCGCTGATGTACCGCATGCAGGTCGCAAACATCGACAAGTTTGAAGAGAAGCTACGAGCAGCTGAAGACGAGCTGAACATTGAAGCCAAGGACAGGATCCCGGTCTCCTACAAGCGAACAGGATTTTTTGGAAAGTACGTGTTTCGCACTAGGGCTGTGTGCTAGCCCTGCTTTTGTGTTGAGGCCCCCTGCTGGCCTCAGCTCACACAAGCAGGAGCCTTGGGGATGGGGGCTGGTCCGGACAGGCCTGGAAATGACCCAGGTGTTCCAGGGTTTCTTCTAGTCCTTTCCTCGGTCTCAGTGATAGTTCCCAAGCAACTGGTAGGCCTCCGTCTGCCACAGACAGGAAGATGAATGCCCAGGAGCTGGCGGTGCACTGGCCCCTTTCCTGGGATCACCTTGCAGTCGTAGGTTTGCTGCGACCACGGCCACTGGGTTTAGTGATAGGCGCCAGCTCCATCAGCAAGCAGTTGTTCTGGTTACTGCGGCCACCATTCAGCCTTGCGAATCAGCATGGCCTAGCTCCAGTGGGAATTAAAGAGCTTCCTTCAGGGCGCACTGTGGGCTTCAGGCTGCCCAGCCCCATGTGTCTTATCACGTCCTCTCACGTGTGGTCGCAGCAGGAAGGGGGGTGGTTGGGGGCAGCAGTAGCCAGAAAACCATCTCTACTGTCATTTTCTCCTTCCTTTGGCCAATTTTTCACACCAGCTGCTGCTGCTTTTATACTGTCAGGTGTCCAGGTGGATCTGCTGGTCGCCTGGCCAGGTGACCACCTGCCATTTATACCTCTTCCTCCCCCAACATTAGTGCTTTGTATGCCATGGGGATGACAGCTGTGGGCCTGGCCATTCTGTGGTACATCCTCCGCCTCGCTGGGATGACGGGCCGAGAAGGTGGATTCAGTGCCTTCGTAAGTTGCACATCTCCCCAAACTTAGTCTCCAGGCTTGTCTGTGACAGTACTGGCCAAGAGCATGTCCCATGAGCGACGGGAAAATTGACCCCTAGCTATGCCAGCAAGGACCCCCAAGGTGAGTGGAGTGTGTCTGAGGGTAGGTTATCCAGGAGGCTCAGCTCAGCTGGGAGAGGCAGTGGTGGTTTCCTTCTGGGCTCAGATGCTGAGAAACTGTAGGGGGTCACTGAACAAAGGAACCACCTTCTGCGTGTCCAGCACATTCCCTGACGGTGGCAGGTGCCATACAGAAGACTTTCTTTCGACTTGAGCAGGGGCAGCCAGTCAGATGGAAGGGCAGCCTCAGAGCAACGGAACTGGTCACACCGGCCCCACTGGATGAGCCTGTGTGCCCATAACCCGACTTGTGGTGGCCACAGCCCAACAGCAGCGTGGTCACTTGCTGGTCTGGGCCATGCTCCATTTAACCAGGTCTGTGATTGTCGCGTGGGGGCTGCTACCTTCTGCTTGGGGGACTGTGATGAAGCCCAGCCGTGCGGGAGCAGGCCTCAGTGAGCTGTGCCTCCATCTGCGTTGGACTGGGCCTCTCTCCAGGCTGCTCTCTGCAAGCGTGCCTGTGGTGCTCCTGTCCAGACTGTGGTCCTGAGTGTGCTAGTGTTGCTGTCGAAATCAAAGAGCAAGTCCCAGCAGTGGGGGGAGCCGTTTGTGTAGAAGGCAGGCAGTTTGGGCATTGTTTTCAGTGAGTACCAGTGTTCTTTCAAATTGATGAAGTGAACATTGCCCCTGGAGAATGGATGTGTAGTCCTGATTCAGGTTGAAAAAGAGCTGGACAGAAGGGGGCCCATCACAACCCCAGAGGAGGTCCCCTCGCACCTCTTGAGATAAAGAGTCTATGTGATGTGGGGAGATGGCTGTGGAGCAAGTTCCCTGTCAGGTGTGGGCCACCACAGGACGACAAACTGACAGACAAGTGGTGGACCAGCTGTAGGCAGGGCGGCTACACCCAGAAGCAGAAAGGCTGGGTGTCCCTTTCGGGAGTGTGTTGGATGGCCGAGTCTCAGCTTTGGAGGGACCAAGTGTCTTGTTGGGTAGATGGGATGTCTGAGTCTCCGATGTGACCTATCAGGTGTAGAGTGTCCCTCTCTGCAGGGTAACACAGCTCCTTCATCCGTTTCTGCACAGAATCAGCTCAAGATGGCTCGTTTCACTGTCGTAGATGGGAAGATGGGCAAAGGAGTCAGCTTCAAAGATGTGGCAGGAATGCACGAAGCCAAGCTAGAGGTCAAGGAATTTGTGGATTATCTCAAGGTGAGTACATGGGTTGAGTAAGAGCTATCAAGTGTGTGGACCAAGAAGCCCACGTTCCAGCTCCCTGGGAGGAAGCCTGAAGCCGCAGATGCCTGGAGACTAGGATTTTGATGACCAGATGTGGCTCCCCTGGTGGATTTGCTGCCAAGTGCCTACAACCCCAACAGGATCACTGGTGTGGCCTAAGAAAGGACAGGAGGTGGCTGGCCACTCCTTGAACATCTTGGCTGAGGGCCCAGGTCACTGCCGCTCTTTCTGCCTGTTCCAGAGCCCGGAGCGCTTTCTTCAGCTAGGAGCCAAAGTTCCAAAGGGTGCACTGCTCCTGGGCCCCCCCGGCTGCGGGAAGACCCTGCTGGCCAAAGCCGTGGCCACGGAGGCCCAGGTGCCCTTCCTGGCCATGGCCGGCCCTGAGTTTGTGGAGGTCATCGGAGGTAGGTGAGATGGGGAAGTCGCCTCCATGCAGAGGGACCTTGGGCTGATGTCATAGAGCTGCTCATCCTGGGGGCTGGGGCACGGTGGGCGGTGGTGTGTGCTTGAGTGAAGGAGGCTTGTTTGGATGGAGTCGAAGTATCCAGTGTAGTTTCCCATCATCCCTCAGTTTTCGATACTCTGTCCCCCAGGCCTCGGGGCTGCCCGGGTTCGGAGCCTCTTCAAGGAAGCCCGTCACCGGGCGCCCTGCATCGTGTACATTGATGAGATCGATGCCGTGGGCAAGAAGCGTTCCTCCACCATGTCCGGCTTCTCCAACACAGAGGAGGAGCAGACGCTCAACCAGCTCCTGGTGGAGATGGATGGTGAGCACAGGCAGGGCACTACTGCCTGCAGGGCCACGCAGCCCACTGGTGGCAGAGTGTGTCCAAACACCATGTGTCTTCACTTTTCCCAGGCATGGGCACGACAGACCACGTCATTGTCCTCGCTTCCACAAACAGGGCTGATGTTCTGGACAATGCACTGATGCGGCCTGGCCGCCTCGACCGCCATGTCTTCATCGACCTCCCCACCCTGCAGGTGGGTGGGTTCCTGGGGACGGGCAGGCTCTGGCCAACTGGGGGTTAGCTTGGCTGGCCATGAGGCATGGGGCTACCTTGGCAGCCTGCAGAAGTGCACCCGAGCCTGCCTCCTCTCCCTGGGCTCCGGCAGGAGAGGAGGGAGATCTTTGAGCAGCACCTGAAGAGCCTGAAGCTGGCCCGGGAGAGCAGCTTTTACTCGCAGCGTCTGGCAGAGCTGAGCCCTGGATTCAGTGGTAGGCTGCATCTCTTGCCCGGTATCCCTCACACGTGTGTGTGTATGTGTGTGTGTGTGTGTGTGTGTGTGTCCACGAGTGTGCATGTGACGGTGCATTCTGACCTGGTTTTGTTATTACTGCCCTTTATCATCAATGTCTTTGTAAGTTGGCTCTTTGAACTCCTCCAAGTGGAGATCTGAGGGTGATAGTCAGCAACTCATGCTTCAATGGCATAAACAGAGCATGTTGCCATGACAGGATGCAGAAAACCAGAAATCAGCAGCAGATGGTCATGGATTTAAGTCAGGAACTGCCTGAGTCCACCAAGGTCACACTCCCTCAATGGCGAGGCCATCTGAGTTAACCCCACCCAGCCTCCCTCTAGGGTGCCCTTGCATTTAGATCCCAAGACCACCTGCCCCTAACAGCCTTGAGGTCCCAGCATGCCCCGTTACCTGCTGCTGGGGATTGTAGGTGCTGACATCGCAAATATCTGCAATGAGGCTGCTCTGCACGCTGCCCGGGAGGGCTACACGTCTGTCCACACGTCCAACTTCGAGTATGCCGTGGAACGCATCTTAGCAGGTACCAGGCATTGCACTGTACTTGGGGCCTGTGTTGTGAGGCAGTGGACTGTGCGCCCCACCCCATGCTGCAAGGAACATGGAGTGCCTCGGTTGTTTTCTCCCTGACTAGTTGCAGACTACACCTAGGGGTCCAGGAAGCACCCTTGGGTTTCCCCACAGGAAGCAGTTGCACGGTGTGGGCTCACGTTGTGGGGAGCGGGAGATTCTGAGTAGCTGTGGCCCGGGCATGTGGCCAGCCAGCTGCACAGCCTCTGTGGCCTGTGAGCACCTCTCGGCACCTCCCTGTTCCTCACTGAGGTGTGCTTCTGTGAAAGCCACTCAGGGCAAAAGGCCGATGGCTCATGGTGGGGTGGGGAGAGCGCTGCTATTGATGCAGTGAGCCTTCACCCAGACCATGAGTCTGCTTACGTGCCCTTGTTGGGTTGCGGCCAGAGCACATCCCTGCGTGTGCGCCCCACACAGCAGCTGCCATCCCATAGTGAAAGGGTCTCGGTGATTCCCGGAGGTGCACTCGGTACCCATCCAGGCTGCAGGAAACACTGGGGAGTCTTGGGAACCGGGGACAGTGATGGGACGGCAGCATCAGAGCAGAGCGACTGCAACAGCTGCTTCTAGGAGGTCTTAGGGAGCATGAGCAAGAAACTGGAACGTGGGGGCCCCACGCCAGCCACCCCGAGTCCTGTCCTGCAGAAAGATGAAGTAGAAACTCCTTTCTCAGCCCCTCACCTCCTGTGATTGCTCTCAACTGCAGTGACAGCCTCAGGAGCAGGGGTGGCAGCCCCGCAGGGGGCGGACTCCAGAACCGAGTGGCCCACTTCCCCTCTGGCTCCATCCTAGGCACCGCCAAGAAGAGTAAGATCCTGTCCAAGGAGGAGCAGAGGGTGGTCGCCTTCCACGAATCTGGCCATGCGCTGGTTGGCTGGCTGCTGGAACATACAGAGGCCGTGATGAAGGTGGGTGTGCACGCACCCTGGAGGTGGGACTTGTAGGATGAGAACCATGAGGTTGGGACCGGGGCACCAACTGGGCATTCAGTCCAAGGTGGGAATTGTCACCAGCTGGTTAGATGTTTCCCGAGCTGAGATGCTATAGTGCTCAGAGGCTGTGGTAGGTAAGCTTAGTGAAGGTGGCATCAGTAACAGTGGATTGGTGGCAGACTCCAGAGTGACTGTGGTGGGGTGTGGGTCCTTGGCCTGGGTGCCTCTTTAAAGTAGAGGGCAGCAGGGGGCACTCGGGAAACCACTGGGTGGTCTGTCGGGGAGCAGCTGTGCCCTCGCCGGCTCCAAAGAGAGGGTCTGTCGCTGGTGTTGCGAGCCAGGGTCTCTGCCCCAAGCGCTGCTGGCAGGCCTCGCCCTTCTCCACCAGAAGCCCATCCGTCATGCTGACAGCACCTTGGCACCCACAGGTCTCCATCGCACCCCGGACCAACGCAGCCCTGGGCTTTGCCCAGATACTACCGCGGGACCAGCACCTCTTCACCAGAGAGCAGCTGTTTGAGCGGATGTGCATGGCGCTGGGCGGCCGTGCCTCGGAGGCCATCTCCTTCAACAGGGTCACTTCCGGTGAGGAGCAACAGCGGCCAGCCACTGACACCTTCTGCTTGGGTGGGAGCGGGCCCAGCCAGGGGCACACTGGGAGTCTGGGAGGAAGCGGGGCTTGCCTCCAATTCACAAAATAGAAGAACCGCTTTCACCTGGGAACTCAGGTGGCCTCACTGTCCTCCAGCTTCCAGCCACTGGGCTCCAGGGCCTCAGCCGCCCCATGTGTGACTTTGGGGCTTGCCCTCCACGGAGAACTGGAATTCTTGGGGCCCATGCTGGCAGGCATCTAGTCCCAGGTCTTAGAAGGAGCTGTGAAGAGGGCAAGACCTGCCCTCAGCATCGTGGTGGCTCGGGGGGGCCCTTCACACCACAGGGGCACAGGACGACCTGCGGAAGGTCACCAGGATCGCCTACTCCATGGTGCAGCAGTTTGGGATGGCTCCTAGCATCGGGCCCATCTCCTTCCCCGATGCCCAGGAGAGGCCAGCCGGGGTCGGCCGGCGCCCTTTCAGCCAGGGCCTCCAGCACCTGATGGACCATGTGAGTGCTGGGCTCACTCCCCCAACACCCCTCGGGTGCTCTTGGGGGCCAGGCAGGGCAGACAGCGTCATCTGTCCCCCCGTCCCCCTTCCCCTACACACAACACCGCCTCTGCTTGCAGGAAGCAAAGCTGCTGGTGGCAAAGGCCTACAGACACACGGAGCAGGTGCTGCGGGGCAACCTGGACAAGTTGCAGGCTGTGAGTGAGGGGCACACTGCCCCGTCCCCAGGAGGGAGGGGCATGGCTGGTGAAGGGAGTAGACTCACACAGAAGGGGAGCCCAAGGAGGCTGGTAGCTGGGAAGGCTCCTGGGAAAGCCAGCTGTTCTCTGTACCTGGGCCTTCTGGGCAGCCAGGAAGGTTTCACTGCATGGGCATTATCGACTGACCCTGTGCACACCTCATCCCCCAGCTGGCCAACGCGCTGCTGGAGAAAGAAGTGGTCAACTACGAGGACATCGAGGCCCTGATCGGCCCGCCCCCTCACGGACCCAAGAAGATGATCCCTCCCCAGAAGTGGGTGGATGCAGAGCGGGAGAAGCAAGACTCAGTGGATGAGGAGGCTGCCCAGCAACAGCCCCCCCCACTCAGGGAGTAGCTCTTCCCTGGGACTGTGTCGACAGAACTCTCTCGTCACCTTGGAGGTGCTGAGGCCGCTGTGTCCTGAGTGCAGTCGGCCAGTAAACGTCTGTGCAGAGATGGAGGGCTGAGTGGTGCTGTGTCAGTGCATGCTTTCCCCGTGGGAGGAGTCTGGGATGCATGACAGGAGTCCAGGGCCATGTGGGGCAGTCCAGATGGCCACCTGAGCTTTCAGTAAAAGCACAATAGCCCACGGCAGAGCAGCCACAGAATGCTGATCCCATCTTGGTGGAAGAGCCTGAGGGTTGGGGGTCCCTGGATTCAAGAATGCCGGCTGCCAAGTCCTAACATACTGCCACCGCTGCCCATCACAGGGGCAGGGCCAGCAAGCTTTCCTTCTGGGCTGTCCTGAATTTTGCAGTGACACCCCAGACACTTGTGATTCTGGGCTAATAAGGTGTGCAAACAAAGAACCTACCTCTGTGCCACTGGGACAGTGCCAAACCCATGTCTAACACCCCCTTCTGTCCTCCAGGGACCATGTGTGGCCCACCAGCTTCCACAGGGACTTGTTCCACACCCCCTTCTTGTCCTCACAGGGACCGTGAATGTATATGGCACGTCTACCCTCCACAGGGACCATGCACAACATGCCCACCCTCCACAGGGACCTATCCAACACCCCATGGTCGCCCCTTCAGGGTCAAACACCTCCAACTTAGCCAACACCCCTTCCTGTCCTCACAGGGACAGACGAGCAGCTGGTCTAGTCCAGAGGCAAGGTGGTGGGACACAAAGAAATGTCCTAGAGCAGTGGTTCTCAACCTTCCTAATGCCACAACCCTTTCATACAGTTCCTCATGTTGTGATGACCCCAACCATAAATATTTTCATTGCTACTTCATAACTAATTTTGCTACTGTTATGAATTATAATTTAAATATCTGATATGCAGGATGTATTTTTCATTGTTACAATTGAACATAAACAGAATCAAATCATAGTGGTTAATCACAAAACAATAATGCTATTATAATCTGTGAAATGTTTGTGTTTTCCAATGATCTTAGGTGACCCCTGTGAAAGGGTTGTTCGACCCCTAAAGGGGTCGTGACACACTTGTTGAAAAGCACCATCCTAGAGAGAGCCAGGCTGTGAGAGGGAAGAGGGGGTGGGCCTGCTGATTGGTTTGGTACAAAGAAGCCAGTCTTGGGTCAAGGCGAGCCTTTACCCCACAGACGTCTTCCTAGGACCCTCAGTATAGTTTGCTACAAGGGTTTTAGGGGCCAGGCAGTTGGCTCCTACTCACAGTGGCCCCAGGCAAACGGAGGGGCCAGACAGGTAAAGAGGCCAGCCTGACCTGCCAGAAGCAGCTTCCACTCCAGATGGACCTAGCAGCAAGAAAGATCAGCTCCGTCTATGCTCTCCACACCCTGCTGGGGACCAAAAGCATGACCAGCCCTTGCCTTCATCCACCCAGCAGCCAGTGTCATCCTGCACAGCCTCTGGTTGGGGCACTGGGTACACCAGCCCGCTTCTGGAGGTACATGCTTCCTGGCCAGACTTCCCCCACCAGACTAACAGCATACACAGTGCCAGGTCCCTGGCCAAGCCTCACCTCCCATAATCAGCTGCCCTGCTCCCAGCTGCCCTCTGAGCCTAGATACTTCTTTCTAGGAGTAAGCACCCTGACCTCGGTCATCATCTGACCTCAGGTAACAGAGATAGGCAGGAACTCCATCCAGGACCCCTGCACCAGCCCCTCCCATCCCACACCTGTGCTCTGCCTGTCTTCTTCATTTTGGTTTTCCGCTTTCCCTTACTGCTTCTTTGGGCTTTTTCCAGTGTTTTATTTCTGTGCTCTTTCGCCCCTTCCTTTCTCTTCCCCCCTCATTGCACCCATTTTCCCTTGTCTCTTTTCTACCCATTGTTTTCACTTTCCTTTTAGTTTGTCATTTGGTCTTGTTCCTGTTTACCAGCCCTTCTCTGCTTGTTGATACATGTATATATGTATAATTTTATACTTGAATTTTTTTTTGAATTTTTTTGCTCTGTTCATTTTTGTGTGTGTTGTGTTTTCTCTTCCCTCCCCCCCTTTTTGGACTATTTCTTGTCCTAATGGGAGACAGCAATTTTGCCCACATGGCCCAGTATCATCCATAACTCCTGCAGCCACCCCTTTTGAGAGGGCCCTCTCACTCCACCAGGGCACTGACTGACAGCTGAAAATACCAGTCAAAACTGCTCTTCAGTGTTCATCGAAGGGATACTGTAGTTACAGAACTTTCAAGTAGGGAGATTTTGAGTAGAACAGACTGATTTAAACTTGGGAAGAAACTAGGGTAACCTCAAGGAAAATTAAAACCTCATCAAAATTTAAAAAAGGTCTAGTAAATACTAAGACAATAATGAAAGAAAGGAAAAAGGACCAGAAAACCTGTAAACAGAATCAACTCGGCACAGAAATTATATGGGACAGAAACCAACACCCCCGGCAAGCACACACATTGTAACGACAGCAGTGCAAGGACAGCAGTGCGAGGACAGTTGAGTAGACGCGCTAGCCAAGAGACAGCCCCACAGAGAATTAGAAAACAGGACCTTTTAATATGTTGTCTCCAAGAGACACACTCAAAGGATGGGGAAAATATACCAAACTAGCAGCAGACACAAACGTGCAGGTGTGGCAGTACTGATTTCTGAGAACATTGATGTGGAGGCAAAAGTCTAACATGTGAAGAAAGAAAGGACATTAATCATAAAAGGGTCACTTGAGTCAGAAGACAAGACCATGTTAATTCTGCAGGCAAGGAAAGAGTGTCCAAATGCTTTAGCCAAAGTCCTGCAGAATTGAAGAGGCAGACAATTATGCAGTAGTAGTAGCAGACTTTAATATGCCACTTTTGATGAAGGACAGAACTAGAAAGAAACATAACAAAGACACATAGCTAAACACAATAAAAGTTTTGAACTTGCGGACATACAAGGTACAGAGCACTCTTCCCCACCCGGCATACTGTACGTTCTTTTCCATGCACGTGTTACAGTCTTCAGAATAGACACCACGGTGGATCACAAAGACAGCCTCAACAAGCAGTATGAAAATAAGTAAAAAAGCAGTATGAGCCTCAAATAAAAGGATTTTTTAAAGCTTCAATAAATTTTTAAATATCAAAATGCTGAAAAGGATCTTCCCCAAAAAACAAAACAAAAAAAGGATCTTCCCAGATCACAATGCTATAAAATTAAAATAATCATGAGGGGTGGGAATCAAATATACAGAAAATAACACCTTAAAAGCAACTTAGAAGAAATTTTAAAATCCTATGAATCAAATCCAAATGAAGATCGACATTGCCCAAGCGGAAGGGGTAACAGAATATTTGAACTATACTCCCTCCACAAGTTGAAAGACTAAACAAATTTCTAGGAACAATGTAAACTCACTGCCACCAAGTAAATTGTGATGCACAGAGACCTCATGGGGTTTCCAAGGCACAAGATCCTTATTAGGATCAGGTAATCTCCTACTTTAAAGGGGACTGATAACTCCGAAAGACCCATACAAAAGAAGGAAATTGACTAGGTCATAAACCCCAACAACAAAAAGTCCAGGTCCCGAAGGTTTTGCAGAGAAATTCTGCTAAATATGCAGAGAAGAGCTAACACCAATTCTAACTCAAAACGATTCCAAAACAAATAAAAGGTGGGGAAACTTCCAAATTCATTTGATGATGTGAGCATAATCCTGCCAACAAATGAAAAAAAGAAAATTTTGGACCAATGTCTCTCATGAACAGATTTAAAAATTCTCAACAAAACCCTAGCCAATAGCAGCTCACAAAATATTCAAAAAGCAGTACATTATGACCAAGTAGGATTCACACCAGGTATGCAAGGATGCTTTTGTTGCGGGCTGCAAGGGGTCCAGGAAGCCTGCATTGTGTTATTAAAAAATGGAGGTCAGGTTGATGGAAGAAATTCGAAGTTCAAACCTGCAAACACTTGCAGAAGGAAAACGGCCAGGGTTCTCCTGGTAGTGTAGTCCTTACGTGTTGGGCTGCAACCCACCTGGTCGGCAGTTCAAAACCATCAGCAGCTCCACAGGAGAAAGACTGGGCTTTCTACTCCTGTAAACAATTCGTCTTAGAAACCCCACAGGGGGTTGGTCTGAGTCTGCTTCAGAATTAACACCTGAGCCAAGAAAGTGTTGTTTTTTCTCATAATTATAGATTAGCAGGTTTTACAATGTCACAGGGTACACTTGATACTCAGAAGTAAGGTCCTGCAAAGATCATTAGGAAATTATACCTACATTTCCCAGGGGCCATTAGACCACCATCCCCTGAAGCCTAATGCACCCTTGTTTATCTAAATTGGGGTGATGTTTTGTGTCTGGCTCCTTATCTTAATGACTTTGTTAGCCTCCTTCCTAAATTGGAACATTCCTGATTAAGCTTAAAAAAAATTTTTACCCCCAATAAAATGATTAAAAAAAGAAAAAAAGGAATTTTTACTGGAAGGGACTTATATTTTGAAATTTTAACAAACTAAATCTTAAGTTATATTTCTAGTATTGACTAACACCAGTCTAGTTTTCTACTTCCCTATTAGTTTCACATTAGGAAAACTATGGAATCTATTTTTTTCTATTTTCATAATTAAAAGAATCACAATCATTTCACTTGAAGCAGAATAGGAATTAGACAAAATCCAGCATTCATTCCCAATAGAAACAGTCAACAAAATATGAATAGAAATGAAATTCTTCAACATATACATATACACCAAAGCAACAGCCAACATTGCTGTCAGCTGCAAGAAACTGGACAGAGACCTAGTAAATAATTCCTTTATGACCATCCTGCTCCAGCTATGCTGGCAGTCCTATCCAGAGCTATTCAACAACAAAGGGAATGGAAGAAGTAAAACTCTGCAGATGCTATGATCCCATACATAGAAAATCTGAAAACATTGCAAGAAAATGATTGAATTAATTGAAAGTGACAGGGTTCCAGATGAACATACAAAAAGCCAATTGGATTCTTATATGGTAACAAGAGAGCTTTAGAAAGGAAATCAGAAAAACAAGAGCCATTCAAAAGATTAAGTACTTGGGAGTAAATATCAACAGAGAAACTAAAATCATGCACAAAGAGAACCAGAAAATACTATTATAAGAAACCAAAGTAAAAAAAAAAAAACCAAAGTAAAAACAAAATTTACTGCCACTGAGGGAATTCCAACTCACAGTGATCCTACAGAACAGGGTATCAACTGCCCCTATGGGTTTCTGAGACTAACTCTTCATGGGAGTAAAAAGCTCATCTTTCTCCATTGGAACAGCTGAACCTTTTAATTAGCAGCCCAGCTGAACTTCTGACCTCTTAATTAGCAGCCCAACTCTTTACCACCAAGGTTCCTTCCAAAGCCAAAGATAGCTACATAAATGGAAGAGTATACCATGCGTATGAATAGGAAGTCTTAGAATTATGAGTATGTTGATACTACCAAAGCAATCTAGGTATCATGCAATCCCAGTTCTGATTCCAGCATCATTCTCTAAAGAGACGGAAAGACTAATCATCAACTCTATATAGAAAGGAAAGGCCCAGATAAGCAAAGTACTATTAGAAGAACGGAGGAGGAGTCCTCAACTTCTCAGTCTCAAAAACCCACTACACAGTCACAGTACTCAAAACAGCTTGATACTGGTACAGTAAATGCAAAGGCCCCTGGAAGAGTATGAGTATCCAAAGGTGCCCTAGTGGTCTAGTGAGTTAGTTGTTGGACTGCAAACCACAAGGTAAGCAGTTTGAGAGCACCAGCTGCTCTGTGGGAGAAAGACGAAGCTTTCTACTCTTGTAAAGAGTTAGTCTCAGAAATCCACAGGGACGGTCCCAGTCCGTTCTACAGGGCAGTTGTGAGTTGAAATGAGTAGATGGCAGTGCAGGGGTTTTTGTTCTCGTTTGTTGTTTAAGAGGTCAATTCATCCACCCACAGACAGCCAATATTTGACAAAGGTCGAAGCACATTACATGGGGAAGAGAGAATCTCTTCAATAGATGCTGCTGCTAAAACTGCTTATTCGTTTTTTGGTAAAAGAAGAAGAAGAATTAAATAGCATCCATATCTCATACCATATACAAAAGCAAACTCAAGATGGATCAGATAATTAAATGTAAAACCTAGAAGTATAGAGATCATGAAGGAAAGAATAGGGATAAACTTAAGCAACTTATTATATAGTATATATACACCTTGAAGCATAATAAAAAACACACAAACAGCAAAATGGCAGGGACCTCCTAAAAATGAGACACTCAGGTGCATCAAAAGATTTCACAAAGTGAAAAGGCAACTCAGAGATCAAGGGAAAACTTGTGGTAATGACATATTAGACAAGGTGCAACAAAAATTTATATAAAACTTCAAGTCAACAAGAAAAAACAAATAGGAGAACCCATCTGGGAGATCTATGTGTAACCTCCTCTCTGGGAGATGGGCAATGAGGAGGTGGGTGAGGGGAGATGCCGGGGAGTGTAAGATAAGATATAATAATTATTTATAAACTATCAAGGGACCAGGGAGAAGGGGGGGAGTGGGGAGGGAGGAGGAGGGGGGAAAAGAGGGAAACTGAGCTGATTCCAGGAACCCAAGTGGAAGGTGAATTATGAGAATGACGAGTGCAACGAATGTATAAGGGTGCTTTGCTCAATTGATGCATGTACGGATTGTGATAAGAGCTGTATGTGCCCCAATAAAGATTTATTAATTAAAAAAACAAAGCAAATATATATATAAATGAGTACTGTCTGCTAAATTCAAGAAAATGTATGTATTTATGAAATGAATAAATAAATTACCTAAAAAAAAGAAAAAACAAATAATGCAATTTAAAAATGGTCAGAGAACATGAACAGACACTTCACCAAAGAAGGCTGGCTTTGAAGAAATGCTTGCAACCATTAGCCATTCAAGA
This sequence comes from Tenrec ecaudatus, assembly GCF_050624435.1. NCBI lineage: Eukaryota > Metazoa > Chordata > Mammalia > Afrosoricida > Tenrecidae > Tenrec > Tenrec ecaudatus. The sequence continues at coordinate 73,559,327 of NC_134547.1, forward strand.
AATGCAAATCAAAACAAAATTGAGATACCACTTCATCCCAGCATGCACAGCGTTTTTTAAAAAAAGCCCAACATAATAACAAATGCTAGTGAGGACTCAGGGAAACGGGAACCTTTACACACTGCTGCTGGAATTCTAAAACAGTCCAACCACTGTGGAAAACTATGTGACAATTCTTCAAAAAGTTGGGACTAGAAATACCATATGATCCAGCAATCTCTGTACTTGGTACCACCTAGAGAAATAAGAGCTACTACATAAACAGATACATGCACACCTCTGCTCAGCACAGCACCAGTCACTGAAAGATGGAAATAATCTGAATGCCCAGTAGCGGAAGAAAGGATAAACAAACTTTGGTCCATACACACAATGGAATACTGTGCGGGGTTAAAGACTAATGATGAATCCGTGAAACGCCTCGCAACATGGGTAAGCCAGGAGAGCATTACGTTGAGTCAAACACAAAGGACAAATACTGTGTGAGACCATGATCATAAAAAGTTAAGAATGAAATTTTGGGTGGGGGAGGAGGGAGGGAAAAAAGAGGAGTTGGTACTAAGGGTTCAAGTAGAAAGAAAATGTTTTGAAAATGAAGGCAACACATGTACAAATGTGCTTGATACAACTGATGTGGATTTTTTTACATTAGATATATGGATTGTTATAAGAGCTGTAAGATGTATGGATTGCAATAAGAACTGTCCCAATAAGATTTTTTTTAAAAAAAGCGCCTCCGATAAAATGATTTATTTTTACAAATTTAAGAAGATGGAATTTCCTAGAGAAGGACTGTTCTTTAGTGTTGACAGGGGTGCAGTGGGAGGCAGGCAGGCAGGCAGGAAGGGGTAATCCAGGCCAGGAGTAGCCACTAGGGTCTTAAGAGCTCATGAGCAGTCACTTAAGGTGCAATTACTGGTTTCTTCCCATCCAGAGCCAAACAAAATGACAAAAATACAAAAACACGTGGAAATAATGGGTCCCTTGGACTAATGGACCACATAGACATCAGTATCCACCACCCCTGGGGCCACAAGAAGCACATGGCACCTGGCTACCACTCTGAACTTCTCTGAAAAAGATCACGTTAAAAGATCCTGGTTAGAGTGGGAGAAAATCATGAGCCAGAATGTGGCTGACTGGCTGGATAGATACTGGTGGGATCCCTCTACTCTTCAGGATGGAACTGACCATGCCGGTTCAGTAGGGTGTCCACTTGTCCTGGACGACAGACCACAGGGTATGTTGACTGAGAACAAGTGTACTCACTGGCTACTTGACATTTGTGTTTTTCTCAATAAAAGGAGGCAACTTGGACTATAGGTTTGAGTGTGGCATTTGGAATCCCTCACTAGTTCCACCAGTACTAATCCCTCTTGCCAAGTTCCCTCGCTTGGGAAGTAGAGCTTTAGCCAATAGTGGAAATACATGGAAGGCGTTTCATGTGGTAGCTGGTGGTGCTCACTCAAGTGATTTAAGAAAAGAGTCAATGTTCCAAATGGATTCTAATCCATTCCGACTCAGGTCTCTAATAGGCAGAAAGGCTCCAGATGGCTGTCCATCTTTGTGGCATCGTGTAGCCTCTTTTTTTCTTGCTGAGCAGTAGGTGGATTCTAATTGCTGATCCTGGGTCAGCAGCCCAACACTTAACTCACTGCTCCACCAGGGCTTCTCTCCAAATGGAAGGGGGTGTGTTTGCGCCGCTCAACTACCTCGTTTCAGACTCCTGTTCAAACAGTAAAATGCCCAGGACCCTAATGACGAGATGGCCAAGTTCAAACCGCCAATTTCCCTTCGGCCCCTACAGGCTGCACTTTCATCAAGGCGGGAAACGCCCGCACACTGACGGGCAGAGGCACCAATTCCAAAGTGCTACGGGCGTTTCGGCACCGGCAACGAGCAGTCAGGACAGAAGGTCGCAATTCAACTGGCCCAGGCGCCACGTACCCGGGCATCCTTGAGGATCGACACAAAAGTTGCGTTCTCGGGTGCGCCGCCAAATTTCCCTGGTGCTGTGACGTCACTTCCGTCGCTCTTAGTTGTGACTCGTCAGGACGTTCCGGCGCTACTGATACGCCGGGTCTCCTACATCCCAGGGTGCACTGCGGGCGCGCTCTCTTTCCGCTTGCCCGTTCCACCTGGAGGAGGTAGGTCGGCTGGGGCGCGGGCCCCATCCGCCCCCATCCACTTCCATCTTTGTGGGTCGTCCTCCGCTACAACCGTGAAGGGGTACTCCAGGGGCCCCTCTCGACCTCCGAAGCAGTTGGGTCGCTCCTGGGCCTCCAGCGGCTCGACCGGGCACCCGGAAGCGGAGCTGGAGACCCCGGTAGGGACCCACCCGCGAGCGCGGAGTGTTCGGCGCTCGGGTGGTGGGTAGCAGCACTCTGCGCATCCGCACCCCGCTCCCTAACCCTGCCCCCTCTTACTTTTCACATTTTCGGGTCCAGGGCCGTAGGCAACCATGGCGCCCAGCCGGAATGGCATGATCCTGAAGCCCCACTTCCACAAGGACTGGCAGCGGCGTGTGTCCACGTGGTTCAACCAGCCGGCGCGGAAGATACGCAGGTGAGGCTCTCTTGGCCCAGCGCGCGGGGCTCACGGTCACATGATGACATTCTCCGGAATCGCTGCACTGCCGTGATGAAAGATCATTTGAACCCTTTTCCGGCTGATGACCGTGGGCGTCTGGGGGGTTTGGGGTGGAAGCAGCTGCAAGCGGGGTTGGGGAAACCGCATACCACCCTGCAGCGCGATGACTGCTGCCCGCCTTCTCTCCTACCAGGCGCAAGGCACGACAAGCTAAAGCCCGCCGCATCGCCCCGCGGCCCGCGTCCGGCCCCATCCGGCCCATCGTGCGCTGCCCCACGGTGCGCTATCACACCAAAGTCCGTGCAGGCCGAGGCTTCAGCCTGGAAGAGCTGAGGGTGAGTGGTCCAAAAGTGTGTTGTGGGAAAGCCCTTTCGCCCGGTCACGTGATGACAATCTCCGGAATCGCTGTACTGCTTTGATGAAAACTTCGTTGAACCCTTTTCCATCTGACGACCTTGTGCTGTTGGGCTGGCTCAAAGGTGGCAGAACCCACAGAGTCTCACCTCCCTGTTCCTCTTGCCTGGCAGGTGGCCGGCATCCACAAGAAGGTGGCTCGCACCATCGGCATCTCCGTAGACCCCAGGCGGCGGAACAAGTCCACGGAGTCCTTGCAGGCCAATGTGCAGCGGCTGAAGGAGTACCGCTCCAAGCTCATCCTCTTCCCTAGGAAGCCCTCGGCCCCCAAGAAGGGAGACAGCTCTGTGAGTCCTGAGGGTGGGCCTCCTGGAACCAGGGGTGCTGTGGTGATTGCTTTATTCCATGCTACTGAGGACCGGCCATGCTAGCCGGGTTTCACGCTGAGCAAAAGGGATCCATTTAAGGAGGAGAGAGTTCCTTGTTAATCACTCACACTGCCCTCTTCACTATTTACCTTGGACTAACCTTATTTGGCAGGAGCACATAAGTACTTACTCTGTCCGAGCCAGTGTTTCAGAGTAGAGGACGGTCTCTTGGGATTCTAGGGCATTAGATTGAAGAATGGCTGCATCCACCTGGCTTGGCTCCTGGTTGCTGTGGATGCGGAGTGGGGAGTGTGAGGGTCCTGTGGGGGTTAACATAGCTCGTAGACACTGGGGGGGCGGGGAGGTATTGTGAGATTGTGGCACCATCCTGAGGGCTGATCCTTGGACACTGTCAACAGGCGGAGGAACTCAAACTAGCCACGCAGCTTACTGGACCTGTGATGCCCATCCGAAACGTAAGTGGGTGGGGCTGGTTTGCTAGCATTATTGACTGAATCAGGATGTCAGGGTGCCTAGTGATAGGGACAGGGCTGAAAGTGGGTTTCTGCGTTGAAGCCCCAGTGCCCCTAAACCATGGATCTTATTTTTCCTCTTCAACAGGATTGTGGGGGTGGGACTTTTGTTACTCTCCTGGGACACCCCCCCCCACACCCCAGGGTGGCGTAGTCTATCCTGGACTCCCAACACAGAAGGGAGGTGGCCCTTTTGGTTTGCTGTGCAGACAGGAGCCCCACCACATGCAGGCCCTAGGTCCTACAGAGGGTCTTTCAGCCCTAATCTGGGCAGACTCCATATTTTATCACCTCAGTGGTGCTTCAAGCCTCTGCCGCTAAGTCACAGCCGCCTCTCCCACCTCCACACCCACCCTCCCTCAGGTCTACAAGAAGGAGAAAGCCCGGGTTATCACGCAAGAAGAGAAGGACTTCAAGGCCTTCGCCAGTCTCCGCATGGCCCGTGCGAACGCCCGGCTCTTTGGTATCCGAGCGAAAAGGGCCAAGGAGGCTGCAGAACAGGATGTGGAGAAGAAGAAGTAATGTTGCCAGGGCCTTTAATAAACTCTCCCCACACACGGTGGTTTTAGTGTGTTGTATGCGCTGGTCCGGCTCTTGTCACACAGGGCAAAACCATGTTAGCTCTTGGGGAATCACTGACGTTTGTATGTGGAGTCTGAGCAGGACAGTTCAAGGGAAGGAGCCATGTAGTGCATCCTTCCTGAGGTCTGACTGCCTGACCATTTTGCTCCTAGCTAAGAAACTGCAAATACCCTGAGAGGCTCCTTGGCTATATCCACCCAGCCTGGGTAGGCCGAGTTCCTTAAACCTTAACACATGTTGGGCTGCCAATCACAAGGCCTGCATTTTGAAGCCATCACCCTCCCCACAGAAAAAAATAGGCTTTGTACTCCTGTAGTCTGCGCGCAGTCCAATGGGGTCACTGAGTTCTCTCTGGCAAAGGGTTTGTTTGGGATTTTGGTGGGGTGGGATGTCATGCTTTGAGTAGCCTCCTGGTGGTGCTAGTTTCTTGTGTCCCAGCATGTTCCCTCGGGGCCTTCCCTAGAACCAGCTATTGATGGTTTGGGCAAAGGCAGGTTCTAAAACTGACCAGTTAATGCGAGTCCGTGGGGCAGCTTGCTGGTGAGAACCTGACTTAGGCTGCAGCGCACTGAGGTGAAACAGCATCCCTTCAGGAGGGTCAGGTTTACACTCAAGTTATAGAAAGCAGCACCCAACAAGCAGTGTGTGTATGTGTTTCCTGCTTATAAGAATCCACTAATACACTCAATTCCAGACCCATTTCTCGGCGCTGGGGAGAGGCCAGTGTCCCCTGGATAGGTGAAAATGGCAGACACGTGTGAAGGTGCCCAGCTTATCAGACCTGCTTTCAGATCCTCCTAGTTGGGAGAGGAAGGATGGAGCTGGCTGGAGGCCACAGGTTAGCCAGTGGGAGCCCATTACACCTATTCAAATGTGTCCAGTTATGTTTGAAGGCTGTTGCCCCACCCACTCTGCCCTTCCCTGGACAGACTGGCTGATCTGCTTTCTTGCTGATGGAGGCAGAAAAGGTAGCCCCTCTGGGTGCTTACAGTGGGGGACACCCCTACCTGAACTTGGCATCACATGGTGGGATGAACCTGAGGGGGACCACAGGACACGGCTTGAAGTCCCTGGGGGCAGTCAGTGCTGGCCTCCAAAGCATGGCCCCCTGGTCTGTCCATTCATTGCTGGGGGCCAGGGGGCCTTTTGCTCTGCATCTCTGTCCACTTTAAGGACATCAGACACTGGTCTCAGGACAGCTTTGTTCATCCCACCTGCCCAGACTTGGGTTTTCTGGGGAGATCCCATCCTGAGGTTCCCGAATGACATGGATCTGGGGATACAGGATGCCCTCTACAATGACCTGGCTGGTAAAAGGTGTAGGCTTGCTCCCAGATGCCACCTGGCAGCGTCCACAGTAAATAACAGATGGCATTTTCACGGAGGGAGGAAAATGCAAGGGGGTTGGGAATTGAGGCTCTTAGGCCCAGAGATTTTAAACGATCGATCTGCTGGGGTCTTTGGCCAGGAACAAGCCCGCTCTTCAAGGGGCAGTCCCCAGTCTGGAAAAAACACAGACACAATGTCTCTCTTGGCTCCTGGAGACTGGCCACAGCTGGCTTGATGGAGAAAACCACAAAGAGCCAGGCTGCCCTTCAGCCCTGTCAGAGGCCTGGGGGTATGACTGAGATGGCATGGCTACCCCTCAAAAGGGTGACACCCCACACCTATTCCTCATCAGTTCCCATCACCAAGTTCAAACTAATGCCATTGGTAATGGTTTTCTGTGGATGTGCCTTTGGCTGGCGAACAACAGTGGAATGCAAAGGTAGGGCTGCTGAGCTGCAGGGGCCCCATGGCTCCCAGAGTTTGTCTCCCTGCTGAGTGTGATGCAGTAAAAGATATTCTTCCTGTGTCATCTTCTGGATTCTCACGAAATAACACGTTCCTTGTTGAAAAATGATAAAATGTTGATAAACTGGTAAGCCTAGTTCCAGATGCCCCCCCTCCCCCGTAAGCATGTGATTTATCCCGCCCGCTATTTCCATGCAAATGCGTTTTGTATTAATAAAAGAGGCTGTCTTGGCCCTTAACATAACTGGATATCTGTTAGGGTTGTTTCCTCAATGTCCCATGTGCTGCCTGCTCAGGGTCGCCAGGTTTAGGATGGAGCCAGGCACACAGTAGTTGCTTGGAAAAGGTTCCTGAACCTGCTTGCTCTGTTTTCTGGCCTGTTTTTAATTTTTAATTAGCAACATTACATGGCCTTTTGTGAAGTGAAGAATTAGCTTTACTCAGGGAATTTGATCTTTTCTCCCCCCAGTGGGTGTGACTAACCCAGGACTGGCTACAGTTGTATGAGCCACACTGAGGCATGTTGACCAAGAGGTCCCCCTGAAGTTTCTGTGTGTCCATGATAGGGTTGATGTGTCTCCAGTTCACTGAACCTTTGTGCAAGGACTCTACTCTCCAATGGCCAACTCCTACTCATCCTTCAAAACCCAGCACAATCTGCTCATCTGCCCACTCTCTTCTATGAGCCTTGGCCCTAACACTAAGAGCATTGGTTCTTCAACCCAGAGCTATGTGAGTCACTAGCCCTTTCTTCATTAAACTTAGAGTCCATTCAGGTCTGGGTTGGCTCCTTGAGTACATGAATGGCTGAGTGAATGAATCTGAATGAGTGGATGAATAAGTAAATGAATGGGTGAATGAAGGGATGAATGCATGAATGAGTTGGTGAATTAGTGAAGGAAGGAAGGAAGGAATCAGTGAGTGAATGAGTAGGTGAATGAAGGAATTAGTGAAGGAATGAATCAGTGGACAGATGAGTGGGTAAATGAAAGAATTAGTGGATGAATGAGTGAGACGGGTAAGTCAAGGAATGAATGAATCAGTACAGAATGAGTGGATGAATGAATGAATGCATCCACCAGTGATGGTGTAGAGGACCCCACAGGCCCTTCCCTGGCCCTGCTGGCCTGCCTCCAAGGTGGTCTTGCTCCAGCAGAGGCTGAGCTGAAGTGGGGCTCTGCTTGAGTTGAGATCCCTGCTCTGTCAAATCCTTCTGTGTCCCCAGAATAACTGAGGGACTGAGCTGAATTAAATAAAAGTATCCAGAATTCTAGTCATTTCTTGTGAGTCTGGCAGCCTTAGTGAGTCTTGAGCCTTGCTCAAACCACAGAAGGTGACATTCAGGGACTTCCACCAGCAAGTCCTCAGAAGCTGTCCACCTGTGGTCTAGGCTTTTGGAACACTCGCTGGAGCCTTCTGACTGCCAGCTGCAGATGCCACATGGACAGTCCTCATTGCTCATTGAAAGGAAGAGAGCCCAGCAGACCTGTGACCCTGTGATCCCTCCTTAGGATCAGGCACCCTGCCCAGCCCAGTCCAGAAGAGACCCCCAGCTGAGCCCCACCAAAGCTCTGCACCACAAATTCCTAAGAGGTTTTTTTAAAAAAGGCTTTGTTTCAAGTGACCACACATTTTGCTGCAAGCAGTACCAGACCCTCCTCTTGGCTTTCTTTTCCGGTCATGGAGGAGCTGTGGCTGCCAGGGCTCTGTGCAGTGAGAGAGTGGGAAAGTGGTCCTTCCATACTCCCCATTCCTACACCCTGGTCCCCTAGGGCACCAGCACTGAATTCAGGGTGCTCCCATCCCCTGGGCTCTGACCTCAAGGTGCCTGCAAGGTTGGCTGTCAGCAGAAACTGGCACACGCTGCTGCCACCTGCTGCCCTGACACGTGTCGGAGCATACTGAAGGCAGAGGCAGGAACTGGAGTGATGTGGACACAAGCCAAGGAACACTGTGGACCGCCAGGAGAGAGGCGTGACCATACTCCCTCAGATTTCCCAGCCATGTTCACACATGAGTTCCATCTCCTGGTCACCAGAATCCTGAGAGAAAAAATAGTTATTGTTTCAGCCACCCCTTGGGTGGTCACAGGAAACTAGCATAGCAGGTCCTCGATGTCTGACTGCCTGTGTTCTCATGGGTGAAATGGGCTGTTGAGCCATGAAGTGGCTCCCAGCTTAGAGCTGTCTGCGCTGGAAGTTGGGGCCCAGACAATAACAATGATACACAGAGAGGTTCTGGGCAGGGTCCTCCCATGACAATGGACTTGGGGAAGTCATTCTTGATGGCTGGGTGCTCAAGGACCCTAACCCTTAGCTGGGTCTCACTAGGGACCACTCCCACCTAACTCCTCACAGGAATAACATGATCATCCCTGTAGATTTCACCAGGGTGCGGCAGGCAGGAATCCTGGTGTTGGGGAGGCCATGGACTTGAACTGGCCTGGTAGGAAGCCCAGAGACTGCTCCAGGTTGGTTTCTGCAGGGACCCATCGGTCCTCTTCAGCTAATCTCTGAGCTTTCTAGGTCTGAGTCCCCTCCTGGAGGCGGCTGGGGGAGGCAGGAAAGGAGAGTGCTAACCTGCCCCTTGCCTCTACAGCCAGTGTCTGAAGACAGCAGAGCCTTTCAGGATAGAGCCCCTCCCTCAGCAAGTCAGCTGGCCATCTCCCATCCTCTCCCAAGGCCCTCTGCAAAACAAGCGGGAGGGGCTTGGCCGTCCGGGGGCCCATTTGAGGCGCAACACCACCTTTTAACCACCAGGGGCGCCAGCAGCAAGGCTGGGCCGGGGACCCGCGCCTAGCTAGGCCATCCCTCTGACCCCAGGGGCTTCCGCCCTGAAGCTCTGATTGTGGAGACTACATCCTGAGCTACCTGGGCACACAGCCTAGTCTCTGCTCCCTTGGCCTTTGGCAGAAACCCACCCCCCTGCTGTGCCTCCGGGCTTCTATCCAGGTCTGCACCCTATTTTAAGCAGAAATTGGCAAAGAAAATGTTTTAGGATGTTGTTTCCAGTCTCCGCCCACATTCCCCCTGCAGTGTCTAAGACCTGTGGTCCAGACAGGTGAAGCTCAGAGGCAGGTGGGAGTACTGCCCCTGCCACACCTGGTGCCATCTCTTAGTCTCCTCGTGCTGTCTCTCACCCGGTGAAATCACACTCAGACCCTTAACACCGCCGCCCCCGGGGGCAGCAGGGTCTAGCCAAGCCCTAGACCACAGTTTTGTAAAAGTGAGGATCACCTGGCCTGGCCCCAGTCCCCGCCTATGGGTGTCCTGTCCCACTGCCGCCGGGTCGAATCTGGCTCATGGTGACCCTGTAGGGCAGAATTAGACTGGTTCATAGTGTTTCCGGGATTGTAAATTGTTACAAAGCAGACAGCCTCATTTTCCTCCCTCAGAGCGGTAGGTGGATTTGAACCATTGACTTTTCAGTGACAGCCCAATGCATAAGACGCTGCTCCACCTGGCCTCCTTCAAACAGACAGTAGGTGCCATTGATTGCTGACTGGGCTGGGAGGTCAGCTCTAGGAGACCCCAGGAGGCTCACTGGAATTTGCTGGGAAGCTGTGTTCCATCGCCCCACACTGGACTGCAGGGGAGGAACCCGGACGCCCAGGCTTGGGGGATCTCTGAACCCCAGGAGAATCCGACTGGCCTCAAGGGCCCTGCATGGGGTTGCACCGTTGGGGAGGGACCCCAACTTGACCCCGAGACTCGCCAGCCAGGCTTTGGGGGCCAGCACATAGCCACACTGGGGATTCGAACCCAGGAACTGTGTCGGAACTACCACAACCACCCCCTCCCGGCCACTCTTCTCTGCTCCCCATCCGCCCCCTCCCCGCTCCGCCCCCTCCCCTATCCCCCTCCGCCCCCTCCCCTGTCCCCCTCCGCACCTCCACCCAGTCCTTGCGCAGCGACCGCGGAGCCACGTGTGCCCGCGCCGGCGGCGGGCGTGTCTGGCAGCGCGGCCACGCCTGGCCGGACCACCATTTCCCAGGCGCGGCAGCTTGGACCAGCGGGCAGCTGCCCCTGAGCGCCGAGCGCAGCTCGGGTGGGTGCAACGCCCGGCTGGCTGGCATGAGCGCGCGCTCGGAGCGCGGGGCGGCCGTGGGCCCCGGGGTGGTGCCCGCGCCCTGCGCCTCGAAGGTGGAGCTGAGGCTCAGCTGCCGGCACCTGCTGGACCGCGACCCGCTCACCAAGTCCGACCCCAGCGTGGTACTGCTCTTGCAAGCGCAGAGCCAGTGGGTGCAGGTACGGCGGGCACTGAGGACGTGGTCGGGAAGCGGCGGCCAAGGGCCGAGACTGGGGCCAGGAGTGGCTCCCTAGGTCTGGAGAGTAGAGCTGGCGCTGTGGGTAGGGCGCAGAGATGAGACGGGGCCAGCGACTGGAGGGCCTGTGGGGAGGGAGGGGCGCCCCAAAGTGATGGGTCGCCCTGGCAGGGCTCTGGGGCCAGGGGGAAGCGCCCAGCAGCAGCGAGGGGCGGGCTGGGGGCTTGAGGGGCACAAGGACTGAGCACTTCCCGATGATCTTCCCGTGCCCCTCCCGGAGCAGATCTGAGGACTGGGTCAGGGCGTGGGCTCCAGGTTCCGACCTCAATGTCCCAGTATTGGGGCTCCCTAGCTGGAGGACTTCCTGCCTCTCCTCACTCTCTTGTCCTCTTGGAGACCCACTGTGTGTGGGTACAGCGCCCTCCCTGGGGTGACAGTCCACGTGCATGTGACCTGGGTTGGAGACAGCAGGGAGCGGGCGCCTCGCAGACCAGGGACTGGTGGGCCTCTCTCCAGAATGAGTCTGTCCTGGGAACCTGGGGTCCTGCTCACTGTCTCCATCAACCCCTGGCATCTCCTGGAGGCCACTCCTGGCGACAGTTAGGGTGTCCTGAGCCATGCCAGTAGTTTCTCCAAAGCAGGAGAAAGAAGGGTCTCAGGAGGAGGGGCACAGTGGGGGGTGGGTGTCATGAAGCATTTGCTTTGGGGACAGGAACCCAGGAGGGAGCGCTTTCCCCTCCCCCTTCTGTGGTGGTCCTGTGTGACCCCTGGCTGGGGGCAGGGAGGGGGGTGACTCATGTGGGCATGACTGGTGTGGGGCAGAGGTCTGAGGCAGAAGGGGAGGTCTGGCCCACAGGATGGGTGGGGGTGGGGCCTGCTGGTACTGGTCTGCTTTCCCCCCTGCCCTGCTGGCTATGCACCCTGACCTTGTGCTGTCTCTGGGTCACCAGTGCCCAGAGAGACCAGATATCAACCTTGCGCTTGAAAGGCCATGTCCCGATGGAAATTAAAGGAAGAAGACCGTGTGTCCCAAACCCCACCTCTCACACCAGAGACTTGGAGGAGGATGCTCTGGGGTGAAGTTTATTAGAATCCTGGGGACGGTCTTTGAAAAACACCCCCAGATGAGCTGTGGCTCCCTACTCCCCCCACCCCAATGCAGTGTGGTCCCTGAGAGCTCAGGGCCTGTAGTGGCTGGACATTGCCCCCTCCCCCCCCACCGCCTGCCTCCCCACTCCTACCCAGGTACAGAGAGGAGTCCCACAGATGAGCCTGGCATGGGACCCAGTTCCACCCCTGACTTGGGATGCTCTTGGCCAGGCCCTACCCTTTCCGCCTCAATTTCCCCATCTGGAACATGGAGATCAGAAATCAGAAGATGCGGAGAAGCCATAGAGATGCCAGGCGGTGAGGGGTGGGTGAGGAAGGAGAGTGTGTTTTCTGTAGGGAGAGAGGCCCCAGGGTCCTGGTGTGACCATGACCCCTGTGGGGGGAGAGCAGAGCAGGGAGGCTGGGTCTTTTGGGAGTGACCTGAGTGGGTTCTCATGAAGAATCGAGGGGAGGGCAAAGGCTGAGCAGGGAGGGCCACTGGGCCCAGAAGCCCCCTCCCCTGGTTGGCAGCTCACAGTCACTGGTTGCAGGTGGAGAGGACGGAGGTGGTTCGGAGCAGCCTGCACCCTGTGTTCTCCCGGGTTTTCACACTCGACTACTACTTTGAGGAGGTGCAGAAACTGCGCTTTGAAGTCTATGACACCCACAGGTCTGGGGCGCTCAGCTGCCTGGAGGATGATTTCCTGGGGGGCATCGAGTGCACCCTGGGCCAGGTGGGCACCTCCTGGGGGGTTTCCTGGGATGAGAAGGTGGCATGACAACCATGGGGAGAGGGCTTTCAGTCTGGTGAAGGCCTAGTGTGTGAGGGCATGGTGAGAACCCCTGCTGTGACCCCACTAGCACTGCCCACTTTGGGAGTTCTCTGTCTGGAAAAACTCCTACCACATTTTTCAAGACATACACAGTACATTCATGCAGTTCAACCCTCAAGGTGTATAAGGACATGTTGGGGATGCCACCTTCATGTCTCTGTCCCCAGCCATGTGGTTCCCCGTTCCCCATCCTGCCTGCCTCTGGGCTCTTGAGAACCCTTCCTCTCCCGAGATGAGATCTTTCTTTATAAGAGATCAGAACCCCGCCCCCTTTAATCTGCCAGCGGCTTTTCTCCCTTATGTAAGGAGGCCAGCTGCAGGGTGGCTGCTCCGTCCTTAAGGACCTGGCTTCCGCTGGCCGGACACTGGCTTTCCCGCCCTTTGCCAGTGGGCGTCCTCTGCCCACTCTCCTTGTAATTACAGCTCCCGAAAGCCACCAATTAGTGTCCTCCTGTCTAATCAGCCAGCACGCGTCCCTTGTTCCTCTCCAGCTCTGAGTGGGCTCCCTGGGCACAGTTGCTGAGACTGATTCACAGGCAGGACAGTGCAAACCCAAGAATGGCAAGTGGAGATGATTGAGGACCCCTCTCCTCCCCCGAGTGCTACCCGCTGGGACCTTGCAGCCCCTCCTGTGCCAGCAGCCCCCACACAGCAACCCCATTCTGGTCTCCTGTGTGTGCATGTGTGTAAATCACATGGCACGATCCCATTGGAAGCGGCCGCTCTGACGGACACATATCTGTGTGAGTCACCCCTGCGGCGGCCAGGGAGCTGGTCATAGCACACCCTGTCCCGATTCACAGACAAGAGGACTGTGAAAGCCCCCCACCTTCGGAAAGTGGTATGTCAACCCTGCCTGCAAAGGGTGAAGGTCACCTCTGATCCCTGCCTTGCCCGGCCCCCCCCAGTCCCCAGGGCCCCCCATCCGGGGTGCCATGAACTTTGTTATAAGTCCCTGGGGGTCCTCCCAGCAACCCTCACTTTGCAGATGAGAAAACACGCTGGCTACTAGGCAAATTCCACCTACCCTGTCCTCAGGAAGAGACATAGAGCCCTGTGTCAGCTCACCTCATGGGGGGTGGGCTGTAACTGGGGCCTGGCAAGCAGTAGTGGGGCTTCACTGACATGGGGGGAGGGCTTCCACCAGCTGCTTCCCGGCCTCAGGTCTGGCCACCACCGTCCCCATGGGTGTGATCAGTGGGGGCTCATGAGGTGGGCTGGCCAAAGGCAGGGGCTGAGGTAGGTTTGGGGCTGCCCAAGACGGGGACTGTGGGCAGGGAGCCTCAGAGGACGGGCCTGAGGAGAGGGAGACCTGGAGGCCCAGGGAGCCCACCCTCCTCAGTCCCTTCCCAGCCTGTCTTCTGATTTTCAGATTGTCGCCCAGAAGAAGATGACCCGAGCTCTGCTTCTCAAGTCTGGCAGGAATGCTGGCAAGTCCACTATCACGGTAAGGCCAGGGCTGGACTGTCCACCACCCCTCTCCTCCAGCCCCCAGCCCCCGGGCCCTGCCCCTCCCTATGGGACTTCTCTCTGCAGTATCCGCCTGCGATAGGGCAGGGGGCACAGATACCCCCTGGCAGGCTACAGGAGGGACTGAGGTTCCAAGGCCATCACAGGTTTGAGCTAGGGTCCCTGCTTGTGGGGTCAGATGTACCTCCCTCTGCCTAGGTGATAGCAGAAGACATCTCGGGGAATGATGGCTATGTGGAGCTGTCCTTCCGGGCCAAGAAGCTGGACGACAAGGTGAGCAAGGTGGACATGTCCTATTGAGCCAGGGGGTCTGGGAGTGCCCAGGGAGAGCCCACTTCCCAACTTGCCTGGAGTATAGTTTCCTCGGCCATCCTGGAAGGTATCAGGAGAAATGGAGGAGTTGGTGCCATTGAAGCAGAGGGGCCACCCTGCCTCACAGCAGTGGTCGATGGTCCTGCTACTGCTGGCTACTGCCACAGTCACTGTGGTCGATGGTCCTGCTACTGCTGGCTACTGCCACAGTCACTGGGTCCTGCTGAACTGGGGCCTGGAAGGCACAGGGCACCAGGAATGGTCTCCCAGGGCTGGGTGTTTGAGCAGAGGATTGAGGCTGGTCCACACCTGGGCAGGTCGTGGGGGCTGCAGGGCAGGCAATGGGATGGGGATGGGGGCTGGGGTTCTGAGGAAGGGCCGGTGAGCAGTTCTACTTGCAGGGGAAGCAGCGGCTCTGGGGGTTCAGGGAGAAGCCTGAGCTCCAGCATGCTCCCCTCCTTTGGCATCCCTGGGCTCTGGCAGGACCTCTTTAGCAAGTCGGACCCCTTCCTGGAGCTGTACCGGCTCAACAGTGACCAGAGCGAGCAGCTGGTGTACAGGACAGAGGTGAGGGCTGGCCAGCAGGACTCCGGGACACTTGCCCCTCTGACCCTGAGTGCTTCCAGGGCAGAGAATGACATCACAGCTGAGTGTCACCCTGTCCTTGCCCCGCCCATCTGCCTGTGGCAGGAGGGCCGCCCACTGCTGTGGGGGCCTCAGCCCCGGCACCCTCCATCTCCTTTCCGGACATGAGTGTGTCTCGCCCGCTGTTTTGTTGCCACTGTGATTATTTTTAGGGCAGCCTTCTTCCTGCAGGTGAAGCGGGCTGTTTCCACCAGTGAGAGTTTCCTGTTGGGGGAAATTATCCTGAGTTTGGGACGAGTCTATTTAAAGAAAATGTTCCAGGTGGCCTAAAAGCCTGCGGGAGTTGGGGAGGTGCTCCCAGAGGAAGGAGGTTCCCAAAGGGGGCTCTGGAGGTGGAGGCCAGCCCTGGGCCGCTGATTAGAGGAGGAGGCACCTGGGGTTGTGGTTGGTCTTCACTCCTGAGCTGGCTGTCCTGGGCCCCACTGGACTCAGGGGCCTTCCAAGGGTCCCTAGCTCCACCCTCCTGGCCCCATAGGTCGTGAAGAACAACCTCAGCCCTGTGTGGGAGCCCTTCAAGGTGTCACTGAACTCCCTGTGCAGCTGCGAGGAGACTCGGCCCCTGAAGGTGGGCTGGGCAGTAGAGGGAGGAGCAGGACAGGAGCGGGGGCGGGCTGGTCACCCCCAAACACATTCAGCCTTGGAGCTGGGGTTCACCAGGAGGAGTTGTGCCTTTTGAGGGATGGGGGCCCCCAGCTTCAGGCTTGGGCTTGGTGCGGGGGTGGGGGGTCTGCCTGGGTCCAGAGGGGCAGGTGGGCTGAGGGAGCATGGCCTTCCAGGGCATGGTCTGGGATTATGACTCCAGAGGGAAGCATGACTTCATCGGCGAGTTTGCCACCACCTTCCAGGAGATGCAGAAGGCCTTTGGGGAAGGCCAGGTGAGCCTCTCTCCCTGAGGGACACGGACTCCCTGCCCTCCCACTGAGCCTCAGAGTATGGTGTATCTGGGAGGGGGAGGGACAGGCGCCTAGGAAGGGTTGGGCTGCCAGGCTCCCTCAATTACTGCTATTACAGTAATCCAGAGAAGAGACTCTGCTGATGGTAATAAAGAGAGCTGGTACTGGCTGCTGGGCCGTGGGCTGCACGGACCCCAGCAGAGATGGAAGCCCTTCCTCCCCCCCACCCCCAGGCCCAGTGGGACTGTGTGAACCCCAAGTACAAACAGAGGAAGCGCAACTACAAAAACTCCGGGGTGGTCATCTTGTCCCACCTCAAGGTGAGGCCTGGAGGCAGGGTCCTTCAGTGGCCCCATCCTGCTCTCTATGTAGGGACAGAGGAAGTAAGGGGCAGGGAGGGGAGAAGAGCAAGGTGGGGCAGAGGAGAAGACAGGGGAGGCATGGGAGGGAGAGGGTCATGGAGACAGAAGCAGGAGGCAGATCTGAGACTTCCAAACAGGAGGGAGGGCTCCAATGGGACAGAAAAGGTCCTGTAGGGCTGTGTGGGCAGGGGGAGGGGTGACCACTTCACCAGGCTGCCCACCCCACTCTCAGCGGGGCTGGGGCAGGGCACAGCCCTGGGCCTCAGTTTCCCCAGCCCGGGGTGCCAGGGTGGGCTTTGCCAACACCGTTGTCTGGAAGTTCCACAGGGTCTACTCCTTCCTGGACTACATCATGGGGGGCTGTCAGATCCATTTCACCGTGAGTCCCCCTACCTGCCCTGGCTCCCCTTTCTGCTGGCCCTCACAGAGCCTCAAGAGGACACCTGAGCAGGACTCCAGTCTGCTCTTTGGGGTCCCCCCATCCCTTCCTGGATGCCTGGAGTAAGAGAGTGAATGGGTCACAGGGATCAGTCTCCCTCTCTCCTGCCAACCCATATAGCTGAGCAGCATTCCCTTACCATGATGTCACGACCCTCCCCTCCCCTCCCCCTGCTGCCCCTATGCAGTGGCCCCCCTGCGACCCTGGCTCACTCTGGGTGGGTCAGGCAGGTTCCCTGCAGGAGAGGGGGCATGACCAGACCCCTTGTTGGCTCTGCCCCAGTGGGCTTTCTTCCCCTGGCAATTCCTGTGAGATTCTCATGAGCCTGGGACCACCTGCACTGAAGGGCTCCAGCCTCATCTGCCCTTACCTACTGACTAGGGTAGAGGAGGCAGCCTGCCAGGGGCCAGTGGGGGCGCCCCAGGCAGGTGGGCCGTGCTCATGGACCCGGCCTCGCAGGTGGCCATCGACTTCACGGCCTCCAACGGTGACCCCCGGAACAGCTGCTCCCTGCACTACATCAACCCCTACCAGCCCAACGAATACCTGCGGGCTCTGGTGGCCGTGGGCGAGGTCTGCCAGGACTATGATAGGTGGGCGCTCCCCTTCCAAAGGAGGTGGTACACACAGCCCTAGTTCCTGGGTTCCTGCAGCGCCTCCCCAAAGCTGCTCCCCACCCACCCCTGACTCCAGGAGTGACCCCGCCCCTTCTCTCCCAGTGACAAGAGGTTTTCTGCTTTGGGGTTTGGAGCTCGGATTCCTCCCAAGTTTCAGGTAGGAGCTCCTGAGCCCACCTGGCAGAGGGAGTCTTGGTTCCTGGGACCCCAGCTGCTGCCGCACTGACTCTGTGATGGGGGAGGGGAGTGAACAGTGTCTGGGCTGGACTGGTCTTTGGGAATGTGGACAAAGGTGCTAGCCCAGAATCTTTTGTCCTAAATAACTGACCACCAGTGGCTGGTCTGTGCAAAGAAAAGTGGTGGGAGGAGGTAGAGGTCTATTGCTACTATGACCACAGTAACAAGCTCAGGTGCAGCTGGGTTCAGGGGTCATACATCTGTCTGTCTGTCTCCCCTGGGCCTCAGTCGGTTTCTTCTGGGTTGGCTGCTCTGTGGACCTTCTTGCTACATGAGACTCCTAAATCCCCATACTCATGTCTCCAGCTGCAGGGCCACTAGCAGGTTCCTGGGCAGGCTGGGGTGCTGGGCCCAGAGCTGGGGCTGGATGGATTCCCCAGCAAATATAGGGTGCTAGCCTCCAGATGGTGATGAGAAGAACCCTGGGGGGCGGGGGGGGGCGGACAGCTTGGCCTGGGGGTCCTGGAGGGAGCTGGAGAAAGGCAGGCTCCTGGGACAGGGTCCAGTATGCCGGCCAAAGGGCCCAGGGGGGACGGTGGGCCTCCAGGCTCTGCTGCCTGCCTGTAAGGGACAGCAATGACCTCCTGCTCTGCAGGTGTCCCACGACTTTGCCATCAACTTCAACCCCGAGGACGACGAGTGTGAGGGTAGGAGACCTCGGAGGGCAGGGCTGGGGGGTCGGGGGAGGTGGGCCTGCACTCACCTGCCACCCCATCCCACCACCAGGCATCCAGGGTGTGGTGGAGTCCTACCAGAGCTGCCTGCCCAAGGTCCAACTCTACGGCCCCACCAACGTGGCTCCCATCATCAGCAGGGTCGCTCGCACAGCTGCGGCTGAGGAGGCCAGCGGGGAGGCCTCTGTAAGTGCCGGGACAGGGTAGGGGGAAGAGGCCATGCAGGGTTGGGTGTGCTGGGTGTTGACAGCCTGTCCCTGTCGCCCTGGACTGTGTGGGTATCCATCTGGGTCACCTTCTCCACCTTTGCTATCTCCCCTCCTTCTATCAAGCCCCCACTGGGTGGGTGCCAGATATGGTGCTGGGCATGGGAAGTGGGGTGGTAGGGCAGTGACCAAACCAGCTCCCTGACCTCAAAGGCCAATCCTCTGAGACAGGGGGACAGGCCAGCAGAAGGCCAGGGACATGGGAAGTGCTGGCACACCACGGGCAGTAGACTGGATGGGTAGTTGGCCGGGCAGGGCAGGGAGATCCAATCAAGCTGGGGGCCCAGGCCGAGAGGCAGCACACACAAAGGGCCTAGGGTGGGACTGGAGCAGAGTGAGCAGGAAGGGGGGACCCCACAGAGTGCGGGGAGAGGGAGGGCTCCACTTGCCAGGTATGGGCATGTCACTCCCTCACACCCAGGCCTGCTGGTTGCTGTAATCTTGGGGTGAAGAGGACTGAGTTACTCAGTCACCTTGCCTCCAGGGCTGCACCCCATGACCCTCTGATGATTTACGTGGAGAACGTGGGTTCTCGGGGCGCCCCCCCAGCCCGCCTACAGGCAGCCTTCTGCTCATGATTTGCACACTTGCTCTCACCTGCTTAGCACAAACAGCCTCCCACCACCTCCATGCCCGCTCTCCCTGGCCTGCAGGCACCTCTGCTCTCTTTCCCCACCTTTGTGTTCTGGGAACAAACCCGTCAGATCTCCGGAACTTGTGTAGAGATGGTGCTGTGAGCTCCAGCAGAGCTTCCCCATGGTCCCTCAAGTGGGTCCTCACTGCCCCTCTCCCCCGGCCCAGCTGCGGCAGCAGCCAGCTTACCTCCCGCTCCGCTCCTCAGCATTGATCTGCTGAAAGTGAGGACAGGCTTCTACCTGACCACAGAGCTCAGCTTTCAAATCCAGTGCTGCACAGAGCAGAGCTCTCCCGCTGGCCGCTGGCCCTGTGCCCGGCGTCACTGCAGTCCAGAGCCTGGATCCAGGCTCTCGGCAGCCACTCCCCTGCTCAGCCAGCCTCTGTCCTCCTGCCATGCTGCCTGCTGCCCCACCCTCCTCTTTCTGGACAAGCAGCCTCTCTGTGAGAACTGGGGTCTGGGCAGAGTAGGGAGGGGCTAGAGACGCCATCTCCGGCCAACACTCAGCCCCCCCACAGGTCCCTATCCTGCTCCGGGTGCTGAGAGCTGGAATCTGGAAATCCCAGGTGCAGGAGCTAGACATCCCCTCCTGCCTGCGCTGCCACAGACCCACCACAGATTCTGAGAGGGGGCCGGGCTGAGCCCACCACTGCCCTGCCCATGCCCAGGGGGTCCCCATAGAGTCTGCTCTCCCGCACCCTTCCCCCAGCAATACTATATCCTGCTCATCCTGACGGACGGCGTGGTGACCGACATGGCGGACACGCGGGAGGCCATCGTGCGCGCCTCCCACCTGCCCATGTCCATCATCATCGTGGGCGTGGGCAACGCCGACTTCACCGACATGCAGATCCTGGACGGTGACGATGGTGTCCTCCGCTCCCCGCGTGGTGAGCCCGCGCTCCGAGACATCGTGCAGTTCGTGCCCTTCCGCGAGCTCAAGAACGTGAGTGGGGGGCACCCACCACAGCCCATGTCAATGGGCACGGGGAGGGCTCACAGCTTCACACTCGAGCACACCCACCCACCCACTCAACACACACTAACATATGCACACCCATACATGCACACTTATACACACACAGTGTAACACACACATGCGCACTTCACACACACTCACAACCTAACACACACATAAACACTCACACTTATACAGTGTAACACACATGTCACGCACCCACTCTAACACACACTATGTACAAAAACACTAACACATACACATACTCATACACACACTTATGCACACTCACAGTATAGTACCAATACACACTCATACACAGTGTAACACACGCACACTCCATACACACTCACACCCTAACTCACACATACACTCACACTAACACACTCACATACGCCCACTTACACAGTGTAACACACACACTTCAAACATACCTTAACACACATACTAACACATGCATGGGCAGACTTACACACACAGTGTAACACTCACTCACACATGCACACAGTGTAAAGCACACGTTCATACTTCCCATGCACCCTCACACACATACACTCACACACATGCTCACACTCACATACATATACTTATACACAGTGTAGCACCAATACACACTCACAGTATAACACACATGCACACTTCACACACTCACACTTATATACACACACACACACACGATGTGGCAGGTGGGTCCAGGCCCCTGCATAGTAGTTACCTCTTGCCTCAGCCACCCCATCTCCTGTCCTGAGAGCAGGAACGGGCTTCCCAGAGACTGGGGCGAGGGCCCCATGAGCTGCAATGACATTTGGGACAGGGTCGGGCCTATTGAATGTCACAGTGACCACCACAGGCCTTGCATGCTATGACCCCAACATGGGGTCCTGGGGGTGACCCGCTGAATGGACACCCTGACATTCATGGGTGTGGCCCCAGTGTGGAACCAGGTCTCAGAGCACCAGGACTGTGGAGGGCTGACTGGGACGGGGAGGCCCCAGCTTGGCCACATTGTCCCCACTCCCAGGCTTCCCCTGCGGCTCTGGCCAAGTGTGTGCTGGCTGAGGTGCCAAAGCAGGTGGTGGAGTACTACAGCCACAAGGAGCTGCCGCCACGGTGCCTCAGCATCCCCTCCCAGGAGCCCAGCACTGGCTCTGCCCTGTGAAGATAACTGGGCAGAAGGCCAGTGAGGTTGTGTCCTTGCAGTCTCTGTGCTCAGTGTCCGAGGACTCCCTGGAGATCTCCTGCCCCTCAGCCCTGGCCTCACACCTCTCCACCCATCATTCTATGGGCCTGGATCCCCACTGGATCCCTGTGGCTGTGGGGCGAACAAAGCTGCACCCCAGCTGATTCGGACTGGCCCTGACAACTCCCCGCTGAATGGCAGGAGTCCCTGCAGGAGCCTCGGAGCCCTGTGCCTACCTGCCCCCAACCGGCAAGGGAGAGGGCCCAGGAAGCTTCTGGGGGCCCTGTTCCTGACTGTTTGTGAAGAAACCCAAGATGCCCCCCAGCTCCTTCTCCAGCTCTGTGCTCCTTGCTGTGGGCACTTCGGGGGGAATAAAGTGTTGTCTACTTCTGGTAACAGCAGATGTGTCCCCTGCCCCCTTTGTCCCCATGTATCGGAGGGCTGCCTCCCATGGGTGAAATGGCTGTCTGCCTCCTCCAGGCCCCACTCGTAGGGCCAGGACCAGGGGTGGGCAGATCTAGCTCTGACAGGGCTGCCCTCACCCCATTTGCTGCCTAGGGCCACCAGTAAGTTTATATGGTGAGGGCAAGCCTCCAGGGGAGGCCAGGAGGCCCAAAGCCCTGGGTGATGGGTTCGGCCCCTTCTCCTCCCTCCTCTGTGAAGTGGGGCCTGAAACCACAAGCAGCCTCTGCCTCTCCTCCCACTCCTCATCTCTGAGAGGCCTCTGGTGACACAGAGTGCTTCAGAGGGAACCCCTGCAGGCCAGGTGTCACAAGTGGACACTTGCATCCAATCTGATAATATCATTCGGTAAGTATGATCATTTGACAAGCACACTGTACAGATGGTGCTGGTGCCTGTCTGGCTCCCGGGCAGCCGGGGAGAGGACTTGGAGGGGCCCCAGACCTTGTCCTCTTTGTCCTGGGACCCTGTCTCCTCTCCCTACAGCACAGACCTCCCCTGACTGCGGAGAGGAGCTCCATGGGGGGAGGTTTCAGATTGAGGTTCCCCTGAATTGTTTTCCCTGTAAAACAAGTAGTCCTGACCCTGAATCCAGACCCATACACCCATCATCCACACACCCATCTACCTTTCTATCCACCCATCCACATACCCATCCAGCCTCCTATCCATCCAACCACCCACCCACCCACCCATCCAGGCTCCTATCCACCCAATCACCCATCCATCCAGCCTCCTACCTACCTACCTACCCACCCACCCATCCATCCATCCATCTACCACCCATCCATTTATCCCATCTATCCATCCATCCATCTACCCACCCACACACCTATGCACCCACCCACCCTTCCATCCATCTATCGACCCATCCTTCCACTTTGGGATCTATTTTTAGCTTCTGATTCATCTCCTGTTAAGTGGGGATAATAGGCATTGCCATGGTAACCCGGCTATGGGTACCTTCCAGAACGGCCGATATTGGCGAGTTAGTTTCTT
The DNA here is from genome assembly GCF_050624435.1 of Tenrec ecaudatus. Classification (NCBI taxonomy): domain Eukaryota; kingdom Metazoa; phylum Chordata; class Mammalia; order Afrosoricida; family Tenrecidae; genus Tenrec; species Tenrec ecaudatus. The sequence goes on from NC_134547.1 coordinate 73,581,881, forward strand.
TGGGGATAGAAAGGACAGCAGAGACTCCTGACCCCACTGAGCATCCTTGGGTGCAGCAGGGTGGACAGCTTATGTCCAAGAGTCCTGAGATAGGAGGTCTGGTGTCCACCCAGCAGCAGAAATGCCAGATGGTGCCTATTACCACTGTGTGAGGCTGAGGTGCTGGTCAGTGAGTTGGCTAGCAAGAGGGTCTGTGGGCAATTCTGGGAGGTACAGGGCAGCCTCTGCTGGGGGCTGTTCTCTCAGGGGAGGCAGTGCAGGACCTGGTGGGCTGGGCTGGGGAAGAGTCCCTTCCAGGAGCTGCTGCTTAGGAAGCTGTCGCTCACAGACCCCTCCCCAGAGGCCTCCATCTCCTGTCGGGGCGGCCAAGAGGCAGGGACCTAGGCAGGGGAGGTCACAACCCTGCAGGGAAGTAGAAGGCCCATTTCTGAGTGGCAGTCCCACTGTATGCACATCAGTTGGGGGAGGGGCAATTTCCTAAAGAAGCCCAAACCAAACTCACTGCCATCGAGTTGATGCCGACTCACAGTGATCCCGTAGGACAGGGTAGCCCGGTCCATTTGGGGGTTTGCAAAACTGGAAGTGTTTACAGGAGTAGAAAGTCCCGTCTTTCTCCCAAGGAGCCCCTGGTAGCCTCGAACTGCCAGCCTTTCGGATTGCAGCCCAACACAACCACACACCATCAGGGCTTCTTGAAGCAGAGACAGAACATGCAAATTCTGAGAATTCCCCCAGCTGGGACCACCAAGCATGCCACAGAAATGCCCTCTGGAGGGCTCCAGCCTGGGGCGCCCTTCTCAGACTGTGGGGCTGGGGCTGCAGGCCTGGCCCGGAGGCAGACTGGATGCCTGTCCCCACCAGAACCACCAAAGGTGTGGCTCCTATGCCTTCCCTCCCCTGCGTCTGGGGAGGTGTCAGGCCATGTAACGCCAAAGCCTGGTCTTCAAACGCCTGCACCCTGGCCTGACTGGCTGGTTTCCCTCATGGGACCCAGGAGCCATACTGTGAGGAAGCCCAAGCAGCCCAAGCCAGAATCCATGGCTGAGGCTCTCTGCTGGCTGCTGTTGTGTCGACCACCCGGTGAGCCCCAACCTCAGACCACAGGAACAGAAGCCGTGTTTTATCTGCTTGGGTTGGTGTGTGTGTGTGTGTGTGTGTGTGTGTCTGCTTGGGTTGGTGTGTGTGTGTGTGTGTGTCCTGCTGGGTGGCAGGGGCCAGTGTCAGTGCCCATGGCGACACACCCACACAGAGCGACCTCAGTGACAGCACCGCAGGCAGGGCTCCCAGCTCCTCCTGAGGGACAGCCGCCCCCCTGGCACCCCTGCAGACCCAATTTGGCCCTGTCCTGCTGTCACCCGCCACCCACCCGCACCCGTGCTGTGGGCTGGAGGAGAGGGGCTCAAGGCAGCAGCGGCTCCCAGGCTGTTGTTCTTTCTGTTGCTGCTCCTGGGAGCAGAAGCGCAGGCAGGAAACTGTGACTAAGTGTGTATAATTGGTGCGGGGGCGGCGCAGGGCTGTCAGACAGAGCCGGCGGCCCTGGGCTTAGGGGCCACAGCGAAAGCTGTCTATCTGGACCACACTGCCCCTTGGAGCGGCACCGCACACATACACGTGAACGCGCACACGCGTGCCTCCCTCAGAGATCCACAAAGAGGTATTCGCCTGGGGTAGACACAACCCAGCCTGCTCACAACGCCCCTCACCCCAAACGCACAGCAGGGAGTGGGGGCTTTGGCAGGTCTTAAAGGCTGAGCCAACAGGCTCAGTTCACCTGTGTGGCTGTGTGTCCATGTGTGCATCAAACCCAAAGCACTGCCTTCAAGTTGATGCCACCTCATCGCCACTGTAGCACAGGGCGAGACTGCTGCTGAACTTCTGAGACTGGAACTCTTTATAGGACTCAAAAGCCTAATTTTTCTTCCTTGGAGATGCTGATGGTTTCAAACTTCTGACCTTGCAGTTAGCAGCCCAATGCAAATCCACTATGCCACCAGGGCTCCTCAATGTGTATATGTGCGTGTGTACACCTGTCAGAGTACATGCGTGTATGCACATGTTGGCATGGTGGGAAATGTTAATGCATGTATGTGTGCACGTGTATAGATGTGTATGTGTGCACATGAGGGTGATGATGTATGTATATGTCAATGTGTGTATATACACCCTTGCACTGTGTATGTAATTGTATGTATGTGCTGTGCTATTATATGTGTGTGTGCTTTTGTGTATGCAAATGCGTGCATGTCTGGGGATGTGTCTATGTATGCGACAATGTGTACATGTGCACCGATGTGTGTATTGCATGTCATTGTGTGCATCTGTAAGTATACTGTGTACGTGTACATATGTCAGTGTGTGTCAGACAGGCAGGCTGAGGTGCATGTCTGGCTGGGCCGTAGACTGGGGCAGTGCACTCAGTTGGGTTGCGGGACATGGGGGGCCAGCCCAGGAGTAACCTGGCCTCTATGTCCTGCTAGGCACCGCTCCTGCCACTACTCTTAGGGCCACCGCACAGAGCCTCGGCAGGACCCACTGGGGGTGTAGAGGGCAGTCCTCAACCTGTGGGGAGACCCTCCTGCCCAGGAAGCCCCACAGGCAGTGCCCCACAGGCAGTGCCCCACAGGCATGTCCCCTTGGTCTCGAAGACAGAGGCTCACAGGCTGGATCCCAGAGCGTGGGGCAGGGCCTTGGCTCTTCCTGGGCACAGAGCTTGAAAAATGTCCCCCCTGAGCCCCAGAAGGTCACCTGCCATTCAGGATGGGTCTCGAATGCACACGCAGACGTACTGGCCCCCTGGGAAAAGTGAAGGCACTGGACAGATAGCAGGCGCATAACTCATGTGCACTAAGCAGCCAGAAGCAGCCTTGGGGGGCAGTGGGGAGGAAAGCGGAGTGACAGCTCCTTGTCCTCTGGCCAGGAGAGAGGGAGTGAGACTTTCTGACCCTGCCCAGGAGCAGGGCCCTGAGCCTCTGGTGGTGACCTGGACAGCCCTCCCTCATCCTGCCCTAGAGGGTCCAGCACAGCAGGGTTAGGCTCCCTGGTATCCCCCAGCATGTCCCCCCCAGCTCCCCGTACCCCCTGCCCCTGTACCAACACATGGAGACTCGGCGTCTCTAAGGAGAACGGGCCTCCTTGTTCCCAGCCTGCTGCGCTGAGTGTGCTCACCAGATGCCCATGTGCTGGTGGCCAGGCTCAGCAGCTCAGCTAGAGAACTGGGGGTGCAGGCGGGCTTTGGGGGAGGGCACAGGAGCGGCGGACAGGAGTGGCAGGTGGCGGGAAGGGCTCTCAGCTTTAACCCTACCTGTCCATGGGGGGGAGGAGGATCTGCATGGTGCTCCAGCCTTTAGGTCTCAGAGGCAGATGCTGCTGAGGCCCCTGCCCTGTCCGGCCTGCACTGCCAGAAGCACCATCTGGAAAGGGGAGGCAGTCAGGTGGAGGCCCTTGGGATCCCTCCCCACAGGTTACTTCGTCTTCAGTGACTCAGGCGTACTCAGTGCTAGTGTCGCCAGAGGCTCTAGTGACCAATGGCCAGTGTCCACCCTTCATTTGGGCCCCTGGTGGCTTCTTCTTGACAGACTTGGTACATGTGTGCTTGCGCACACATGTTGCAAACTGATGGCTCCAGAGACCTCCGTTCCCACCCCACCCGACCCCTGGCACTCCCATGCTGTCCAGCCTGGTCTTTTGGCAAGTGCTGGGTGTGGCTGGCTTCATGGACTCTGGGTCTCAGGAGCCCTGGTGGCTCCCTGGTTAAGGCACCTCCTGTGAAAGGGTGACAGTTTATACCCACCAGCTGCTGCACAGAAGGCAGTCGCGTCCATGGCCACAGATGTTGGCAACCTTGGCCACCTGGGCACCCTGCTCTGACCCACAGGGGGACTTTGAGTCAGACTGGCCACAGTGGTGGTGGGTTCATTATTTTTCACAAATGGGTCTCAACTCACTAATGGGCTTAGAACCACAATTAAACACCCTCACCCACACACGCAGCTCAAAGATAGGCTGTTAGCTTCTGACAGGTTGAGGAAACCCCATGGGACCTCAGATTCACAGGGAGCTTGGTCACAAAGAGGCTTCCATCTCAGAATCTCCACCCACGTCGCACCTGGAGGTCAGCGAGGAGGGTACCCCTAGGGCAAGGGAGTGGTAAGGCTGAGATGCAGGTGTGTCCAGTGTGGGCCCTGTGGGCCCTTGTCAAAAGAGCACGGAGGGCAGGCCTGGGCCTTGGAACAGGGTTCTGGAAGCATCCACTGCGCGGCAGGAGAGGCCTGCTGGTTGCTTCTCAGGTAAAGGGGTGAGAGCCCCACCTCCCCAACCCTCCGTGCTGTCTGACCGTCTATGTGGATATCGAGCCTGGTTCACCTTCTGATTAAAGGGATGAGGGGCAGCCCTGGGCCATGAGGAAGAGTGGACACTGTCCCTCAGGGCCAAAGACCCTCCACGGCGCACCGCCCTGGGAATAGATGTGTCTGGGGACGCAGGCTTCCCTTTGCAGAAATGCTCTGTGTGGTTTGGATCCCGATCTGTGTTTGTCACTGATGCCCTCCAAAGGGTCGAGGTGCACGCGGGATCATGGCTGTAGCCATCCTTCAGACATGAGTGACAACAGCTCAAAGCACAGTGCTCCTCTTGTTCCAGCCCATTGCTGCGGCCGCAGTGTCAACCCTTCTCCCGGACTGTTGTCCTCTTTTCAATGCCCCTCCGTGTCACCAATGTCCTTCCTGAGTGCCAGCCCCGAGTGTGTGACCCGTGTGTCTTCAGCAACATTGTGACTGGAAGGTCTGGTGCAGTGGTCGGTTGTTGCATGTGCATGAGGTGGGTCGGGCCCACTCAGTCCTCACAGGGACACGTGTGCTTTTTGGCACTCTAAAGAGGTCTCTGGCGGCAGGTCTGTTTCATTTCCCGACTGTGCCTCCAGAGGCATTGACTGTGGATCCAAATGAAATGAACTCCTTGATAATGCCTGTGTCCCCCTTTTTTCCTGTATCGCTGCTGATGGGTCCAGTTGTGGGGATCTGGGTTTTCTGCATGTTGGGACAGAATCCATATTGAAGACTGTCATCTTTGACCTTCATTAGTCACTGGTTCAAGTTCTCTTCACTTTCAGCAACCCGGGCCGGGCCGGGCCAGTTACAGGGTCAGGTTGTAAGCACTCTCCCTGCTGAAGCGGCCCAGCTGCTCCGGTGAGTTGCTCAGCACGCACACTGAACAAACAAGGTGAGAGGAGACAGTCCTGATGTACACTTCTCCTGACTCCAAGCCACATGGAGCCACACTGATGCAGTCAGAGTCCTGGAGCTGGAGGGGCTGTGGAGACTTTCCCCCGCCACTGGACTCACAAGACTTTCCACTGACTGGCCTGTGATCTTCCTGCATTTAGCGTCATTGCATGTGTTGCATGAGTCTGAAGAGGAACTTACAGACTGGTATGGGACATATGGGCTAATATCAAATTTATGGACTTGATCTGGACTGCGCTGGGATGTTTTCTCAATATACAATTACTCTTTGATATAAAACCCTTTCTTATACACATGTGAATATCTCTGGATTTGTTTCTCTAGTCTCCCTGGACTAACCTGGTGGACAAGCATGCCTTACTTGTCTGGGGTATGCATAGTGCCACAATGTAAATGCATGTATTTTTGTGAATGAGGAAAGGTTTCCTGCGTGGATATAGTGCAGCCTCCAAGATCCACCAGCCAAGGCTGAACACTGGAGGGAGCCCCTGAGAGAGGTCCCCCCACAGACTGCCTGCAAAGACTGTGTCTGCAGGAGGCACACAGGAAGCTGTGGGGTGGCAAGTTCCACTTTGGGGGTGAACCTAGCAGTCAGGGTCTGCTGGAAGCACCTTTCGAAATTCAAGGAACCATGTGTCCTGAATCACAACTTGTTTCTTACTAACTATGGAGAGACAGATAGAAGGGGCTTCTCAATGCTGGACAAGTAGCTCTACCTCCCCCTCCTCCTCCCTCCCCCACCCCACCCCTGTGCAGCCCCCTCTCTAGCCCACTACCCTCTTTCTTCAAATACCCTTTCCTCCCCCATCCTTCTCACTGCTCCCCATCTCCCTCCACCTGTGCTCAGAGAGCACAGGTGCAGGTGGAGACAGGGCCTGGGAGATTGGGCAGGTGGCTGGGGTGGGGCCACCAGCAGCAGCTGTGAACCCTGGTGAGGAAGGCCCAGCTGAGGCCACGAAGGGGCAGAGTGGATGAGTCGGTGCTGCCGGGAGTGGTGAGTGGGCAGGATCTGAACTGCTGCTGTGGATGAGGGGGCAGGGAGCCCTTGACAGCTTGGGCTGAGCAAGCTGTGAAGTGGTCACCCACAGAATTCTGGAAGGTGAGGGCTCTATGGTCAGCTCTGTGGTTCCAGATGGCACCTGAGGCTCCCAGGGTGTGGGGGGACTGTGGCCCCTCCGTCCATCCCACAAGCACCCTGGGTCAGCCTCTGGGTCGCATGCTGTTTTCCTGGAACCCCTTTCCATCAGGCTTTAGCCAGTTGTCCATGCTGGGAGCACACCTGCAACCCCCTTCCAATTGTTCTGTGACCTTCTCCTCCAGTTGAGAGCAAGGCCCTGCCAGCCTCTCCTCACTGCACCCCAACCAAGTAGACAGGATGTGAGGAATGGGTGAGGGGCTGGATGGAGGCCAGATGGGAGTTGGGTAGGTGGTTGATAGATAGGTGGATGGAAGGGTGGATGGATGGGTGGATGGATGGGTGGGAACTTGAGTGGCCTGCCCTTTCAGCATGGTGACAAGGGTGACAGGACTCTCCTGGTTCACAGCCACAGCTCAGAACATCCTGTCCTCGCCTCTAAGGCCCTAGATCAACCAGCAACAGTAGCTCACAAGATAATGTTCCCACACACTCGGGCCGAATAGGAAGCTATCTTCCCACCTTTACCCCCATGCCCCCTGTAACAGGATGCCCTACAGGTGCAGGAATGTGGAATGTCCAGGAAATGAGCCTCTTTGCCCAGTGGCCTCTCCAAAGCTGACTGGTTCTCACTGGCTGGGAGGCAGTGTTCCTGGTCACTCCTACATGTCTGCCCTAGGCATGCCTCTGGCCTCCCATGACACCCGAACCCGCCTGACAGGCACCTCTCTCTCCTTCCCAAGAGTAGACAGGGCCTGACAAAGTCAAGTTAAAATTCAGTTACATTACCCAGGGCTGCAGTGTCCAGCTAAGATGACACCCTGGTGGCTAGCCACTCTGGAGCCCTCAGCAACAGAGGACTTTGCCTGGCAGAACATGGCCACCACCAGAGGGCAGCAGCTGCACGCTCAGGGCAGGGGGTCAGAGGCTGGCTTCCAGACTGGATCCTGCCTGCCCACCTCCCCACCCAGGGATATCTGGAAGCACCACCCTAAAGAGTGGGGGTGAGGACAAGGGGCTGTCTGCAGAAGGGAAAAGGCTTGGGCACCCGACTGCCGGGATGCTGTCTGCTCCTCAGTGGCTGATCCAGCCTTGCTATGTCTGCCCAGAACAGCCCCTGGCCCAGCTTTCCACACACAGCGAGCAGTTCGGAAGGCTTTTGCAAGGAGTCCCGACAGGCACCCAGCACCCCTCCCCACCTGCTCACCTTTGAGCCTGGTCACTGACCCTGCTGCCACTGTCAGGCCAGGTGAGGGAAGGGCCGTGGTGGGACTGACTCAGTACACAAGGTAAGCTCAGGTTTCCCTTCGTGGAACATGTTCATTGTTGGCACCGCAGTGCAGGTGATGTCCTAGGCTCTGGCAGGCAGCCCCCTTTCTCCCAACCCCACACTTGTGGGATAAAGAAGGAACAAAAGGGGGAATTGTGGGATACAGGATTTCTCCCAAGGTGTCTCCCCCAAATATATGCCAAACAGCTGCTTGTGAATGACTACACTTGGAGGTCATCAGAAGTAGGTCAGGGGTTATTCTCCCTGAAAGCTATCAGCCATCTAGAACAAGGAGTCACCACTGTTTTTCCCACAACAAATAGGACCCACTCCCTTCTGATAAGGATAGTAGTTGTCTGTTTCCTTGTAGGAGACCCCAGAGAGGTCAAACCCACCCAAGGATGACTAGGCTAGGCTGCCATCTTGAATCTAGGATCTACTCATCTTGTCACATGTATACCCCCGATCCCTCCTCTTTCTATTGCATGTATGTCCCTAGACCATCCCCTCTCATTACTGTATTACCTATAGCACAACTCCTTCCTGTGATATATGTCCTCATCTGTAATGAGGGGGCTTGCATGTCCCCAGAGAATATAAAAAGCCTGGGCTAGCATTAAAGATCGCTCTCTCCCTCCACGTGGACCATCAGCGGGGCTGAGGTGAGCATGCTACCATGAATCGTGTCTGACTCCATTTATTTCAATCCTTCACTTCTATCTCTCATGCTCTCTATAACTTTACTATGTTCTTTACTTATAATCGCTGTACAATTGCGCCTACCGGACCCATAATGATGTGTTAGGGGCTGGCTTCCCCTGACAAGGGTTGAGTTGGGTCTGGACCTCTGAAAGAGGCTGGAGACTGCAGGCCCCCACCTCACCCAGCCCAGGGAGGGAAGGGAAAGGGACCAGCAGGGAGGGTTGGGGTAGGCATCTGAGAGCTGTCCTGGGAGGAGTCTGGGTGAGGTCCTGGATCTGGGGACAGGAATGGATGAGGGGCCCCGGGCACAGGGCTAGCTCCCCAGCTTTGGAATGGCCTTGAGGGGCAGTGGGTTCTGAGACACAAACTGGCACCTGAGGAAGGGTCTCCCAGCCAGACCGGAGTCTATAGGGGGGCTGGGTCCGTTACTGGCACAGACTTCAGGAGAAGGACCAGAGTGGGCTGTTGACTGCTCACTGTGATGTTTAAGGCAAAATTAACACAAAAAACAAACAGACTTCTAAATGGTGAAGCTGATCCCCACCCCTCCCCCCCGCCCACACTTGCTGCCCCCCCTCCTGTCAGGTCAGGATGGGGCCCTTTCCAGTGAAACAACACCCACACACACAATGCTGACTTCTCTCTGGTCAACCTCAGAGGGCAACAGAGACCTGAGGAGCTGAGAGGCCACCCGTACAGGGGGAGGGGGAGCTGGCTGCGTACTTCCAGTTCTAGATTTACAGCTCTTTCTGAAATTCCCCAGGGAGAAAACATCCAAGGTCAACTGAGGCAATGTTTGCAGTGAGCTGAGTCAGGCCAGCCCTAGAGAAGGAGAGTCAGACTGTCCTGGCCCACCATGGATGGCTCTGGTCACCCAGCTCAGTCCTGCCCTCCCCTCGGCCAGGGTCCCTAGATGCCCGTGTGGCCACCAGGCTTTTTCTTAAAAGCAACCATGCTCCAAGAAACACAGGCAGCCAAGGGTCCTCTGTCCTTCCCCATGCGCCTGTCCCAGACAGCCAAGCACACACACTGAGGGGACGGAACGCAGAAGGCCCTACGTCCGGTCCCATCCTTCCAGTCCTCAGCCATCGGAACAGTGAGGGCATCCACCCGGGCAAGTGGGGCCATGTCCCGATGGGAACATGTATTCCCGTGGTGGTGGTGGTGCTAGGTGCCATCAAGACAGTGTCACTCAGAGTGACCCCTCAAAAAATAGCTCGACACACCGCCCAGTCCTGAGTCGCCCAGCTAGCCATCACTGTGTGGAGTCTGCCTCTTTCTCACTGCCCCTCCACTCAGCCAAGCACAAGCACGGCATCCTTCCCCAGCATGGCTGTAACATCTCCGGTCAACTTGAGTGAAGAGGTGGAGTCTAGCCTGTCAATTACGTCAGGGCAAAAGATGCCTCTGTGTGGGCATGGCCTTCTCCTGAGGATTCTGGGAACTCCTGTCTTCCTCCCTGGAAGCGGGACACACTCTCTGCTTCACCTTCCTGTGGACAAGTCAGACGGAGCCACGCTGTTGGAGCTAGAGCCCTGGGTGGGGATGTTTTCACTGCCACCGGATCCACACGACTTCCCACCCACTGGCCTGTGATCTTCCTGCATTCGGCATCATTGCATGTGTTGTGTGAGTCTGGAGAGGAACTTGTAGATTGGTATTGGACTTAAGGGCTAACATCGGACCTATGGGCTTGATCTGGACTGGGCTGGGATGCTTTCTCAATAGACAATGACACTTTATGTAAAGTTCTTGATTAGACTTAGATGAGAGTGGCTAGATTTGTTCCTCTAGTCCACCCAGACTAACCCATCCAGGTTCTGCTCCCTCCTGACAACGTGCAAACTACTCAGGATGAAGTCTGGCCTTCTTCACTTCTAAAGAGCTCTCTGGCTGTCCTCCCGAGGACTGTGCGAGCTACAGACTGGGGCGTCTGGTAATCCGTGGTAGAATGCTCATAGCAGGTGAGTCACAGGGTTCTGGCTGCCGTAGAGTCGGTGCCCACTGGAGACTGATGGCCACCCCGGGGTGGCAGTAAGACTGTGGCACCCAGCCCTCCTGGCCATCACCTCACCAGGACCACTTCTTCAGCCTGAGGGTGGGTTCCAGCTGTATAACTCCAGGATCTTGGAATTCACACTAGGCGTTTAATGTTTTTTCTTTCCCTTTCTTTGGCATGGCATTAAATAGCAAACAGAAACACCACAGCTGAGAGACTGGAGAAGGAAGAGCGAGGGCTTAGATTTCAGTATCATCAAGGGCACGCGTCCCTGGCTTTTAGGCAAAAACACAGGACTCTTGGGTGGAGCAGCTGAGGGACAGAGATGTGGACAGGTCCCAGCATGCCCAGCAAGCACAGCACTGTCACCACTGGACAGGCAGGGTCAGGTGGGAGTGAGACAGGGACATCCTGATAGACAGAGGAAAGACTGACAATCAATGCCTGTGGAAGCAGCAGACAGGAAATCAAATGATGTGTTATCTATCACATTGGGCAAATCTGCCAAAGCTCTCATTCCAGTGTACAAGGTAAAGATGCCCCTCTGAGGACTGAGGTGGGCCTGGTCAGCCATGGTGTTTGAGCCCACACTTCCACGTGGGACAGCCAGGCCCACATAAGGAAGCCTGCATAAGCCGTGCGCTGCTAGAAGAGGGAGAGGCTGTCTCGGAAGACCTGCAGGCTCCGGGGGCGCGTCCATGCATTTCAAACACAGTATCTGGAGCACCTGGTCCCTGGAGAAGGACATCACACTGGATCAAGTGGAGGGCCAGCGAACCAGAGGAAGGCTGTCCACAAAACGGATGGACGCCACGGCTCCAACGGTGAGCTCAGAAGGAGCAGCAGTCAGGGGGTGTCCCTGAATGGACAGGAGCCCCACTGCCTGGGGCATGCAAAACTCTACCAGTGGCCCAACTACCTGGAACCTTCAGAAGCCCCCAACCTGGGCCATCTCCATGACAGAGAGTCCCGGGATCAAGGGAAAGTCCCTGTGAGAGGCCCAGGCCCCTGGGCACGCGCACAGCATGTGTAGGCACAGGCGAGGCATCGAGCTGGATGTGGCCTTGGCAGAGCCCTGCCTCCCTGCGTGCCAAGCAGAACCCTCCACCCCTGCTGGCCCTGGCATCAAGGTCCTGCTGTTGGGTCACTGCCCTCTTCTTTACAGCCCCTGAGCCTTGGTGACAGGATCCCAGGCTGAGGGAGGGAGGTTACTCATTAAGCCAGGTAAGCATAACCTTACATGTGCTTATTCATTAATCTGTAGCAAACAGCTTCGCATCTCTGATGTTTTGGAAAATACCTGATACTATTGACTCCAGATTAGTAAGTAAGCACACCTAAGTCCATGCTTATCCTGCTGACTGGACCCTCCTGTCCCTGTCAGGGCTGTAAATCCCAAGAGGCTTTGGATCTCTCAGAGGGCTGTGTGTCAGGGGAAGCCAGCCCCTAACACATCATTATGTGTCTGGTAGGCACAATTGTACAGTGATAATAAGATCATAGTAAAGTTATAGAGAGCATGAGAGATAAAAGTGAAGTATTGAAATAAATGGTGTCAGACGCGATTCATGGTAGCATGCTCACCTCAGCCCCGCTTGATGGTCCACGTGGAGGGAGAGTTTAATGCTAGCTCAGGCCTTTTATATTCTCTGGGGACATGCAAGCCCCCAATTACAGATGAGGACATACGTCACAGGAAGGGGCTGTGCTATAGGTAAGACAGTAATGAGAGGGGGTGGTCTAGGGACATATACACAATAGGAAGAGGAGGGATTGGGAGTACACATGTGACAAGATGGGCGGATCCTAGATCCAGGATGGCAGCTTAGCCATGGATGTCACAGATCCGTTTGGCCTGTTCCCTGGCTCAACTGATAAGAGACTATTATCAGTGGGGTGTGAACTCCACCTACAGTAAAGTAACCAAGCTAATGGTTTCAGGCCCCCACCCCTGTGGTGTGGGGAGACAGCAGTCTGGTAGGGACTGCCTTTAGGGAAGATGCCTGTGAGCATCTGACCTCCCCCCACAAACCCTGAGCTTGGGAGCTCCTGGAATCCTCCCCTACTTATAGTGACTGAGGTGGGCACCTGATGGGGTTAAGGAGGGGAAGAGACAGGGCGGGGAAGGGGTAGGGGGTGGAGAGGGGACAAAGATGAGAAGCTTTTAGAGGAGTGCACTGCATGGGGGTGGGCCCAAGGAGCTGAGCCGCCCTTCAGCAGAGCTGCCTCTTACCGCCCCACCCTCACCAAACCTCAGCTATTTCAGGGCCACTTGGAGCAGCCCTTGGCGCAGCCTCCCTCAGACAGACCCTCCCAGGATTTCGGATTGCGAAAGGCTCTGGAGCGGCCAGGGGACATTCCAACTGCTGGTTTCTTTGAATCCTCTCAGGAGGCTGGAAGGAAGGGTGTGGATAGAGCCCATAACAGATGCACAGCCAGAGCCTCCCTCACGCCTGCATCACGCCGCACTCCTCACAAGCACCCAGGCACGAGGGTGGGATACCCTCCTGGGAGACATCCTGGAGCCCGAGCCCAGCCTTACCCACCTCACCAAGACCCCCAGCCCCATGTCAGTGGCACAGTCTGAGAGATTTCTGCTCCGGAGACCCTCAGGGGGGACAGCTCCCACAGACCCCTCCTGGCCTGCCTGAGCCCCGGTGCCACCTGCAGTGCCCAGCCTCTATGAGGGGCTGCAAGTCTGCGTCTGTGAGGTCATATGTAAGGCATTGGCCCTCTTCCTCAGCATGCCTCATTCGCTCGCAAGGGCCCCTGGGAGTCCCTTTTTCTGAAGGAAGGCCTCTTTGTGCCAAAAGGGAGCTGGCTGGGGACTTCAGGGGAGGGATTGAACTTGAGGCAACAAAGCCTCCAGCTGCTGCGCTGCCGCTGCCGACAGTCCCCTCTTCTTCACAGTGAGTCTCTCTTGGGGAGCGGGATTGCATGATGGGGGGTAGTCAGGGTCCAATGAGGTGCCTTCTTGTTTTCCTGACCGCCTGCCAGTGCTTGGTATTGGGTGGCCCTAGTGGCCAGTCGCCGAGCCCTGCGATACGGTCATCATGGAGGGGAAGGGCGGACATTGCTAAGGTACTAAGGTCAGACAGCCCATCCTGGAGTATGGGGCTAGGAGGCTTAGAGACAGAGTAGGGACCCCTGGTGGGGAGAGACATTGTGAAGACCCCCCAGAATACAAGGGCCACAGGGGCTTCAGTGTGGAGGGGCGGCGCTGGCACCAAACCTGCCCGCAGGGCTGCAGACCCACCCACAAAGCTGCAGACCCACCCACAAGACTGCAGACCCTCCCCTGTGAGGCTGGGGGCCGGGGTTGCTGTGCTGGGGAACCAAGATGACAGATGTGACCCATGCACAGCGGGTCATGGTGTCTGACTGGGAAGGCAGCCACACAGTCAGGCAGGGTGGGGCGGCCTGGTAGTCTGGGTCTGTGCCCCAGACCCAGAGGGAGGACATGCCATCTGAGAGGATCCTGGGGAGTGAAGCTTTGGGATTTGAGATGGGGGTGGCCACTCCAGTGAAGATGTCCAGTTGGACCTGGGGAGGGGGGCTGGAGCAGAAGAGTCCAGGGCCACACTAGGTCCTCCTGGGAAGGGGAAAGAGTGACTGGTGGGGGCTTCCTGGGGCTCCTTCTCACACCCCCACTCACTCCCTACCGGAGTCTGGGTGGGAGAGGAGGAACTGGCTCCAGGAGTCAGTGGTGGGTAGGGGTGAGAGGGGCAATGACAGGTAGCACCTAATCTCTGTGCAGCTAAGTGCATGCAGAGGCTGTGCGCGCACGTGCGATCAAACTGTGTGTGTATGTGATCACACTCTGCGTGTGCACAATTATGCTGTGTCTGTGTGATTACACTGTGTGTGTGTGTGTGTGCAATGATACTGTGTCTGTGATTAGTGTCTGTGTGGGTGTGATTGCACTGTGTGTGCTTTATACTGTGTGCACACAATTACACTGTGTGCTTTACACTGTGTCTGTGGGGTAACACTGTGTGTGTGTGAGCAGTTTCTGTATGGGTGTGATTACACTGTCTGTGATTACAGTGTCTGTGTGGGTGTGATTACACTGTGTTTACTGTGTGTGGGTGTGATATACTGTGTCTGTGTGCTTTACACTGGGTCTGTGGGGTAACACTGTGTGTGTGAGCAGTGTCTGTGTGGGTGTGACTACACTGTCTGTGTGATTACAGTGTCTGTGTGGGTGTGATTACACTGTGTGTTTAGTGTGTGGGGTGTGATATACTGTGTGTCTGTGTGCTTTACACTGGGTCTGTGGGATTACACTGTGTGTGTCTATGTGGGTGTGATTACACTGTGATTATGCTCTGGGTGTGTGTGTCTGTGTGGGTGTGATTAGTGTGTGTCTGTGTGATCACGCTAGCTGTGTGTGTGCACACCCACCAACTTTCTTCTGTGCTCCTGTGTGCGTGTCCATGTGCGGCCACGTCATCAGTCTGTTCCTCACTCGTGGCAAAGTAAGTGTGTGCAAATTGCACATGCAAGTTCTGGGCCATGCCCAGGTACTCTCATATGAGATGGTCTGGGCATCATACATGGTTACTTGGGCCGAAAGGAAAAGGCCCAGCTTGTGAGGTGCACGGTGACAGAGCAGGAGCAGTCCCTGGGTCTCCTGAAGTTCCAAGTCCTGCCTGCACCCCACCCCAACTTCCAGACCGAGACAGAGAGAGGCTGGAAGGTGGGTGGGGAGGTAGTGGGAGCCAGTGAAGTGGGAGGAGGGGGCCTGTGAGGGCCCCTGTTGGGACTATCTGGGGGTGGGGTGGGGGGGTGGCCAAAGGTTGCTGGTTGAGCAGCCAGGAGAATCCAGAGAGAGAGAGAGAGAGAGAGAGAGAGAGAGGTGAGGAGGGTGGCTGACTATGGGGATGGGGGTGGCCCCCCACTCTGACTCAGATCTCAGTGCCCGCTGCTGGAGGAAGATGTCATGAAGTCCCCCCACCCATGCCAGAAAAGTGTGGAGGGCACCAGGTGCTTTCCCCAGCCCCCAGACCGCCCCAATGTAAGTCAGCCTCCCCAAAGCTTGATCCCAGCGGCAGAGACAGGTCTACAGGATGACGGGACAGAAGGCCCAGATAAACAGTGGAAAAAATGAGCCCAAGGACACAGATCTCTGTTCAGTCAACAGAAGAAAACAGATTGGAACTTCTCAGGGTCTTGGAGCACGCTGTGAAAATAGGGCTGAACCAGGACGAGGAAAGAAGGCAGAGCCAGGACAAGAACAAGGGGGACGGGGGAGGAGGGAGGGGGAGGAGGGAGGGGCGCAGGCGGACGACGGGGAGGGTGGAGGCGCTGCCCTCTGAGTGAAGCAGAACATCCCTGAAAGGAAACAGGGAGTGACAATGCTGGAAAATCAACCTGAGGACAGCCTGGGAGGCCCTGGGACAGGGAGGGCCACCCCAGGGGGACACAGAGACAGACCACCAAAGAGAGAGACAGAAGAGACAGAGATGGCAACAAGAGAGATAGAGAGAAACAAAGACAGAGCTCGAAGAGAAAGACAGAGACAAAGAAGCAGGGCCAGAAGAGAGTGAGCAAGCAGGAACAGAGGCAGGAACAGAGGCAGGAAGGGTGGAGGGGGAACAGCAGGGCCACGAAGGGCCAGCAAAGGCAGCCCGAAGCAGAACAGAAGCCTTGCTGTCGAGCTGAGACGGCTCACAGGCCCTGCAGGTCAAGGTGCAAGTGTCCACAAGGTTTCCAGTGTCCACAAGGTTTCCAGGCTATAAATCTCCATGGGAGCAGCCTCCCTCTCTTACCAGCTGCTTAACCACCACGCCACCAGGGACCCTAATAAACAAACTCCCTGCCATCCAGCCAGTCCTAACTCAGATCGACCCTGTCAGGGCAGAACGGCCCGTGGGTTTCCAGATCTTTACAGGAGCAGACAGCAGCCTCCTAGTTCCCCCTCGAAGAGGCTAGTGTGTTTGAACGCGGACGTTGTGGTTAGCAGTCCAACACTGATGCACTGTGCCAGCCGAGCTGAGCGCCTCTTGGGATCCCACTGGGAATGAAAAGGGAGCAGGAGGAGGAGGAGAAGAACACCTGGACCCGGGAGTGGCCGTGCTTCCATCTGCTGACCCTGCAGAGCCTGGGCTGGTCTCAAGAACGAAAAGCAGTCTCCAGCTAACGCAGGCCCTTGGGAAATGGTGGAGCCCCCTGATAAAGAGCTAATAGGGGGTCCCCCCACACTCCAGAAGCTTGTAGAGGGAAGCAGGTCCCTGCAGAGAAGCTTCAGGGGACTTCAAACACCAGGAATATGTAACTGGGTGGCCACACAGCCCCATCTACTTTGTGTCCACTCTAGCAACCCACAGCATGCCCTCCCACGCACTCAGCCGGCACAGGCGACTGGCCCTTTGTAGGCAAGAGCTGCGGTGAAGGCTTTGAGCAAGGGCCTGTGATTCCAGGCTGGGAGGCCATCCATGGGGCGGAGGGCTCAGCCTGAGAGCAGAGCTGCAGGCGGGCGGGCGGGCGCAGAGGCAGGCACAAATCAGATCTTAGAAGCTGAGAGAACAAGGCACTCAGAGGGAGACAGTGAAAAAGAACAGGCGAGGGTGAAAATAAAACCGCTGACAAGGGCAGGTGTGGTGAGGCTCCAGCCCTGGCTGGTTCAGTGAACTCGGTCAACTGCTAAGGAAGGGCGGAGGGCGGAATTCCATGCAGAGGTGTCTCAGGAGGCGGGCAGACAAGGCTGGGGCTGCACCCAGAAGCATGTGCTCCTCTGACAGGCCATGCAGGGTGGCCCTGGACTGCGGTGCCGCTGTGGAGTCTGTCAGGCTGACCCTTTCACAGTGGTGGAGCTGAGTGGGACCGCAGGGCAGACTGCAGAGGGAGGATGGTGTCAGGAGATGTGGGAGCCTGTTCTTAGTCACACTGATGCAGGGAGAGCTGTGTGAGGGGATATCATGAAAGAGCCACCAACTGGGGGTGGCTGATCAGTCTATGTCCTTACTGATGTCTGTACCGATAAAGGCCCACAGAGAGTCCCAGGGGACATCAGAGCATTTCAACAATGAAGGCCAACCAGTTCTGGGGGTGAAAATGGAAAGGAGAACAAGATTAAATGCCAGGAAGGCCAACACCTTGACCCTCCTTGGGAAACACCTGGATCTTCAGGCCACAGAGAGCCAGTCTTTACAGGACAGAAGGTGGAAGCCACCAAAATGCCCACCCACAGATCAGTGCATGAACACAGAATGCACCTGGTATGATGCACACACAGTATGGTGCATACGTACATACAATATGGCATGTATGCAGCATGGCACATGCACACACCGTATGGTATATATACACATATACAGTACTATGCATACACAGTATGGTGCGCACAAAGTATATGCACACACAGTGTGGAATATACACTTATGGGACAAGCACACAGTATGGCATTTATGCCCATGCAGCAGGGTATATGCACACAATAAAGCATCTAGGTACATCACACACAATATGGCATATACACGCTATGGCATCTGCACACATCACGGCATATGTGAACTAGTGTGGCTTGTGCACAGTGGGCACACACAGTGGAAGATGTCCTGACACACACCACAGGGCCAGTGACACAGTCTATGCACGATCGCATGAATACGAAACAAGCCAATTTATAGAAACAGAAGACGAGCAGTTAGCAGGGTGGAGGCGTGTGTGGGAAGGGAGCTTCTGCGTGAGGGCGCTGGTTTGATGCCCTTGGTGGTGGAAGGGTTAGGATGAGGATAGCAATAAGGGCAGCACAACAGAAGAGGCGCGGTCTGCGTCACCGAGGACGGACGTGTGTGTGTGTGTGTGTGTGGAGAGTGCAGAGGGAGACAAAACCAGCTCTGGGAAACAAAGCCACAGAGCACAGGGCATGGCCAGACCTCCGTGGGTCAGAGTAGATGGTCCGGGGAGATGCCTTATCCTGAGCAAGCCTGGCCCTCTAGAAGGTGGCCTGTCCCGGGGGGGTTTGGCAGTGTACCGAGAGCTGCCTCATCATGGAGGGGTGCCAAGGCTCTGGACCCACAGAGAACATTTCAGTGCTCTTCACCTGGGAGCCCACAACCCTGCCATGGTGCCTGCCCAGGGTGGCCTCAGGTGAGGGCCTCTGTGAGGCCGGGTACTGGGCCAGAGCTGATTGTGGCCATCAGCGTCAGGCCAGTGGGTACCATCCTGACCCCACGATGGCAGGTCATTGAAAGATACTCATCCATGCAGATCTGAAGTGCACTAGTGAGAAGAAAATTGTGGGGGAGCAGGTCCGGAATAGGTCATAGACCCCTACTCTACTGGCCCCTCCTGGACCTACAGAGTCCCCAAAGTGCTTCTGTGGGTACCACAACTGAGGACTGGGGGCCCCAAACCCTGAGCACCCACAGAGGCTGTGGCAGTGGGATCATCAGGACCTCCTCTCTGGCAGAAGCCCCCTCAAGTTCCCATCCCGCTGCCCCCTGGTGCAGTCCTGTCTCTCCTTGGACAAAGCAATCCCTTCAGGGTCTGCTCCTGCAGGCTCTCCACAGCCCTCCACTTGGGGCCCTTCAAGCCCTATGGGACCTCATCTCAGGGCACCTCTCAGTAGGAACCAAGTCTTTGCTATGCCTCTGCCCGCCTAGGCAGCTACACCCAGCCATGCCCAATAAAGCCTGTCCCCTCACCCAGCCTGGGCTGGTTACTCATTGAACTAGATGTGAGGGGAGGGGCTGGCAGTAATTACCCTGGCCAAAGGGCCACCTGACCCTCCTGACAGCGCTGCCCTCATCTTCCCAACACAGGCAGCACAGTGAGACTAGCCATGTGGCGCGGCTGGTGGCTGTGGCCCCTGGTGGCTGTCTGTGTGGCAGATACGTTCAGAGAGCAGGCAGAGAGGATCATGCAAGGCACACCTGTTATCGATGGGTAAGTGTCTTCCCCCAGATGTGTCCCTGAGGGCCACCCCTGCAGGATGCAGCTTCCCAGCCACCACAGGGGCCCTGGCCTTGCCCTTGGGGTCTCCTTCACAGTTTCTCAGTAAAGAGAGGGGCAGGCTGGGCAGGAGCCCAGGCCTCAGAATCTGGGAAGAGCTGAGCTCAAGGCCCCACCTGCCTCTGCCAGGTGAGGTCCAGGTCTCGTGGGCGGGGGTCCAGGACCCAAAGGTCTGGCTGGGTCAGGTCTCCCTAGGCTGGGAAGGCCCTCTGGGATATGCGTCAGTCTTCCAGGACCTACACAACTGTGACCTTCCTGGGGGTCTCTAAGTGGCACGCCCCCGTGCTGCCGGGTGTGTGCCCTGACGTCACCTCAAACTGAACTGTGACCCCCATCTCTCGAAGCCTCTGTGCCATGAGTGGTGGAAGACATGTCCTTAGTTGTCCAGCCCACAGCCTGGGATGCCTGGTTCCCTGATGCCACAGGCAGCCCCTGGAGACTCCATCCTCCCCTCCCTTGCAGGATCCCAAGTCCTGCCCTCTCCCCCACCCCACCCCACCTTGGTCCCAACCAGCATCTCATCATGGCCACCAATACTGGCCAGTCCCTCAGGAAGATATGTCCCTGCTGGAGGCCCCTTGTCCCGCTGGGGCTAACCATAGCAGTCACTCTAGCATGGGGACCTGCCCCTTGTCCACCTGGCCCCGCTGGGTGGAAGGCTCAGCCAAAGCTGGGGGTCATGACTAGGCAGTCCCCCGGGTTGACTATGGACCAAGCATGTAGGGACCCTCCAAGCAGTGGCCGGCTCAAGAGGAGCAAGGCTCCTTCATCCTCTTTCCTCTGACCCTCTTGCGCCACACCAGGAGATGGGGCCTGGGGAAGGGGTTGGGGGTACCAGCTGCAGGAAGGAGGGCTCTGGGACCCCCAGGGCAGGACTGGCATAGAAGCCAGCTGCAGAGTAGAGGTGGGGGGTCCCTTTTCCCCAGGGCTCCGGAGGCAGCTGAGCACAAGCAGGGGTATGAGCTGATGTTGGGGGCCCCTGGAGATGCCCTGAGGGCCTAGGATGCCAGGAACTGGTGGAATTTGGAGCTCCTGGACTGTGCAGGAGCACGAACACTAATGGCCTGACCCCGGTGGGCTGGGGTCAGCCAGTCCTGCAGACTCTTGCAGGCTAGAGGCCCAGGTAACCGAGCCCAGGGCAGCCCTGGCTCAGTACTCAATGCCAGGCACTTGGGCACGGCCACTTCCCCTGCGGTCACCTCACGTGCTAGCTTAGGCCATTACTTCCTCAGGCCAGCAGGGTGCAGGAAGGGGCCAGGGCAGGCTGCAGATATTTGGCAAGGCAGCCCTGGGAGCTGTTGCAGAGACCCACCCTCTCTGGGTCCCACTCAGCTATAGCCAGGACTGGACCAGACACAGCCAATTCCACGGCCATTGAGTAGAGGCTGATGGACACGAGCTCAACAGGACAGGGCAGAAGAGCCCTTTCGGGTTTCTGGGGCTGAAACTCCTTATAGGAGCAGGTAACCTCGTCTGTCTCCCATGAAAAAGATGTAAAGTGCAGGCTTTTTGGTAAGCAGCCCAAAGGGTGGAGCCTGTGTGATGGGAGAGGGCCTTCATGCTAAGTGGCCACGTTTCTGCTAATGGGGACTTGTTACCCAGGATGGAGATTAGGTGCTGGTGCCACCATTAGCTGGCTGGCTGAGGTGCTAGCTCTGGCCCCCGGCTCACCCCTGAGCAGCAATGGGGTCACAGCTTCCTTGCTCCAGGTGGCAGATTTTCAGGCGAGGGCCACCTCCCTCAGGGAAGCCCAGCCCACCCATTTGGGTTGCAGAGGGAGGAGAGGAAGCAAACATTCTTACCTGTCCCCAGGGGTGGGGACACTTGTTCTAGAGAAGGTCCTTGGCTGTGGGCCAAAGGAGTCAGGTTCCTTTAGAGAGCTGGGCCCCACCCACCCTGGGCCCCACCCACCCTTCAGGTTCCTTTGGAGAGCTGGGCCCCACCCACGCCACTCCTGTGAGGCCTTGACCTCAAGGGGTCTGAAGGGGTCCCTGAGCGCGCGAAAACACACACACACACACACACACACACACACACGAGACAATGGTGGGGCTAGGGCATAGTCCTATCCCTGGAACACAGCAATTGAGCCTCACCCTCAGGAAGCGTGATGAGCTGGCAGGTGTCCTTTGAGAGTGACCTGCATGGTGCACATCAGTTTAAGAGCCAGGGACATGTGTGTACTAGAGATTTGGGGAAGGGGAGGACATGGTGCTGCGGGACAGGCAAGATCTCCCTTCCCCTTCTCCTCAGGAGCACTCAGGGTCAGGAGGGCGGGTGGGCCGGCCTCCCAGCCTGGGGATCCTCTCCCCTCACTGTGGCCCATGGCCTCGCCCAGCTTGGAAACCACCCTGCTCAGCGCCTCCTGGCTCCAGGTCACCTGGCAGCACACATCCATTCTCTGCACCCCAGGCACAATGACCTGCCCTGGCAGTTGCTGACCAAGTTCAACAACCGGCTGGGGGACCCGCGGGCCGACCTCCACACCCTAAGCGGCACGCACACCAACATCCCCAAGCTGAGGGCTGGCTTTGTGGGCGGCCAGGTTTGGCTCCTGACCCTGGGGGAGGACTCCACACCCATATGGGCTGGTGGGGAGGAGACAGGTTCTGGATGGGGAGGGGGCCCGGGTCTGCTCCCAGCCCCTGCCTGCTCCACAGTTCTGGTCGGCGTACACTCCCTGTGATACCCAAAACAAAGACGCCGTGAAGAGGACGCTGGAGCAGATGGACGTCATCCACCGCATGTGCCAGAGGTACCCGGAGACCTTCACCTGCGTCACCAACAGCTCAGGTGGGGGTTGTCTGCATATGCCTGAGGCTCCAGGGATCCCTGTCCCACACCCCCCAGACCTAGATCCCTGCTGAAGGGCCCAAGTTTGCACCCTGCCCAAGTGTCTGGGGCCCCTTACTCTGTCCGAGGGTCCCAGGGACCCCAAATGCCTCTATGCTCCCGCAGGAATCAGGCAGGCCTTCAGAGACAACAAAGTGGCCAGCCTCATTGGCGTGGAGGGCGGCCACTCCATTGACAGCAGCCTGGGCGTCCTGCGCGCACTCTACCACTTGGGCATGCGTTACCTGACCCTCACCCACAGCTGCAACACGCCCTGGTGAGCCCCGCATCCCCACACCCAGGGATGTCCCATTCTGCCTGAGTCCTCACCTTACTTACAGGGCAGGCGGTGGCCACCCCACTCCAGACCACTTTGTCCCCCAGGGCTGACAACTGGCTGGTGGACACAGGAGAGAATGATGCCGAGAGCCAGGGCCTGTCACCCTTTGGGGAGGTGAGTGAGGGGAAGGGCCACGAAGGCAAGGGGGCAGGGGTTATCCCCAGCAGCAGCTCAGAGCCTGCACAGCAGGCTCTGTTGGCACCCTGGGGAGGGGACAGACTTGCTGGAACACCATCTCTCCTGGAATGCTGAGCGAAAGCCGGTGCCAGGATGGTGGGCCCCACGCAGCTCAGGGCCCAGATCATCTGGGCTGGGCTCTTGGAACCTGAGCCACCCCCCACAGCTGGTGCTGAAGGAGATGAACCGCCTGGGTGTCCTTGTGGACCTGGCCCACGTGTCCAAGGCCACCATGCTTGCTGTTCTGAAAAAGTCTGCGGCTCCGGTCATCTTCAGCCACTCCTCGGCCTACGAGATCTGCCAGCACAGGCGCAATGTGCCTGACGACGTGCTGCAGCTGGTGGTGCGTGGGCTAGGTGGGGCCATGGCCATTCAGGGAAGGGGGACAAAGTGGTGGTGGAGTGGGGGTAGGGGCCAGAGGGGAGATAGAGATCAGGCCTGGACTCCTGACCTGAAAGTGAGCATCTCCCTGGCTGACCCCACCCTAGAACCAGACGGGCAGCCTAGTGATGGTGAACTTCTACAATGACTATGTGTCTTGTGGACAGGAGGCCACCCTCTCCAAAGTAGCAGGTGGGTGGTGGTGCAGAGCCCATGGCCTGGTGGGAGGGGAGGTTGGATGGGGCCTGGCACATACCTGCCTGCCTCCCTGCAG
Organism: Tenrec ecaudatus; assembly: GCF_050624435.1. NCBI lineage: Eukaryota > Metazoa > Chordata > Mammalia > Afrosoricida > Tenrecidae > Tenrec > Tenrec ecaudatus. Next base: position 73,605,189 of record NC_134547.1, read on the forward strand.
ACCACCTGGATCACATCAAGAAGGTGGCGGGTGCTGGAGCAGTGGGCTTCGGTGGGGACTTTGATGGCGTTTCCAGGTGAGGGCCTGAGGCCTGTGTCTTTAAAGTGTCCATCCCTGGAAACTTTTTCCAGAGGGGCTGGAGGCCCCCAGGACACTCACTGTTGTTGCCCAATCCCCTGGGGCTGGCCCTGTTTACACAGGGTGCCCGCGGGCCTGGAGGATGTGTCCAAATACCCAGACCTGGTGGCTGAGCTGCTGCGGAGGCAGTGGACAGAGGCGGAGGTCCGGGGTGCCCTGGCTGACAACCTGCTGCGAGTCTTCGAGAGAGTGGAGCAGGTGAGGCTGGTCTGCCCAAGCCCACTGCCCCTCGGCTCCCAGTGCTGCGGGCACTTTAGCCCCTTGTCTGCCCCCAGGTGAGCAGTCAGAGTCACACACAAACTCCAGAGGAAGAGCCCATTGACCTGGACAAGCTGGAGGGGTCCTGCAGGACCAAGTACGGCTACTCCGCTGCCCCTGGCCTCCACCACCAGCTGGGGATCCTGCTGGCCACCCTCACCCTGGTCCTGCTGAGCAGCGGGTGCCCACTATGAGCCCCAGACCATACACTACCCTCCAACTCCTTGAGCACAGACTAGCTGGTTAAGCAGAGACTTCGCCAGCTGACCCGAGCTCAGGACAAGGGACACACGGGATCTCAATAAAGCCCCTCCCTTCCCCTTCCACTCCTGAGTGCGTTTTGTCAGAAGCTGCCCTGTGGCAGGAAGGGCTGGGGTGTGGTTCTGAGCATCCTGAACAGAGTGTAAAGACACCTGACTTGACATGGCCCAACAAGTCCTGGGAGGCCAGGCAGCCTGGAAAGGGGCATCTCAGCCAGCAACCACCTCCCCATGTGCACACAGACCCTCATCCTCACAGACACCCCCCAACAGCACTCATGAGTATAGGACACACACACACATCCCTACCATGTCACATGTGTACACCCTCACACACGTGCACAGACCCTTACAACAGCACTCCCATATAGACGTGTACATACACCTGCCTGTCTCAGCTCAGCAGAGCTGGGGGGTACTAGGCACAGGCGCTTGTAAAATCACTATTTGCTACCCCTCACGCCCCCCAGGCTTATCCAGTGGGCCCTACATGCCTGTCTGCACTGTCCCACAGATGTTTCTAAGTCTCTCCTAGCGGGTGAGACAGGCCCCACAGTAAGTCCCCACACGCATGACCTCCCTTGGCTCCCCGGGGCTTGAGCCAGGCCAGCACACCAAGCCAAACGCAAGGCCACTGCCACTGTCGCTTCCAGCTCAGTGACCCCCATGGTGATCCCAAGGCTGTGAATCTTTACAGGAGCAGCCAGCCTCAGCTTTCTTGGGCCTACAAAACCCATCATCATGTGGCCTGCACTCCTGGGGAGACCATCCCTCAGGGGTCCTGAGATGCGACTATACCTGGGTCACTGGCTGGATGGACTTCATTGTGATGTGTTCAAGGGCCTGTAGGGGTGGGCGCACAAGACTGCCCTGGGGACAGAATGGCCCATGGGGGAAGGGGTGTTCCAGCCCGATGGCCCACAACCCACCTCCTCCCAGCTGTCCCCAACCCATGCTCTAAAGCCCAGCCATCACATTCTTCCAGACACGCCATCTCAGCTGACCACGTGGAATCTCAGGGGGCATTCCTGGAACACGTCAAGGTTGTGAATGGAATGATCAAGGTCCTATCTGGGTTGGGGGACCCTAAGGAGGAAGGTGTCCCAGGGCATACCTGACCAGTGCCATCGAGCAAGCACGGCCTGGCTGGTTGGTAGTTAACCAGGGCGCACCCAGGGGTGCTGGCGAGACGACTAAGAGGCAGTGCGTGTTCCATCCTTTATGTCATCTGAATGTCACTTCCAAGTGAAGGAAGAAATAAGTCCCAAAACAGCAGATTCTGACTCTGTTAACCCAGCATCCCTCCCTCCAGCTCACAGCCACCAAGCTACCTGCTTAGCCTCACAGTTGGGGGTCAAGGTCCCCCACGGCTTGAACCCCTTAAGCACTGTCTTTGTGACCCCCAGGGGCCTGTCCACTTTCAGTGGCATTTTAGGGGAAGACAGCAGGGGTTATAGAAAAGTCAAAGGGGCAGGCGAGCCCACTCCTTTGGGTGAATTTTGCAGGTGAAGCTGGCAAGGGCACCCATCTGCATCCCCCATGCGGGGAACCATCCAGGTCACTGCCATAGCTGTATGGCCTGAGCACCCTGCCTTCAGCGGGTCTGCAGAGCTGTGCAGAGAGCCAGGGTGCCTGGGAGGCTCTAGCCTCAGCTCAGGTGGGTGAGGCGGGACCCAGGCTCTGACATCTGCTCTTCTATTTTGGCAAAAGTACAAACAAAAAGCCCTGAAAGCTTCAAGAAAAACAACGGAAACGTCAGAAAACGGAAAACACAGGAGCATGGGCCCCCCGGCCTCACAGCAACCCCTGTCGGCTCCTTTGCTGACAGGTTGCTGTGGAGGGTGAGATGTGGGTGTGGGTTGGGGGGGGGGGGCAGGGCCACATTTCCTAAGGCTCCTGGGGACAGACACACAGACGGGAGCCACGGGGTGGGGGGAACTCAGAGGGCCACCCTTTTACTTATACAGATGGGAAAGGGAGACCCCACGGGATAACCAGGCGTGGCACCCAGGAACAGGGGCAGGGGGACGAGGGCCTCACACAGCATGCACACCTAGCATGGTCAGGGTGTGGGCAGCCCTGAGGCTCTCGCCAAGGGATGGCCTACTGAGGAGGTACAGTACACACCAACTGCTGTCCAGGGGGCACTGGCCATGGGCGGGGCAGCCTAGGGTTTGCCCGATTCCCGACTCTCTTGCTGGAATGGTACGGGGAGGGCCCAGACTGTGAAGGCCACCAGGAAGGTGGGTAGCACTGGGAGTACCGCCGAGGAACACTCTGGCAGGCCTCCTGGTGGACAGGGCAGCCAGGAGAGTGCTGACCGGTGGCAGCATGCCTGCACCTGTGGTCAGGGGGGTAATGACACCACCTTGAAGGGTTGTGGTCATTCCTTGTCACAGGTAAGCACCCACAGATGCTTGTACTAATTCACACTAGTAAATCCACCACCAGACTAAGGGACAGGCCCCAGCAGAGAGGCCAAGGCCAGTGTGAGGAGCCGAGGTGGCTGTGGACAGAAAGAAGGAAGATACGGGCAGGGGATTCCTTGTTCGCCCTCCAGGCTGTCCAGGATGGGAGGCCATCCACAGCGGCTCCTTAATTCCTCAGGGCTGCCAACCTGGAAGAGGTCAGAATGGGCTGTTGGGGACAGCAGGGACCTGAGCTGCAGAGAACTGCTGGACCAATGTCCCTTCCCACTGAGGTACAACTTGCCCAGTGTGCACAGTGTCGGCACCACCTTCCGGGGCGAAGTGGCAGCAGGACAGGCAGGCAGGCTCTGGGAAGGATGTCCATCCCTCCCAAGGTTACTTCCACCAGAGCACCTGGGCGCCCTCCCCATCACTCCCCTAGCCACTGGTGGCCACACACCTGCGTGACAGCTGGTCCTCCTGGCTGCGCACAGAGCTCTCGCCTACAGCAGAGGCGCCCGCGGGCAGCTGGCTGAGCTGGTCAAGGACCTCCAGGCCGTTCTCCTCTGCGATCTGCATGATGAGACTGTCCACCTGCTCCTGTGGCGTGGTCAGCGTGGTGGCCGAGCTCATGGAGTCCTCCATCACCTGAGGAGGAGTGGGGCACACTCTGATAAAGCTGCCTGCCTGGGGTCCCTCCTCCATACTGACCACCACAGCCGCTCCACCCTTCTCTCTACCACCCTCAAACCTAGAGGCAACAATGTCCGCCTGGGGTCTGAGGGAAGCAGGTGCAGAGGGCCACACATCTCCCCCGGACATGTCCCCACCCTCCCCCACTGAGGCCAGCAGCACATACCGATGTGTGCACGTCTAGGTTCTGAACTTGCTGCTCAAACTTGTCCATCACTGCAGAAACCTTCTGCAGGTCCATGGCGCTCAGCGCCTTGTCCAGGGCCTTGGTGACCTGGGCCATATTCTTCGTCACCTGGGATAGAGGAGGAGGTTAGAGGCAGGAAGCATCTTGGGGACAGGCTTTTAGAGTGCCTAATTCAATCCGTAACATTCCACTCTCTGAGAACCAAAACTCAGGTTCCTGCCACGTGCATTTAGCCTATCACATTGTCCTCAGTCTGAAATCAATTCCAAGTTCCAACACTCACCTTCTGAGCTGTCTCCATTCAGTAGGCATCCTCTACCCTGAGAAAGAATCCCCCTTTCTCTGTGAATTTAGGCTATATGTTGGTTATCTGATCCCGAAACACGATGTGGGGCAAGGACAAGGGAGATGTTTTCCTTACAGACCAGAGAAAGGGCAGACAAGCACGGTCAAGCTCCCGTGGACACTTGCTATTAGCTCTCAAAGCCTGAAAAGAATCCCCCGCTCTCAGACCATCTGGGCAATGGCCGTGCCCTCTGGACTGGCCACGTCCTCTGCACTGAGTAGAATTCCCTTGGTCCTGGGCTTCAGCTCCACCTACTCAGCTCCCTGAGAACACTACTTTGCTCCGTCAGCCTGAGATGGCTCCACTGCCTAGTTCAGGAGGGCCTGGCAGGCCCCGGCCATCTGTCTGCTCCTTAAACATGGCAGCCCCAGCCCCTTGGCTTTGGGGATGGTCTTGTCCCCAGGAGCACTGAATGAGCAGCCTGCTTGGATCCTGGTGGGCGCAGGTCCTGAGGCTGGGCCCACCCCCCTTTGGTGCTCCTTCAAGCAGCTCTGCTGAGCTCCAGGCAGCTCCACAGATGGCCCTTCCCTTCTTGGAGGGCAAGCAAATGCAGCTCCTCTGGTCTGTTTCCTACCCGGAAAAGTCCAAGAGGCAGCGAGCGTCCCCTCCCTTTCTTCTTCCTCTGCCTGCTCCGGACTAAGCAGATGGGTCTGCTGTTGGGTCTATCCATCAGTCACAGCTGTCCTTCTTTAACGAAGAGTTATGTCACCATGTCTTTGGTGAGCAATGTAGGACACATGTCCTTAGTTTGTACACAGGATTTTCTAAAACTTCAGACTTTGTTTTCATTTGCACAGTTCATTATTCGGTTTCTGTCCTCCAGGTGTATTATAAGCAACAAGAAAAAAACCATGCAGGCCCTTTAATATTTTGCTTGGGAAGCTCTTCAGTCAAGTACTTCAGTTCATCACTTACAAGTTCTATGTTCTACCAAACATTTGAAGTACTGCCCACAAGATCTTCACCACTGCATCCAAACACCACTCTTCCAACACCATCAATCATGTGTTCACTGCTTCCTTTTGAAGCCTCCCCAGAGCACGCCGACAGTCTGCTGGTGCTGGGTGCCTCTCTTCACCGCTGAGCTCACTGGAGAGGCCTCTGACCCTGCAGTGTTCCCGACCGTCTCTTCAGAGCACTCTGCACTATCGGCTGCAGTTCACCTCACTGCCTCTGAGTCCATTCTGACCCTTAGGACAGTGGGGAACTGACCTGTGGGTTTCTGAGCCAGATACTATTGGAGTAGAAAGCCTCATCTTTCTCCCGAGGAGCAGCTGGTGGTTTCGAATTCCTGACCTTGTGGTTAGCATAACCACTAAACCTCCCAGGCCCCACCTTTTACTACAAGGCACCTGAGCACTCTGCCAGCTTCCAAGAGCTTTAACCAACTGAGAAGCCTTTTCTCCCAGTCTAGGTTGGAGGTCCAGATTCAGGGTGGCAGCTCCAGGGGAAAGCCCTGGAGAGAAAGGTCCTTGTCGCCTCAGTTATTGCTTTCTGGTCCTGGGAGATCTCCATGAGTCTGGGCAATTCTCTCTCTTCTGCCTTGTCTATTCTCTTGGATCTCTAAAGAGAATGACTTGAAGAACACTGAGGGAGTTCGTTTATTGTGCCAATCTGGCCAATAAACACATGTGGGGTTAATTGAAAGGCAGACGGATAAATGGCTGTGAGCCTCCAGGGTGCAGCTGCCTTAGCAGTTCCCAGCTTCAGCTGGAAAGTCTGACTTCCTGCAAGACATCCCCAAGGAGAAGCCACGTGGACCTACCCCGATGCAGCCCTGGGTGCTGGAGCACCCGTGTGGGGACCCCTGCCAGCACTGCGATGTTTACACATTCACTGACTTGGCTTTCCTCCTGCAGTCGGCATCATTGCGTCTGCTTTGTGAGATGGAGGAGGACTTTGTGGACTGGTGTTGGACATATGGGTTAATGTTGGACTAGTGGGCTTGGGCAGCACTGGGTTGGGATGTTTTCTTGATTCACACTTAACCGTTACATAAAACTCTCTCTTTTTTTTTTTTTGGATTTGTTTCTCTAAAGTATCCAGACTAACACAAACGCCCAACCTCATCCTGCCCATTAGGATAACCCAAAACCAGAACCTAACCAAGAAAAACCCAGTTCCTGAGTGAGATTACATCCATGGGCACTGAGGTCAGGATTGACACCACACATTTTGGAGATCAGAATTCAATCAGCAGTGGGGCTGCCCAGGATGGGCCCTCCAGCCTCCTGTGCCAGTTTCCTCCCCTGGAGGGGCTGCTGCAACCCATTCTGAGGGCCTGGGACCCAGGGAGCAGGCCGCCCCAAGCTCAGGGGCACTGAGGCTGTGCGCCGGCTCCCTGTAGTCACGTAGGGACCCCCAGAGACCAAAGGGTGCTACGGGTTCTGCTAGTGCCTCGAAAGGGTCCCGCCGCTCGCCTTCTGATACCAAGCCACCCTGTCCTGGTCACTCACCCCCTTCATGGTCATGGCTGTCTGGACCTTGGAGGCCACGGCGTCCACTCGAGAGGCCATGCGCAGGCAGTTCACCCCCTCGTTCTTCTTACGGATAGCGTTCTCGGCGTACACGCGTGCGCACTCCACATTTTTCTGCTGCAGGGCCTGGAGTGCAGGGAAATGCCAGCTGGGAGGGAGGAGCAAGCTGGTGGTGGTCTTCACATCTGCTGGGCTCTCCCACAGGGGCTGGCCCTGACTGCCACCGTGTCCCACTCGCTGGGAAATGCCAGGGCCCCCTAGACCTAGAAGGGTCCATGAGGCAGAGTCACTCCCACACCAGCTGCAGAGGGGCCACTGGAAATCCTGTTGAGACCATCACCACACCGCCCAGAGGAGACAGTCCAGGGACAGGGCGGGAACACAGGCCTCCCAAGCCCAGGCTGCACCTCACCTTCTTCACTTTGGCCTGCTCCGCCTTGGACTCCTTCTCCGCCTTTTTGGCCAGTTTCTCCAGCTGCTTTGCTGTGAACTGAGGGCAGGCCCGCGCTGGTCAGAGGCCTGGGCACTGAGGCTGTCCGGGGGTCAGGGGTTCTCCAATCTCTTGCCCCCACACACCCTTAAACATGCTGTTGGAACGTCAGCCTGGGGAGAGATGGACTCCCAGCTCACTAGACAAGGGTGCTGTGCAGGCTACAGCATGGACCCTAGAAGGGGGACCTTCCCAGTACATCCTGCCCCCCATGCTGGGCTGGGCGGCGTCCTTAGCTCTCCTCCCTGGACGGCCTGCTGACCTCAGAAGGGACCACATCTAGTGTGGTGCCACAGAGCACCAGAAGAATGTCTCCTGCCCACCCCCTCCTCTGAAGAACAAACTTCCCGCCCCCATGAGGCTCCACCTGAGCCCACTCAGGCTACCCATGAGCTCCTGGTAGCTAAAAACAGGAGCAATTTTTATGTCAACATCGGCTACATCCACGTCGTCGTCTTCCTCCAAACTCTCCAAGTCTACCCACATGGCCACTCCGGCCTGTGGTATTTAGAATAAAGAATCCCAGTGGTGGGTACACGTGAGCAGCCTGTGGAGTACAGCACTGCCCCGCCTCCCCCCCCCCACCCCCCGATCCTCCGGGGCCCTCAAAGCAGGTATTGGTTTGATGGAGCCTGGGGAGGGGGCACAGGCAGTCAGCAACAGTGCTGTGCCCTCCTATGGGCCAGGCTGTGGCCTCGGGCCTGGCCAGGTACTCAGAAGCTGAATGAGAATGATTAACTGGGGGCCCTGGGGAACTGGTCAGTGAGACAGCTTTGAGGCCCAGCAGTGACCGAGAGAGCACTCTCCTTCAAGTGTGGCAGTGGGGGGTGGGGGGGCAGCTTCTGCAGGCCTGGTGGAGCCAAGAAGACACCTGCGTCACAGACAACCCAGCCGACTACATCTGCTTTCCACTGCCTGAGACACAGGTGCCATCGGCCATCTCGCTGACCCTCTCAGGCAGTCAGCCCCTGAGGGGCACGGTGTCGGTCAGCCGGCTGCCAGTCTGTCCCATTCTGCGTTCGATAATACAGGACTCCTCCTCATCCATCACAGGAGGACTCGATACGTACCTTCAGCTGGAACAGGTTATCTGCAACAGAAGAAGACACCTGTGAGGCTTTGAGAGACTTCTACCACATGGCGTCTCTGTGGCCCCAGCTATGTGGGCAGAAGCAGGGCCCCATCAGGGTGACCAGGCCTCCAGGGGCCAGCACTATGGCAGGTGCATGGGGTCCTCGAGCCTCTGGTTTTTTTTCACTTGTCGCGAATTCGGGAAGGGACATGGCACTCATTCACTTGTGATCCTCCCAGTCAAGGCTCCTTTACCAAAAAACCAAAACCAAACTCACTGCTATCGAGTCAATGCCGACTCACAGCAACCCCGTAGGACGAGGTCCAAGCTGCCCTTGTGAGATTCTGACTCGTTAGGGAATAGAAAGCCCAGTCTTTCTCGCCATTTTAAAGGACCTGCAAAATTCTCCCCAACTCCCAGGGGTCTCTGCTCCTTCCCGCTATTCTTTATAGAAAAGTCCTTCCCAACAACTCTGACTTGCCCTTTCAAGCTTCTGGAAGTTCCCCTACTTTAACTGAACGAATCCCTCAAAACCCAAACCACAACCCTTGCCGCTGAGCCCATTCCAACTCATGGAGTCCCAGAGAAGGACATCCCCCCAGGGGGTCCAAGGCTGCGCTCTTGACCGAAGCCTGCTGCCATGAGTTGAACCACCAACCTTTGGGTTAGCAGGCAAGCACTTTCAACCACTGTGCCACTGGGGTTCCCTGAACCAACCTTGATTCAAAACAGATCCGACTGGGACCTTCACTTGCTGCCCGGGCAGCTTCCAAATCACTAAGAAGAGGTTCCAAACCTTTCTTGCGCCAAACCTCCCTGCCACTGAGTTGGCTCTGACCCAGTAACCCCACAGCAGAGGAGACCTGCTCCGCAGTGTTGGAGGACTAGTCTCAGGGGTCCCACCAGTCTCTGTCCAATCAGGCTGCCTGATCTTCGTGGATGAGTTTTGTTCCACCTTTTTCTCTTACTGTCAAGGACCTTTCTAATGTGCTACCTTTGAGAAGAGTTGAAAGTGGGATCCAGGTACCATCTAGTTCTTCTGATCTCAGGGTGACTCTAAAATCAGTGGATCTCGACTTGTGGGTCACCACCTTTTGGGGGTCCAATGGCCCTTTCACAGGGGTCGCCCGATTCATAACATTAACAAAATGACAGTGATGAAGGTGCAATGAAAATGATTTTATGGTTGGGGGCCACCACCGCATAAGGAACTGTCTGGAAGGAAGGTGGAGAACCCCTGCTCTCAATTTTACAAGGATGCAGACAACATCATCTTTGTGAGTTTGACCAATGACCGTGCTGTGAGTATTCTGGTGGCTAACCTATGATGCTCCCAGGGTTCCTTCTTGTACTCCGTCACTGCCATCAGGCTATTCCGATTCATAGCAACCCCGCAGGGCTGAAGAACCACCAGATGTACTTATTAGGCCTTCCGATGCAGATCTGAAAGTGACACTTAGGAAGAGCTCTCATGTGTGCCCAAGGACTATCTCTTCTCAAAGGTCCATGGATGGCACAGCAGGGAGGCGACTCTCCTGCTGCCCTTAGACCTGCAGCGTCAGGGACACCTATGTTTTCAAAGTGTTCATTACATTAACCAGATGAGGAAATGAAAACCAAAATAGAGGTGCAGGGGGTTTACAAACTTACTCTGCAGAGCAAGAAGTTTAGGGCAAAACCTAACCCTGGAGAAAACGGGTCAGAGACAAGTTGCCTCAAGAGTGGAGTGAACTCTGGAACAAGAAGCCCGGCCATGCGCAGCACATACTTTTTCCTAGGAGCGGAGAGTAGGGTGGCATCTTTTTCTTCTTTCTGGGGCAGTTTGGATGTGACCCTTATGACACGACAGGGGTGTGCAGCTTTGTACGTTCCACGAGGTATCCCTCTACCGCGGCTGTCCAACTCATTTTCGCAAACACAGGCACCTTCATTATACAACTGACTTTCGGCTCTTTGGCTCCTCTCCAGGCACAACCCCAAGCCGTGAGCACTGAGCAGGCAGTCGGAGGGGGCCTGTGCCCTCAGTAAGCAGGTGCGTGGAGCCAATGGGGGTGCACTGACGCTCTCGGGGAGCGCTGTGCCTGTCACCCTTGCTGAGACAGCAGGGCCAACCGGCCGCACCCGTCTCCCTCCTCGGCTGCCCTCTGACTCTACATTCCCGAGGCCCAAAGGCCAGCTGGGCAACGTCGCCGGTCCCCCCGGGCCCGAGCTCCCGCGGGCTGGGGGAGAGGGGCGGGGCTTGGGGTTGACGACGGGGCCCGAGATCGAGGCCCGAGGGGGGAAAACGTCGCTGTGAGCCGTCGGATGGCCGCCAGAACCCTCCCCACGGCCCCACGGTTGGCAGCGGAAGAGGAGGTGCCATCTCCGGCTTTCATCGGGCGCGCGGGCCTCTTACCGTCCATGGCCAGTGCTGGGCGGCGGCGCCCCTCTAACGAGAGAGGGACGAGGCAGGGATCGAGTATGCGACGGTCTCTCCTACTACAGCTCCGCTCAGCGAGGACTTCCGGGCTGTCGTTCCGTTTCCGGTTCCACGGCCTGGTCCCGCCCGTGGCGGGAGTGCCGTCACGTGGGCGGGCTGCTCCCCCGCGGGCCGCCAGGGGGCGCGCAGAGTGGGAGGAGGGAGGGAGTGGGAGCCGTTGCCGTGGTGACCTGCGTCCGGCGTCGGGCTTCCTGCCACCCTTCGGCCCAGGATGAGGGTCTCCTTTGTGAGTCACAAGGGGCTGGCGCCCGCGCAGAACGCAAGTGCAGGGACTCGACCTGCGCGGGCGCCAGGGCTGCGGGCTCACCTATGGGACTTTCCAAAAGTAAACAGAAAGCCAACCAAGGTAACGAGCCAGGACCCGCGGGCCCGTCGCCGCAGATGCAAAGTGGATGGACTCCGGACCGTGTACAAGTGACCCCACAGCTGCCATACCGTACGTTGAGCCATCTGCAGGGGCCAGCTCCTAGTCTGGCGCAAGCGTTTCCGCACTTCAGTCCTCTGTGGGTGCCCAGGCTGCAGATGTATGGAGAGCCAATGGCCCCTGGGGGGCAGTGCTCAACAGAGTTACAGACGGACTGGCCAGCCCCAGAGAGCCTGCCTCCCACCACCCTGGGCAGCAGTTGTGCGTACATCACATACGTACACATGGGCAAAGAATGACCTGTGTTTGTGATTCTGGACCCAGACAGGCAGCTGCAGGAAGATGGGACCCGTCGCCTTGGACTCAGTAAACCATAGTCTGTCCATATATTTCAGGTGAAGCGGAGAGGAAGGGGACTGCCTATTCCAATCCCAAATCTAAGGAGAAGCCGCTGGAGAGGGCCTCCCCTGAGGCCAGGCAGGCAGATAGGAAGTCTCAAGACACCCCCCCTAGGTCTTCAGAGGCCCCCTACCAGAGGAAAGTGACACCCAGACGCCAAGGGCCTTCTGCTTCTTTGGAGATTGAAGGTAGGGGACACTTGGAGGGGGGCAGAACCTGAGGCTTACACTAATAGGAGTTTGGCAACCTATTTCTAAGACCCGTGTGATGGTACTAGTAGCAGAGACAAAGGAGCTAATGATTTAGGACGTTTGAGGGCAGCTTCCTCAACTTCAGGCGAGTCTCCAGATGGCATTCACAGCCACTGGTCACAGGGAGGAGCCTGCAAGAAACCATCAAGCCGGGAGGGGTGGCTGTGTTCAGTGTCCTTGTGATCCTCTCAGCACCCCCAACTGGACTGGAGCTCAACCTGGGAGAAGGTTTGTAGCTAGAGTGCCGAAGGGAGCAGGTGAGAGAAGAACTAGGTAGGACACAGTGGGACCAGCATGTTGCAAATGCTGTTGGAAAAGTGAACCAATTTCTTTAACAAATAACTCAAACTCACGGCCATCAAGTGGACTCCGGCTCATCAGGACTTTGAAGGATAGGGTTTAGAACTGCCCTTCTGCATTTCCGAGGTTCTTTATGGGAGCAGAAGGCCCTGTGCTCTTGAAGAGCATGTGGTGTTTCAAACTGCTTGTGAGAAAGCAGGGGCTTTTCCAAAGAGATGAGAAGCTATGCCAACCACAGGCAGTGTGGGGCTGAGCTCAGCAGATTGGGAATAAGCGAAGAACCATTGTTGATGTGCTTAGGTGTAATGATGTCTTTGCAGATGTCTTTAAACAAAATCCTTATCTGACAGACATACGCTGCAATATTTCTGGTGTAACTGTGTGCTGTCTGGGGGTTGCACTACAATACCAAAGGGAAAACACACCAAATGAAGCAGACACTCAGAGGGACAAAGTCATGATGGGAGCTGGGTTAAGGAGTTCTCAGGATAGGATTCTACTTTTTTTATGTGTTGTAACATTTCCAGCTACGTAATTGGCCTCGTGGGTACTAAGTGAGCAACAAAGCAAGTTGTACAACATCACCAGCATGGCTGCATGTTTGTCAAATTCATGTGACCATGAGCATCCCACCACCTCTATCTTATCTCTGACATACCCACACATGTGCAGCCAGTTGGCCCACGGTGGTACCCCAGACCCTTACAGTGCTCGCCCCTCAGGAGCACCAGCATGAAGAAGCTCAGGGGCGTTTGTCTTTTTTTTGGGGGGTGGGGTTTTTGTCCTTTATAACATTCAACATGCTCGGTTTTCACAGGTCCTGTGCATTTCCTGTAACCTTCAAACATTTAAGGAAAAAAGTGGCCAGTAACAGATGTGTCCACTTCTAAAGCCTGCTGGCCATAAAGTTCTGTAGAGAGAGCTTTCAGCACCATTGGAATCCTCTGGGAATTGCACACTGATCCCTGACTTTCTTACCAACATGTCCTCTCAATTCCTGTGTCTGCCCCCCTGATGCCAGCTGGTCACAGACGGGTGTGTGTGTGTCTGTGTTTCCTGCTTTCTTCCTCGGAAGAGGCTCTTACTAATGACCTGGTGACCAAGAAGGTCTCTTGCTCTGGGTGTCCAGGTATGTTTGTGGCTGCTTCCAGCTTTTCCTGCTATGTAATTCATGCAGCTTGTTCCTCTCCTTGGCCCTAAAGACAGCAGCTGTCCACAGGACAGAAGGTCTGCCGCACACCCACGTGATAGTAAACCCTGATGATCTCTCCCTTTTAGAGAAACCTAGGCCTGCAAAACTGAGCAAGACGAGCAGCTCCATCCCACAGATTGTCATCACAAGTGCCTCCAATGAGACCCTCAACTCCCCTGAAGTCGAGCCAAAGACCATCAAGGAGTATGCCACATATGGGCCCCTTGCCCGACACAGGAACCCCAGCACAGTGGATGCATACCATCCTGAAGACTTGGAATAAACACACGCCTCGGTGGCCGGTAGTTACTGACACGGCGACGAAGGGCTGGGCTGGGCTGGGCTGGGCTTCCTCTCAGCTACAATGGCAGGAGGGCTGCCCATCCTGCAGGGGGCTACCAATGTCTCAAGGCAAGCAAGTGGCCTCTCAAGGCCCAGCTTAGCCTCTCCTGTCCAGGAGCAGCATGTAGCCTGGGGGTGAGGGGGATGGAGGTGGGCAGCCTGAGTGCCTCCTGCCCACTGGCAGGCCTCAGCTACCATGAAGGATGGGTGGGGCCAGCTCAGGTGCTGATCCCCAGGCTAGTAGGCAGGCCACGTCCATCCTTGGCTCTGTGTGCTGGAGGTTTGTGCCCTACTTTACGGTGTACTGTCCTTGGATGAGAAGTGCAGTGGGCCCCCAGCTCTACTGTGGCCTGACCCAGAGTACTAACGGACCCCACAAAGAATGTGGGGTGTGCTGTGGGGCAGCCATGTCACCAAGAACATTGCAGGTAGCATGCTAGCACTGTTCTGGAGTGGGGAGCCCCTGGGGGGGCTGGAATCTGATGCCCTTGAACACACTTCTTTAGCTTCTCTGCTTCCGTGTGTGCCCAGGCTGCTGATGTATGGAGAGCCAATGTCCCCTAGGGGGGCCAGTGCTCAACAGAGTTACAGACTGGCTAGCCAGCCCCAGAGAGCCTGCCTCCCACCACCCTGGGCAGCAGTTGTGCGTACATCACATACGTACACATGGGCTTGTGTACACACCCCCACACACGTGGTTCCGCACAACTTCTCAGCGCTTTTCGCAAAGCCAATCGCGGGAGGTTCGAATACTTCCAGGCAAACCAAGCGCGGAGGTACTCCGGGAAGTGGGAGGCTCCCCTGGTAACCGTTGTAAGGGGGGGACGTCCCGGAAGTGGGTTGTCCGCGGCGTTTGGGCACGCCATCTGCGCCTGCGCACGCCGCAGCAGGGCTGGCGCGGAGCATGGGCGAGCCGGAGTTGGAGTCGGAGCCGATCCGTCTGAAGTGCATACGGAAGGAAGGCTTCTTCACGGTGCCTCCGGAACACAGGGTGCGACGGGGAGCCGCTTGGGCTACTGGCCCTCCTGGCCGGAGGCCGGGCTGGGCGGAAGCGCGCAGGGGTGCTCGGCGCCGCCCTTTCCGGCCCGGGTGGGCACGACCGTCCCAGAATGCCTCGCAGTGGGCGCGGACCCTGGTGCTGCGCTTCCAGTCGGGGCGCCGCCTCTGGGAGGAAATTGTGCAAAGGACCCGCTGGCCCGCAGTGAGGTGGCAGCTCCGTTTCCCGGCGCGGTGGGAGTGATACCGTATTTGGGCCTTTCTGCTTCCCTCTGCCGCAAGCGCCATTACAGCCCCTGTTGTAGTCGAGGGAGGTGAAGCTCTGACCCAAGCCCACCCAGGAGTTGGGTCCCGGGCGCTGGATTGCATTTGCAGCACTTGCTGCTCGGGCCACAGCACCGTGGAGTAGCGTCCGTGAGCAGAGTGGACGACAGGAGGTCTGTCAAGCAGTAGGCTCCGTGAGTGGGAGCAGAGAATGGGCTCTCAGACCAGGCAGGACCCCTGCTGTGCTGTGTGGTAGGACGGGGGAATTGCCGAAAAATCCCGCGGGGGTGGGGGGCGTTCTGGGAAAAACCTGGCGAAAGTAGCATTTCTGCTGGTCCAGGGGAGTAAGTAGGATTTGGATATGTAGGGATGGTGCGGTAGTAGTGAGCCCGTGTGAGCAGGAGACCCCCACAGAGAAAGGGAATGTGAGAAACAGCCAGTAAAGGGTAAGACCTCGGATCTGTGAAGTTGAGTGGCTGGGTTGTTGTCCCTGGGGTAGCTAGCAAGTTCCAGACTTGTGTGGGTTGTAAAGGTTCAGAGGGAAAACACACATTTAAGCCACAGCCTTGTGCAAGCATAGGATCACTTCATAAGCAATGACGTGCGTGGGCCCTCTGGAGATCTCAGACAAGGGAGATCCTGGTTATTTCTAAAAGCACAAGCAAAGGGGAGTGGGTGCTGAAGCGCTGCAGATGGTCACACAACTTTCTAATTGGTCAGCCTGGCCTCGAGTCTTGATTTTACTCTCAGCTTTGGCACTGGGTCAGCATGCTTTCGGATGTCTCTCCACCAACAGTACTGTCAGGGTATTTATTCGTGAGGACCAGCCATCAAGGTTAACAGGCTTGCCAAGCCTGTTCTCGCAGGTCCTCTGTTCATTCCTATTTAGCAGGCAAAAAAGTCCCTGTTCTGTCCTTGTCAGTCCCCTGGGGTCAACATCAGGAAGTGGCATAGTGGCATTTAGGGGCCATAAGAAGCAGGAGATGAGAGACGAAGCTTTGCAGCATATATCTCAAGACTTCAGAATGCTCAAGGCCTGTGTCTTTCTGCATGCACCACTTGGTGGAGCTGTTGAGTCGATTCAGACTCATACTGCGTAGGGCAGTAGAAAACATCTTTTTTCTGAGGTAGGGCTGAAGGTTTTGAACTTCTGATCTTACAGTTAGCTCAGTGTGGAACCACTATGCAAACAGGGCTCCTTCTGCTAGTATAAACCCCCCAGAACCCAGTGGCTCAGGCAGAACAGACCTCTCTTCCTCAACTTCAGAGGTAGGCAGCTGTTTTCCACAGGGAGGGGCAGGTGCTTGTTCTCTTACTACTCCATGCACACCTCTAAATCCCTGTTTGCTTCTAGATCAGAGAGAGCCTATGTCACTCAGCTTCTGTGAATCTGGAAGCTACAGGTGTCACCTGGCTCTTATCCCACTGGCCAGAATTGAGTCACATGGGTTCTCTTAACTGCAAGGGAGGCTGGGAAATAGGGCCACCAGCTGGTGCCCACATGCCCTTGACAGTGTGTGAATGTGGGGACAGTTAAAATTCGGCCACAGGAGCGTGTCCACTGCAGTTGTGAAACGCCTTATGGAGGCCTTGGACCTTTTCCACCTGCAGAGGGCCACTAAGATAGCAAACCTGCGTGCTTTGTCTTCTGCTTTGTCCAGTGCGGCTCCCACAAGGCACATGTGCCTTTGATCACTTGAATGTGGCTAGGGTAACGGGAATTAAAAGTCTTTATCTAAATACCCACACGTGACCAGTGGCCATTATTGTGGGCAATGCCATTCTAGACCATGGGATGGAAAGGGAGGGGTCATGCTAAAACCATGAGTGAGCTTCTTGGTGCAGCTGACGTGATAACCCCTCTGCAGTGCTTCCGTCAGCTGCAAGACCCCCACTCCCCGGCAGCAGGGCAGCATGTCTCTCTCTTTTAGCTGGGACGATGTCGGAGCGTGAAAGAGTTCGAGAAGCTGAACCGGATCGGGGAAGGCACCTATGGCATTGTCTGTGAGTGGCTGGAGCCGTGGCTCTGGGGTCTGGTGTGTCTGGGGCGAGGCTGTGTTGCAGTAGCAGCAGTTGTGGTAGGACCAGAGGAGACTTGTGCCCAGACACCATGAGGAGGGCAGACAGATCTGCATCCTGGTCATGAGACGCCCCTCCCATAGCTAATGGTCAACATCCTGGGTAAAAGCAGCACTGGGCACAGGGCCAGCTCAAGTCAGGAGACAGTCAGGGAGCATGCAGCAGTGGGATAGGGGTACTGTCACCCAGTGAAGCAGGAGTGCCGCTGGGCATCAGGGTTGGCCAGAGACAGAAGCAGAACTTTATCTGGCCAGAACCAGAGCTCTGACTTGCCTGGGGGCAGTGTGTCGCACGAGGGAGGTCATGAGGGGACTGGGGTGGCCTCTGCTATCTGCATGTGGGCTTTCATTCCAGATCGGGCCCGGGACACCCAGACAGATGAAGTCGTTGCCCTGAAGAAGGTGCGGATGGACAAAGAGAAGGATGGTGAGTTGGGGTTGAGACCGGCCAGGACCTCACAGTGGGGACTGAATTGTGTTAAATCACTCAAAGGTTTGCTCAGAGCTGAGACCTCTGGGAACCCCCATCCAAGAGTTCCTGCAGACCGGCTGGGAGGGCTCCCACTGGCCAAGCCCATCCTGCCCACCAGCCTTGGCACACCCGCGGTGAGATGAGGGGCTCAGGGAAGTGAGGTGGAGAAGGTGCGGTGAGGGGCCGTGAGATGAGGCACATGGATTTGAGGTACGGTAAGGGGTGGTGAGGTGTGAGCTGAGAGGTGTGGTCAGGTGAGGTGAGGTGCAAGCCCCAGATGAGGGTAAGGCCAAGTGAAGTGAGGGTGGGCTGGTGAGAAGTGCACCGAGGCTGGTGAGGTGTGTAGTGCTGTGAAGCACAGTGAGATAAGACCTTAACCTGCCCTTTCCTTGTCCCCCCAGCCAACCCCTCTCAAGTCCTGCTGGCACTCCTAGGTTGAGTGTGTGTCATGCCCCTCTGCTCACCCTTTGGCACCCCCTGTTGTCGTGAGGTGAACTTGCCCCGTTCACATGCCCTACACAGGCTAGGGCACCGGGGGCTGATTTCATGGGGAAGGAAGGGCTTTGTGGGGATCGCCCTTTTCCTGCTGGAGGGGCAGCAGCTGCTCTCATAGTGAGTGTTGGCAGAACCCAGAACCCGGGAGGCTGAGCAGCGAGGGTTGGCACGCTGCTCACCACGGCCCCTGTGTGCGACGCAGGGATCCCCATCAGCAGTCTGCGGGAGATCACACTGCTCCTGCGCCTCCGCCACCCCAACATTGTGGAGCTGAAGGAGGTGGTTGTAGGAAACCACCTAGAGAGGTGCGCAGCCTCCCCCTCCAGCCCCTCCCCTCTAGCCTCGGGCTCCAGCCTCTTCCCTTCCCTGCACCCTGAGACGGCCCCCTCCCATCTTCCTGCACCTTCAGATTTGGAAAGGGCCTTTGCCCCCATTGGGCAGGGTAGTTGGCATTGCATGTCTCCTCTTCCAGCATCTTCCTTGTGATGGGTTACTGTGAACAGGATCTGGCCAGCCTCCTGGAAAATATGCCAACGCCCTTCTCAGAGGCCCAGGTGAGGAGAGGGCTCCACTAGCTCTTGCTAATGGTGAAAGTTCCTCTACACACTTGTGCCAGCGTGGTTCCCAGTGTCTCGATAAGCCTAGTGCAGGGGCATCACAAAAGGGGGCTGGTGAGTTCTGGTGGGTGTGGTGAGGTTTGGAGGTGGTGAGGTGTGGGTGCTCAGGAGCACTCCAGGCCCCCGCTCCGGAGCTAGGGCTTTTAGCACCTCCGTCTGTGCTTGAGCCCCACCAGACACAGACCCGGGATCCCCGAAGGCTGTTGTAGCGACTGCCACAGTTGTCCCTAAGCCCATTCTGACTTGTGACCTCTGTCTCACAGGTCAAGTGTATCACTCTGCAGGTGCTCAGGGGCCTCCAGTACCTGCACAGGAATTTTGTCATCCACAGGTGGGCCCAATGGGACTCCGGGGACTTGTTGGGATATTTGCATGGGTGGGAAATGGGTCTGTGATCTGGGGAGGGTAGCGGGGCCACACTGCAGTGGGAGGTCTCCTATGGCCTTATGAGGAGGAGGAGGAGGACGTCTAGCAGTACCACAGCGCAGGCTCTCTGAAGGGCCCCTCCTAGGGCCTCTGATGCATGCCAGTTAGCTGAGGAGAGGCGGGGCTGGGAGAGGAAAGATGCCTTGACTTTGAGGGTCTCCTCGGTCAAGTGGTCTCAGACACCTGTATGTCCCCTGCAGTGTTGTTAGATGCAATGTGACAAATAGGGGCATCACTGCCACTGTATTATGGGTTCCCCCTTCAATAAGGTGTTCACTGCGTCTTGCCCATAGGGACCTGAAGGTCTCCAACCTGCTCATGACAGACAAGGGCTGTGTGAAGACAGGTAGGTGCTGTACCTGGCATGTTCTCATGGACTCAGGGAGCCTGGTGCCTGGCTCTGGTTTCTGAATTCTTTCTCCCCTTATTTCAGCGGACTTTGGGCTCGCCCGGGCCTACGGGGTCCCTGTGAAACCAATGACCCCCAAGGTGGTCACGCTGTGGTGAGTTCCGGAGCAGTGTGGTCACTGACCTCATGGGAGCACCTGGTACAGGGGTAGCTTGAGGCTGGCTGGCTGAAGTTCCAAAGAGGTTCTGTGGTTGCCAAACTTCAGAGACACCCTGGCCCAGGACCAGCGGAACCATCCCAAACCTGCATGATCCAACCAGGCATGAGGTGGGGCTGCCTTGGCGAGACTGGAGACTTTCCGTAGATGATTTCCAGCTCCAGGAACAAAGTCAGATCAGGCTGAGAGGATGGTTTTGCTGTTGCCGGGCCCCCGCTCCATCCTCCATCCAGAGTACCTACCTCCCCTCTGCAGATGGGCCCAAGAGCCGGGCAGGGCTGCAGTGCTTCAGAAGTTAGCTCCGGGTGGTGGGTGGACATAAAGATGAGCTGAGACATACACGAGGGGGCTTTCTGTCCTGCAGGTACCGAGCCCCTGAGTTGCTCCTGGGAACCCTCACACAGACCACTAGTATCGACATGTGGTGAGGAGTGGGACCATGGGGTGGGGGCACCTAGGAACCAAGGTCTTTGCTCAGTGGGAAGTGGGAGAAGAGAGACCCTAGATTTAGCCTAGGGGGCACAGCAGCTTCTCTGTGGCCCCAGCCCTGGGTAGGCATGTCAGTGGAGTATGTATGTGTTTGGCTCTCTCTCTAAGCAAGGCCCATATCCTTGCCCAAGGGCCGTGGGCTGCATCCTGGCTGAGTTGCTGGCCCACAAACCACTTCTGCCAGGCTCCTCCGAGATCCACCAGACCGACCTCATCGTGCAGCTACTGGGGACACCCAGTGAAAACATCTGGCCGGTGCGTACCTTCAGCCTGCCATCCAGGATCCTCTGTCCAGTTGCCCCTGGGCTACCATCACTCTTACCTCTCCCCGCCCCTAGGGCTTCTCAAAGCTGCCCCTGGCTGGCCAGTACACCCTGAGGAGACAGCCCTACAACAACCTAAAGCACAAGTTCCCATGGCTCTCTGAGGCTGGATTGCGCCTCCTCAACTTCCTCTTCATGTATGACCCCAAGAAGAGGTGCTGACCCTGGCTGGCCCTGCCTAGCCCCTCGTGTTGGGTTCTGCCAAGCCCTGAGTGGTCCTTAGCACTCTTGGGGGGAGGGGGATGAAGACACACAGCGGGACACAGTGAAAGGTCTCCGCTCACCTCCTCTGGGGCTGAGAATGGGGAAGAAGCGTTGACGGGGCAGGCGGGGTATGAGAGGAACAAGCTCTTAACAAGTCCGCTCCTAGGGCGACAGCCGGGGACTGCCTGGAGAGCTCCTACTTTAAGGAGAAGCCCCTGCGTAAGTGCCCCCAACCCCACCCCCTTTCCTCCAGCAAGTGCTGGGGCCACAGCCTCATGGAGTACCCCTGTCCCTGAGGCAGTCAGGCAGACCCCAGTTCATGGTTGGTCCAGGTGGGTGCCTCGTCTCTGGGCACTGAGCAGGTCTCTCCCCACAGCCTGTGAGCCAGAGCTGATGCCCACCTTCCCCCACCACCGCAACAAGCGGGCCGCCCCTGCCACCACTGCTGCTGCCACTGCCACTGAGGGGCCAAGCAAACGTGCCAGGCCCTGAGGAGCCCAAGACCAGGAGCACCTTGAATAAGAGGGGCTCGGAGACGGACAGAGCTCACCCTGGATGAGGCAGAGCCCCTGCAGCCCTGAGGTGTGGTGGCTCCATTGGGACAGTCTGCTGCTGCCCAGCTCTGCTGAGACAGCTGCTGTCTGCCTCAGGTGGAAGATTCGAGTGGATGCATTGTGGGGCCACAGCCATGGAAGCTTCTCTTGGGACCCCAGGCATCAGGACTACCCGGGGGTGGGGAGCTGAATGGCAGGGTCTGGTCATGACAGAATAAAGTGCCTGGAAACTGGGTGCATGGTCTTGGGAGCTCCTGTCCCCAAGCCACTCCGGATAAAGAATCTATTGTGGGTGCAGTCACTCGTTTAATGTCCTTGAGGTTGTAGTTTGTGTGCCACACAGGGTCATCTTGAGCAAGGGAGGGGAGAGGAGAGTGCTGGGTAGGAAGGAGTGCAGTGCTAGGTGAGGGGAACAAGGACTTCCACAGGCACCTGCTTACCTACTTTCTGAAGCTCACAGCTGTAACCTACATGTCCACGTGCCCCTCCAGCCTGGGACCCCACACCCTGGTTGTCAGGATAATGTCGTGGGGCCAGCCCAGGGGTGGAGGCTTCGTGCCCCTCTCAGCCATGACTACCCTCCCTGTGAGCGCCTGGACAGCAGGTTGGGAGGCCGAGAGCCCGGAGGGCACTAGGTCTCCCATCTGGGAGACTACAGCCCTAAAGGCGGAGTGTGACTTTGCATGCAAAGCTGGGGGACAAGGCATCAGAGGACAGAGACCCCTTGAGGACAGATGAGCTCTTTGCCCAGCATGCACAGGCCTAGGGCTGGCTCCTGAGAACAGGCTACCTGCTGGCCCCACAGTCCTGGTCACCCTGGGAGGCGCCTCTCCAGGGTGGGCGGAGACCGGGCCTTCAGAGGCCACGCCCTGATAGCACCACCATCCACCCCTGGAGCTCCAAGACTGTTGTTGGGGCTTAGGGTCTGGCCCGAGGGGCACCGTCCAGGGTTTCTGCTCGGGAGCGTGACAGCCATGGGCGCCTCCTCAGTGGCTCGCCTAGGGATGGCTGTAGCACACCAGACCGCAAGCAGTTGTGCCCTGCGAAGTCGTCAGGACTGGCAAAATCAGCTGGCTGGCCCAGCTCCTGGCGCAGAGTAAGGAAGGAGAAGGGGGGTGGTTCTGGCTGCTCTTCCAGGGCCCCATAGGGCGGACTGTCAGCCAAGGCTTCCCATGCTGGACCGCCAATGCCCCAAACTTGGGCGCTCTGTTCCCAGAGGGGTGTCTCATAGGTCTGCTCCTCATGGGCTGAGGTGGCGCTCTCCTCCTCAGAGATCTCGTCCTCAATCAGGTCCTGGTACAGGCCCAGTGGGCACCCAAATGCGGCCAGGGAGCTGCGTGGGGGCAGAGGCGGTGGCTCCCCGGGCGAGGCTAACCTCTGCTGCAGCCAGGCCACACAGGAGGCCACATCTCCACTGGATCGCCGAGCCTCCAGCAGGGCTTCAGCTGGTAGCAGGCTGGTGCCCAACCTTGCCAGCACCTCGTCCATGATCTCACACTCCAGGCGCAGTGCGAAGCAGCCCAGGGCCACCTGCACCAGCTGGCTGGCAGGGGCTGGTGCTGTTACGGTCAGGCTGTGGTTGTCTTTGCGAGCATAGCCCATCTTCTGGAAACTCCTGGTGAGGAGGTCCTCAGAGAGTGCCCCCTTCAACACGTGCACGTAGCCCCCAGAGAAGGTCTGCAAGGGAGGAGCTAGTCACCAGCAGCATCCCCCCTTCTCACCAACCAGGCCCATTTCAGAGGATGACAGGCCCAAAGCCCTGTAGCAGGGAGGGAAAGGGCCAGGGGCTCTACAGGGCCCGCCTCATGAATGCCTCCACTATGGACCTCAGTGCCTGCCCAGGGTGGGATCTGGCACAGTTGGGCTGCTCCAGTTTGAATGAGTTAAGTCTTAGAACCTGGGACCGGCAGGTGTCAGTGTGGAGCGGCAGGCTCCAACTCTCACTTCCAGAAAGGGTGCCGCTGCCAAGGCAACCAGCGGAGGTGTACTTCGCCCACGTGCTTGGTGACATCATCTGCCCTACTCTTTGGAATTAGCTCAGGGTGACCCTGCCCCCCTTGCTGGCAGCAGGTGGGCATCTCCCCCTAGCTCCTAGTCATTTTGCTGGAGGTGCTCCCCAACCTGGTGTTTCCCTGCCACTTCAGTTTCTTCCCATCGATGGGGCTCTGGGAGACGGATTGCTAGGGTGACCTCAATCCCCTCCCCTGTGCCTTTCCAGGGACCTTGTGACAGCTGGGGTTCCCTAAAGGCCAGCCCTCCCTCCACCCACCACGAGCCTCAGTGGGGTGCTGTCCTAACACTCCATGCTGGTCCCTGGGACGCGCTGAGCTCGTGAGGGACGCCCCTACCTTAATGGTGGTGAACTCCTTTCTCCAGGGCAGCAGGTACAGGTGCACAGCGGCCAGCTCGAGCAGCTCGAAGGCGCGGGCCAGGCCACGCAGTGCAGGCGCCAGGTCGGCGCGGCCCCACAGGCCGTCGGTGAGCAGCGCCAGCGCGTCGTCCTGGAGCGCCCCGTGCAGGTCGAAGTCCTCCACCAGGATCTGCCAGAGCACGGCCCGCAGCGAGGGGTCTCCGCACACGCCCGCACGCCCGCGCCGCAGCTCGCGCTCCAGGCAGAGGCGGTAGTCCTCGGACAGTGACGTACTGCCCATCCTGGGGCCAGTGAGCGTGGGGGGGCCGGACCCCGCACGGGTCAGCAGAGCCCCTCCTCAACCCTCCAGCGGTGACACTCCGCCCGGCATCTACAGCGCTCCCGAGCTTGGAGTGCCCGCCCCACGGACCACCGGGTAAAGGGGCGGAGGGGGCGGCTCGGCGCCAGTGCCTCACACCCGGTCCCGCGGGCCGAGCGACCCCTAGGACCCACAGCCTCCCCAAGTTGGAGACTCCGCTCCTACAAGTTGAGCGCCCCACCTCTGTATGTGCAGCACCCCTGTCTGGAGGCTCGGGACCTCAGCTGAGCCCTCCTGGATCACAGCCCAGAGCCCACCCGACCATTCTGTGAGGCCCGCAAGCTAGAGACGTCCCTGCTGGTCCCTAGCGGCCCGGAACAGCAGCAGCCGCTCAGCCTCGGCGCGCTTCCGCTGGGCGCTGGCTCCGCCTTCTGTGACGCGAGAGGCGTGGCATGAGTCAGCTACCGCCCCTCGGCCGCACTGTCTGGGCGGAGCCGACTGGAGGGCAGGGCCTCTGGGTGGACCCCGAGGTGGAGCGCAGCAGCCCCGCCCCACCGAGCACCTGCTACCTGAGCTCGTGGTTGTCCCAGTGTGGATGGGCCTGGAGGAGATTGGCTGGCGAAGGGGAGGCTCAAGAAGCAGAAGCAGCCAGCTGCCCAAGGGGCTGTGGGTCGCTTACTCGGAATCCAGCAGCTACGGGGGATGTGGGGATAGGGGCGTGGGAAGGGCAACGCCAACCTGTCAGGTGTAGCATTGGGGAAAGTTTAGCTTGAAGGACCCCTGGCTCGGCACACCCTTGCCATGAACAGCTGACCCGTGTGGAGTGAGGGGCTGGTCACCACCAGCGCCGCTCCTACTGCCCACCAGATTGACCTGGCCAAGGTTCTGCCTAAGGTTCCTAAGGTCGGTGGTATGTGGGTTATGAGCTGTAGAGAGCCAGCGTTTGCTGCCCCTCTCCCTGAGACCAAACACTGTCTCCATCACCCAGTTCTGGGGGGGTCTAAGCACCTTCAGTGCCCCGCCACAGCCCACCCCCTGGAAGGCCTCGATGCCCAGATGCCAGCACCCATGAGGCCATGGTAGGGCTACCCTCCAAGGAGCCTCTCTCCTCTGAAGCTAACCCCAAGCCACCACTGCTCCAACACAAGGGTGGCCAGTAGGCAAAGGTTGAGGCCACATCGAGGCTCCCCAAGCCTCAGTTTCCCCACTGGGAGAGGAATGGTTCCTGAGATCCCTTCTGGGCCAGTGCTCTGGTCCCACAGTTCAGCTCAGTGAAGACCTCAGATCTCATTCCCGATAGCCCACTAAGGACTCCCAGGAGGCTCATGCTCCCCTTAGCCCCTCATCCACCATTCTGCCTCCCAGTCAGCAGAGACAGTGGCTGGGTCTTCTTGCCTGACTCACCTGGAGTGCAGGGCTGGGAAGAATGAGTTAGGCAGGGTGACAACAGCAGTCACTCTTTATTTTTGGCTTGGCCAGGTCCCTGTCCCTCTGGCCCAGCCCTATGGAGCAGGTAGCACTGGGTAGGGCATCAACAACTCTCCAGCTGACATGGGCCCAGGTAAGGTTTGTATGTTGTCAATGGGATGCTCGTGGGCTCAGGTATCCCGGGGTGAGGGGGAGCAGACAGGGGCAGGGGGCATGAGACCCTGGGCCTCGGAGGAGAGTAATCAGTGTCCAATAAATAAACCACCCAGTCCTAAGTTCGGAGCTGCTCCACAGGCTCTGGTTCTTGGCTCAGGGCAGCAGTGATGCACGGCCAGGCAGGAGCACCCTCCTCTGCCCTGATGCCCAGCCATTCAAACTGATCCAGGACTTCTCCAGCTGGCCTGCACTGGGCCCAAAGTTCACTGTGGGGTAGGGGCCCCTAGGTGCTGCAGGCTCCAGTTATGATACCTCAGAGCCAGGCGGGAGAGAAGGGCACAGTTCCTGGGAGCCGTTAGGGGTCCCCATGCCCTTGTGGTGAACCCTGGAGGCAGTTGGTGGGCGAAAGAAGGGCTGGGGGCACAGCCTCCACAGCTGCCCTGCCCCGCCTGCTTCAGCATGGAGGGTCCCTAGAAGTATGTCCACAGTGCAAGCAGGAAGCTCAGGTGAGGGGGACCCCTGGAGACTTGTCTAGGGCCCCCCGGGGTAGCAGTTCCACATAGCTCAGGGCGCTCTGCAGTGAGGTCAGACAATAACCCTCCTCTCCAATCAGGTACCTGGAATAGGGTGGGAGTAGGGGTGGGTGCTCACGGAGCTGAGGCACCACCCCAGCAAGACTCTGTCCCTGAGGGCACAGAGCAATGCCTTTCCATCCCCCCCACCCCTACTCCCCTCGCAGATGCTGGGCAGAGGGTGCTGTCTCTGCAAGCCCTGAGTGCCTACCCTTCATGGATGAACTCCTCGAGGGCGGCGCACTCCGACACCAGCTGGGGAAGGCCGCTCTTCAGCACCACGAAGGACAGGATAGGCAGCAGGTCATCGGCGCCACTGCCAGCACAGGCACAGCTAGCTGCCTGAGAGTCCCGGGGAGCCCCCTCCAGTGCCTGTGTCTGCGGCTCCAGAGACCCTCACAGTATGCCCAGAGATGAGGCTGGGGTCAGGGTTAGACCCCTGAGCATAGATGCCCATGGCTCCTACCACTGGGAGGAGAGTGGGAGCCCTCCAGTCTTTTATCCCACCCCACCCCCTAACCCCACCCTGAGGATGGGAGAGCCTGCATATCCCTGGATTCGCTAGAGGGTCTGAGCTGAAAGGCTCTGACCCCAGAGGACCCAGTGGCTCTGTGGGAGCCCAGACCTCCACCCCCCACTCACATGGCAGCAGTAGCTGGCGGGGCCCTGGCCTCCTGGGCGCGGCAGCAGTCCTCAGCACAGGCGCAGATGAGCCGAAGGGCTCGCACTGAGGTACAGACAGGCTTCCTGAGAACAGTGTGGGGAGGGCTAGGGGGTGGGGTGGGGTGGGGAGCTGGGGTAGGTGCCCAGCAGAGCCATGGGGGCTAAGCGAGACCCAAGGCCCTGACCTCTCTCATACAAAGCCTTCCCTGGGCCAGAGGGCAGTGTGCAGGGCTGGGGACCTGTGTGGGAACACATTTCACACAGTCCTTGTTCAATCTGGGGGAGGGGATACCCATTTGGCAGCATGAGGGGAATGCTGGGCCCAGTCCCGTGGGAGAGGCAGCCCTCACCGATGCACTCCAGCTTCTTCTGGGGGCAGCTCTCCAGGACCAGCAGCCCCAGCTCCTGCACCGCAGCGCTGTAGGGGTAGGTGCCTGCGCCCTGAGCCCCAGTGACCTGGGGGAGCAGCTTGGCCGGGATGCCCAGGGCTGTGGGGGCTGAGTTTCCATAGAGCTCCATGCTCCTGCTCAGGGCCTCCTCCCGGGCTCGGTGCACGCTCCTAGAGCAGAGAGGGGCTGGGCTCAGCCCCCGGTCTGTGGTGGAAAGCACAGTAGCCAGAGCAGGGCATCCACTGGGAGAGCAGCTGGCCTGCCTCTCAGCAGGTGGCCTGCCCCCAGGAGGGTGGCACTGCAAACAGGAGTGTCATAGGGCAGAGCTGCAGGGAAAGCCATGGGCTGTACTGGCTGGCCCCACCTGTACAGGGCCAGCAGAGGGGCCCAGAGCGGGGAGAAGAAGGCCTCCTCCAACCTTGCCAGGCAGCGGTCCTTGGCAACGGCCGTGTTCAGGCCCTCGAAGGCCAGCAGGGTCAATGAGAGCAGCCTGTCTGTGGAGCAGAGACGGGCAGATGCAGCAGTGGGGCGCTGGGCCCAGCACCCCAACACAGCCAGATGCAGTGGGGCCTCAGACGCATGGCCACCTCTCTGAAGGGAAGTCCCCCCCCTCCCAGGCCCAAGGCCTCTCCCCCTGGGCTAGCTCTGTCATGAAGAAATCTTTGGCCTGGACGCTCCCCTCTGTTCACCTTCAAACCCACCCTCTTCTGGAGGCTGTGTAGCATCTGGGGAGGGTGCTTTTGGCCTGGCTCCAGCTGCCCCCACCCTGTGTCACTGCTGAGAGAGGTGTGGGTAGGGGCCTGCCTGTTCAGAAAGGGTCTGCCCTTGGGACTACGGGAGGGGTCTCGAGCATGTCCTCAGAGTATGGAGGGTACTGCCTCATACCTGGTGGGGGACTCCGATAGCTGTCAGAAACCCCCATCCCTGGGTCCCCTGCTACCTTGAACCCGACCCTTGGGGGACCCCCATCCCCACCGATGGCTTCATGGACATCCTTCACCGTGCTCTTCAGCTGCTCTTGCAAAGGCTCCCTCCTAGTTCTGGGGTTCTGCGCCTCACAGCGCCCCCTGGGGCCCAGGCCCCACCTCTCTGATGTGGCCAAGAACTGTTCCAGGTCCTCAAAGGAGCCGTCCTTGTCCCGCAGGCAGGACGCAGAGTCCCCGGGGGGCAAAGGAGGCCCCACAGGGCTTTCATCTGCCCCTCTGTTGGGGGCCGCAGCTGGTGGCTGTGCAGTGGGTTCCGGGGGGCACAGCACACAGTGGAGGCTCTGGGAGGTGCGCAGCCGCCGGCTTCTGTCTGAGGGCATGGAGCAGCAGCCGGGGGCGGGCGTGGCGCCTAGTGCGGTCCTGCTCACCACCGGGTACAGAGCTCCATACACCGTGCCCTGGAGCTTGCGCAGGAGCTGCGAGACGGGGTGGTCGGGCAGGCTGTGGGGGAGGCGCGGGCTGCAGGCTGGGGCAGCGGGCAGGAGAGCCAGCTCGCACACTCCTTCCTAGCCCCATGGGGGACCCTCACCTGAAGCACCCAACTCTCCAAGATGCTGGCAAACTGGGAATGCTTAAGGGACCCCTCACCCTGGGTTCCACTCCAGCTCATTGCACCCTGGCTCTCCTTTCCTCCCGCCCTTCCGCCCTCCCTCTGAGCTGGCAATCATTGCTTTCCTCTGACTTTCCCAGAAACCCTAAGGCCAGCAGGGGCACAGCAGGGGCGGGGCTGGTACCTGAGGAGGTGGGAAACTAGGCTGGTCACCAGCGACAAGTCCCCAGGGCTCCTCTTGAGCTTGGCCTTCCAGAGCTTCGGCCAGTCCTACAGGACAGGAGGATCGGTAGGTGCACGGGCCTCACACTTCCCAGCGTGCAGGGAAGCTGCCCAGGCTCGGCCGGTTGTCCACTCACGTGGTCCTGTTCGTACTCCAGGACGGCGGCATAGAGCGCCCGCTGCTCCCGTTCCTCCTGGCTCAGGGCCACCTGGCTACAGAACCTCCTGAGGGGAAATAGCTGTTAGCAGGGGCTGAGTCCTCCCCACAGCACCCCGGGTCAGGCACAGGGATACCCCCTGGGGATACAGGGGGTATAGAGGTAGTAAGGGGCACATTTGTTGAGAAGTAGGGATAGGATGCAGCCACTGGGAGGTGGTGAGCAAGGAGGGACCCACTAGTATGGGGATGGGGGTCATAGACTCACACTGGGAGGTGGTGAGCAAGGAGGGACCCATTAGTATGGAGATGGGGGTCATGAACTCACACTGGGAGGCGGTGAGCAATGAGGGACCCTCTAGTATGGGGATGGGGGTCATAGACTCACACTGGGAGGTGGTGAGCAAGGAGGGACCCACTAGTATGGAGATGGGGGTCATGAACTCACACTGGGAGGCGGTGAGCAATGGGAGACACAGTAGTACGGGGATGGGGGTCAGGGACTCACACTGGGAGGTGGGGAGAAATGAGGGATCCACTAGTATGGGGATGGGGTCATGGATCACACTGGGAGGTGGGGAGCAATGGGGGATGCAGTAGTATGGGGATGGGGGTCGGGTACATACACGGAGGTGGGGAGCAATGGGGGACTTAGTATGAGGATGGGGGTCGGGGACTCACACTGGGAGGTGGGGAGCAATGGGAGACACGGTAGTATGGGGATGGAGGTCATAGACTCACACTGCGAGGTGGTGAGCAATGAGGGACGCAGTAGCATGGGGATGGGATCGGGTACACACACGGAGGTGGGGAGCCATGGGGGACTTAGTATGAGGATGGGGGTTGGGGACTCACACTGGGAGGTGGGGAGGAAGGGGAGACACGGTAGTATGAAGATGGGCACACACCTGTTGGGAGTATGGGTGGACATACCCATTGGGAAGCGATGTGGAACAAGGTTGAGAGAGGGGAGTAGGGCACACCTATGGGATATGGAGGTGGGCACACCTGCTGGGAGGTGATAAGAATAGGGGCATAGTTATTGGGAGAGGAGGGAGCTTACCTGTTAGCTGCCTCCTGTAGCCGCAGCCGGCGCTCCTCCATCTTCCTCTGGAGCTGAGCACAGTCAAGGAACCATTAGCCCTGCACATCTGCCTGAGCACCCACAGGGTCCAGGGGGCTGCGATGATCACCTACTTGTGGGGGGTGGCTATTCCCAGGAAGGTTTCTGGGGGAGGGACTCCTGTGTGGAGGCTAGGAAGGCATGAGCAGACAAGAAGGTATGGGGGAAGAGGCCCTGGGAAAGAAGCCCTATCTCTCTGAAGCTCTGCTCACCAGCCACCCAGCACCCACACTGCCACCGCCCTCCTCCCCAAGGCTGTAGTCTGGGTGCCTCCCCTCCCCCTCCTCCTCCCCCAGGGACATCAGGGACAGGAAGAAAGGGTACAGTCTCCTCCCGAGCCTTGGCGATCACCAGGTTCTCCATCATCTGCCGCTGCAGGGACAGGGTCTAGCCAGAGAAGCAATGTGTAAGACCACTCTTGTCTGTCCTTCCTCACTCCCAGGTGCTCCCTGGGCCTCGCTCACCAGGGATGTCTTCTGCACAGCCTGGCTGGGGTCCAGACGGGCCATGCGGGCCTCGTAGGCAGCCTTCAGCTTCTGGTTTTGAAGCGAGGCCTCCTCCAGGGGTGTCAACTCTCTGGAAAAGCCCCAGAAATGCAGGAGTGCTTTCCTGCCCTGATGAGCCTCGCTAGGACCCCACATCTGGTTCTCAGGCCAGAGGAGCAGGTATTGGAGAGGGGAGTGCCCGGGAAGGCAATGTGAAGGGGAGGAGCAGCCAGGGGTGGGAGGGCCAAAGTTTAGGGACTTCCAACTTTTCCAAACTGGAAGTTTGGACTTTTATGCAAAACTAGTTATCCACATTAGGCAGCTGAAAGGGAACTCAAATTTTAAGGCACTGTAGGGGCCAGCAGCTCTATCAGTCTGTAACCTGTGAAGGGCAGAACTATGTGTACTTAGTGTCTGTGACCAACAGGCACTCCCCAGGAAGCATCCAGTGCTGTGTGTGCCTTTCTGCTCTCAGAGGCTGAGGGTAGAAGCAGGGGAATCAAGACTGAGTAGAATTTGTGGGCCTACAGCCCTGCAGCAACCCATGCAGAAATGAGGTGACTGAGGGGCTGGTGGAACCTTCTGGCAAGCCGAGAGGTCTGGCTAGATTAAGGCCCGGAGGAGCAGGTCCTCCCCGTTTGTCCCACTTGAGATCACTGGGCTGCTTTCATCTGTGTCTTGGTTTCCTCCAGGTTTGTCCACCATTATCTCTTCAAAATAATGACTGCTATGTTTTTTTCTTTTCTTCTTCTGGAACACTGGTACATCTATGTTAAAGCCTTTATGCCTCTTTCATATGTATATGCCTAGTTTTTCCTTTTATGAAGCATTCCAGGTACCTGTGACTTCTTTTCCAGTTCATTAATCCTGTCTACAGCTGTGTCTGCATTGCCAATTTTTCCAGATTTCTACTAGAAAATATACCATATACACTCGAGTATAAGCCAACCCGAATATCAGCTGAGGTACCTAATTTTACCATAAAAATTGCATTAAAAATGTGCTGAAAAACTCAGCTTACACATATGCATATATGGTAGTTTTTAAAAATTATTATTTCCACCTTTAAAGGAAACTTCAGTTGCATTTTTTTATTTCTGGAAGTCTTACTTGATTCTTAACTTCTGGGTCACATTGTATATATTTTTCTCATTCCAGATTTTACAGTTTATTTTCCTCTAGAGATAGGGAAGGTGACTGTTCTGTAATCTGCATCTGACCATGTCAGTGTCTGAAGCCTTCACAAGTACATTTTTGCTGTCACTCCCTCGGTTTCTTGTCTCCTGGTGGCTGTCACCCACTCTGAGGAATGAGGACAGTGGCTTGCCATTGTTTCTGCGGGCACAAGGGCTTTCCTCTTTAGGGACCTTGTCTGGCTACATTTACCATGGCCAGCTCCTATTGCCTGGCCTCCAACCCCAATCCTCAGACTCAGTCCACACCCTGTTTTGCCCCATCTTACTTCTTAGAGTTTGGGGACTCCACCATCTGAAGTTTCTGGAAGATCTCAGGGGGCAGAAAAGGAGAGAGCTTTCCGCCTTCATCTGAATACACTCGGCGGTGTCGGTTGGTGGGAGAGGGTGCTGTGGCAGTCACAGGCTTGGCTGGCTTCAGGCATGGTTTCCCTGTAAGCCACACATGGCCAGAGGTCAGGAGGGTAACTCCACATTCTACAGGGGTGGGGTGGTACAGATTTGGGACTGCCTGGGACACTTCCTCCTGCTGGAGACCCACCCAGTTTGGCAGCAGTCGACTGGGCCCTCTCCAAACACTGCTCGGCCAGCTTCAGCATTTTTGAGGTGTCAGGGGCCACAGTTTCTCCATCTTCTGGGGGAACAAGAGACAAAAAAGCCAGTTCCCTTCAGTTAGGTGGCTCATCAGATTCCTATAGGAGGGAAAACCCAGCAGAGGGAAGCTGCTGGGTGTACCTTGATTCTGACACAGCTTCTGGGTCTGGCCAGTCCAGCATCTGACTGGCTCTTTCCCATATGGCTATATGGGTCCACGGCATCATCTAGCTAAATAGGGTCTTGTCTTATTCCTCACCCAGGGCTTCACCTGCGATGATCGCCCGCCCTGCGTGGGATGGGCCGTGCAGCTTCTGTGGCATCTCACAAATAGCGCAGTGCTGAGCGATGAGCGGTGCCTTCCCACCTCCTGCTCCCAGCACTTCTTGGCCTTTCCCTTGCATCACGCTGACTCCAAGGTCCACAGCGCTCTGCACAACCTGCGCAGTGGGCTGCCCCTACTTCCCCTCTACCTGTCTTCCATGACCATGCCACCCATTCCCCACTTGGGGCCTTTATCTGCCCCCTTGTGGGAATGAGATCTTTGACCCTGGCACAGTTTGCTCCCATCCTTCGTGGCTTCAGTGTTACCTCCTCCAGAGTGCTTCTGTGCCCGACCACCCCCATCATGCCCCACCCCACTCATCCTGTGGCCCACAACCCCCAGCCCCTTAGAACCTGCCTCATGCTGTGGCAGCCAGGACCGTGCTGACGGAGATGCTCAAGCCTGGGACTCGCTGAGGGTTAATGACCCTTGATTAAGGCTGGCACAGGGAGGAGGAGCCAAGAGACCTGTACCTTTAGGCATTTCCACTTCTTCCAACAGCACCTGGGAGATGTAGTGGATGCTCCTCAGGTATTCCATATATGCCTCCTGTGCCCAGGGAAGAGAAGTGGCAGGCTAAGTGGCTCCACCGCGCTTACCTGCTGCCCTTCCAGGAAAATGCAGCCCTGCAGTGGCTGGCCGGTAATCACACAGCCACTTAGTTCTGGCTCTCCAGGACTTCTCGGGAGGGAAAGATGTGAGCATCTGCTAAGCACACCACACACCTCTTTCTACAAGTCTGCAGAGAGGCACTGAGAGCTGGTGCCAGGAAGGCACAGCCTCTCAGGGCTCTCACTTTTCACTTGCTCTGAAGCTTCTTATGTCCTGGCTCAAGGGCTATTCTCTCATCGGCGTAAAGAAAAAGTATTTTAAGAAAAAGTTGTTAAAAGAGAGGAAAGATAATGTTGTGAATTTTAGATAGTAGTTTTGCCTGGGGCTGCTAACAGTTAAGGTCAATAGTTGGAACCAACAACTGCTTATGGGAGAAAGATGAGGCTTCCTATTCCCATAAAGAGTTGGTCTCTCAGAAATCCACAAGGGCACTTCTACTCTGTCTTACAGGGTTGTTCAGAATCGGAGTCGACTAGATGGCAATGAGTTTGGATTTTGGTCCTACCACAGGTTTCTGGGAAATTCCTTTCCTGATACTCAAGGATGAGTTCTACCCAGGCACACAGGAGTCAGAACACCAGCATTGAACTCTGCTCAGCGTCATGCACAGAGTACTAAAAACCACTGGATGATCTTGTTATGCCCCCCCCCACCCCACCCATCCAGGCTGTGTCTTTGACTTGTAGGGGCACCTGCTGTCCTAAAACACAGCAACAGGCGACACGGCAGGGTATAGAAACCAGAATGCTTTTCTTGGGCACAAAGCCTCTTCTCCTCCCTGGGTGTTGTGGCCTAGCTGCTGTCTACTAGGTCCCCACCCTAAGAACAAGTCATCCTGCCCACCCCCTGCTTTTCCTTCCCAGCAAGCCCTGGTCGTTGATCTCTGGTCCTCTTTGGGAATCAGTCTACATACTTTCCGCCCAGAAAAGGATGCACGTATACGGGATTGCGCAGGCTTAGTTCACAGACACTGCTGAGTCCCCTTTCGTGAAGATGACCTCAGCTCTGATCCCCAAACTCAGAGAACAGACAGGAACAGAAGGCCCGAGAGGGCCGTGAGCTGTCCAAGGTCACACAGCACGGCAGAGCACAGCGGGACCTAGGGCCAGCGGGGCCCAGCTTTCTTCCAGTGGGATGGGCGTGGGCGCCCCAAGTGCCGAAGCCCCGGTGGGGTCGAGCGTGACCCACGCCGCTTGGCCGGTCCCATCCCCGTCCACCCGATTGGCGGCAGGACGTATCCCTCACGGTCGCCGCCGCTCCCGCCCCAGCACTCTCCCCGGCGGCCCCCTCACCCGGGGTCGGTTGCCGGTGTCCAGCTCAATGGCCCCATTGGCCAGCTTCATAGCGCTCTGCAGCGGCTTCACGACGCCGTCCCCGGCCGCAGCTGCCATGGCGCTGGGCTGGGGAGGCGGTGGCGGCTGAGGGGCGGGGCGGGCAGCCGGACACCGGAACGCTACGTGTGCCAGCACTGGAGCGACCGAACAACGGACAGCCGGAAGGGGCGGGTCCGCTGGGAACAC
The DNA here is from genome assembly GCF_050624435.1 of Tenrec ecaudatus. Taxonomy (NCBI): domain Eukaryota; kingdom Metazoa; phylum Chordata; class Mammalia; order Afrosoricida; family Tenrecidae; genus Tenrec; species Tenrec ecaudatus. The sequence goes on from NC_134547.1 coordinate 73,639,973, forward strand.
TTCCGGTTCCCCCCTCTGCCGCCCAAGCTCGTCACCTTGGGGCGGTCGGCCGCGGCGGCGGCAGCTCCAGGCAGGACACCAGCACCCTCACCTGCAGCCCGGGTCTCCCCATCTGAAAAGGGGAATTAGTAATGACGACCACCAGGGCCCTTGCTCCATGTCCGGAACTCTGAACTCTTGAGAACCCCGAGAGTTGCACTTGTGATCCGTAATTCTCTGTGTATACTTGAATAAAAAATTGCAAAGTAACACCAGAGGAAATTGTACTTCATGCTACATGGCCAACTATGTAAATATTCTGAAAAATCTTCCGATATCGAGAGGGAACTCCGTGCGTGTCCATGGCGACCTCCCGTGAAACGGGCTTGCGGGCTTGTAAAGAGCCTCGACGAGCTGCCGGACATTAAGGGCTCAGCACTGCGCCTGGCCCGAGGTCAGCGCTTTAGGCCTTCGTGGAGCCCCCTGTTTCTCAGGTGGAGTGGGACGCGATCCGAGCAGCAACGGGAGGCCTCCAGGCTCGCAGGCTTTGCTCCAGACCGCGCGAGCTCCGCCAGCTCGCTCCTCTACTACCAAGCCGAACATGCCCGAGTGTGGCCGAGCAAAGCCGAACTGAGCCGAGCCCAGCCGAGCGGCGTCCAGCGGAGCCGATACGAACGTTGCTGGCGGGCCGAACGGAGCCGAGGGACACCGAGTCTAGCCGAGCGGAGCCGAGGGGCACTGAGCAGGCCAGCGGGCCCAGGCGAGTCGAGGCTGGGACGCGCGCTCGGCGTGGTGCACCGTGCGGGCCTCGCCGGGTCTAGCTGGCGCTGCCGCCATGAAGCGGGACCGGCTTGGCCGCTTCCTGTCGCCCGGGGCGGCCCGGCTGCGCGGAGCCGCCGGTGGCGGAGCCGGTGGCGGGGGCCGGGCCCGTGGCCGTCCTGCTCGTAGCGGCGGGCCGGGCGAGGACGGGACGGCGGCAGCGGCGGCCGAGGACGGCGCCGAGGAGGCAGGTGTGTGGGCCCGGCTTGGGCTGAGGACCGGGCGGGGCGCGGGCCGGGCCTCTTCGGCGGAGGGCGGCCCCGGCGTTAGGACTCGCGCTCGCGGCGGGGCAAACCGGCGCTGTGACCTTGAGGTGGCCGCTCCCGCGCTCCGAGCCTGAGCCGCCGCCTGAAGCCGACTGGGAGCCGCGGGGCCCCTAAAGCAACTGCTGAACGCGCTGGGCCGGCTCTGCGTCACGCTCCTGAGCGGGAGCGACCCCGTGCAGAAGCCCGAGGGGCTGGGAGAGACGGGATCGAGGGGTGAGGGTCAGATGGGATTGGGGTGACGGGGTAGCCAGTCCACGTGAAGCGTAACGGGCCGAGGGCCATTTGGTGTGCGGGGCTGAGGGCGCAGGGCGGGGTTGTGGCGCCATGGGGGAGGCTCATGCTGTAGCACGGGGTGGGGGGGCCCTCACTGGGTGAGCTGGGGGTTCAAGTGAGGGGACTGGAGCTGGGGCTGTGGCACTCTTAAGGATCCTCCGAGGGTATTTTTAGACTAGAAGTGCTGCCCCCCAGTCCTGTACCTTCAGCCTTTCCTGTGGGAGCTGGCCTCAGTCTCTGACCGCCCTTCATGTCCACTGCTGCTTTTTGCCCAGGACCAGGCCGGATGCTCTCCATGGGGCACTGCCGCCTTTGCCACGGGAAGTTCTCCTCCAGGAGTCTCCGCAGCATTTCCAGCAGGGGGACTGGGGAAACTGCGGAGCGAGCCCACCCGGGGGAACACGTTTTCATCAGGGACTTCCAGCGGCTGCTGGGGGTGCCCGTCCTCCAGGACCCAGCCTTGTCACCCTTTGTCTGCAAGAACTGCCATGCCCAGTTCTACCAGTGCCACAGCCTGCTCAGCTCCTTCCTGCAGAGGATCAACGCCTCCCCCACGTGTCGCCGGAAGCCGTGTGCAAAGTAGGCACCCGTTTGTACTCCTTGGTCAGACAGAGTGCCCACAGACACCCTGGGTGCTATCTGGGAGCAGGTGTGGGAACAGGCAGGCCAGGTCAGGTGAGGACCATCTGCAGAGGGGACACAGTGGGAGCACCACTGCAGTGGGCCGGTGGTGAAGCGCAAGCAAGACTGGTAGAGTAGTCGTTACCTGAGGGACAGCAGGACACTTTGAGACCTTAGGGGACAGCCTTGAAAACAAAACAGAGACTTGGGCTGCTGGGCCTTTCCCTCCTGCTCACAGCCACCCCAATCCTTTGCAGGACTGGGACCCAGCCCCAGACTGCTGCCACTGCGGATAGCTCATGTCCAGGTGAGTGTTGGGATGCATGGGCAGCTGACGGGGCAGGTGTTGGCCCGGGCTGACTCTATCCACTTTCCTCAGCAGACCAGGTCATGTGGAGCCCCCGGTGCCTGCAGGCGCTAGTGGGGTGGGTGCATGGGCACGCGGCTGGCTGCGGGGCCCTGCCCAGTCTGCAAAAGACACTGTCCTCCGAATACTGCGGTGTCATCCAGACCATATGGGGCTGCAGCCAGGGTCACGACTACGTCATGGACACAGACTCCAGCTGTGGGGCTTTCATGCTGGACAGCGCACTGGCAGTCAAGTGGGAGTGGGACAAGGAGACCGCTCAGAGGCTTACTCCTAGCCGGGGGCTCAACATTGCTGGGGCTGCCCCCCAACACTCCCAGGGCAGAGGGACCACGGCCGAGGCTGAGACAGAGGTGCTGCCCAGCACAGACATGGCCCAGCCTCCCTTGGATGGCAGTCCTGTGGGACTTGGGCAGAGCGCCCTATCCCAGCCAAGCCCACCCCGCAGTGGGGCTCCAGGTGAGACTCCTCCAGCTGCCTTCATCTTGAGACTGGAAGTTGTGGGGGGCTGTGGAGGAGACTGGTGGGGACAATGTGGGAGCCACTGCAGCCCCTCGAAGGGGTTTTTGCTGCTCCCTTGCCAGAGGAAGCCAGTCTGCTGGCCAGTTTGGGCTCCAGAACCTCTGTGAGCAGCTGGTTCAAGCAGTTTCTGTAAAGGCTCATGCCTCCAACCTCCAGTCTTCTTTGGTCCCATGCTCTGAGCAGAGGGCACTAGGCTGCCCTGTAGGCTGAGAGGCCAGAGGGAAGAAGAATGGGGCCCTTGTCCATAGGGTGTGGGGGAGGGGGTATGCTGCCGCTGCTGAAGCTGATATTTGGGGCCAGCTGCAGGTCACTCCCTGGACCTCAGCCACTTGTCCTGAGGACACTCCAGTGGGACCAGTACGGACGGGAAAACACAGGCCCCTTGTTTAAGGCCTGGATCCCATTGTGGCTCCCCTAGGATGCTGGTGTTGGAGGGCAGGGGCCAGCCTCCCACCCTACCACTGTGGAAACCTCGAGTGTGTTATATGTGCATACCTATTTGTTCACACACTTGTGTGCGTGTGAGGACTTCAACTATTCCCTTAGAGTGGGTGGCATTTTACAAACTTGAAGCTCAGTGCAGGTAAAGGGATGTTGGGACGGGGTGGACAGGGAGTTGTTACTGTAGCTATGTGTGCATTTTCATACCCCTTGGCTTGTTAAAGTATGTACACACAATGCTTGTGTAAACATGCTTTTTTAATATCTGAGAACACCCACCATGTACAGGCACACACTCACCCCGTACTGAGTCTGAACTAATGGGATGGAGCTGGGCTTGGTGAGGTGGTCTGTTACTCAGGTTTCTGTGTCTGACACTGGTGATGGGGAGGCACTGTGGTAACAGGAGCCTTTTCTCTTTCTCAGGGCAGTTGAGTGAGAAGCAGGTTCCATCTTCAACCTCGGATGATCGGGTAAAAGACGAGTTCAGTGACCTTTCTGAGGGGTGAGAGAAGAGTGGGTTTCAACAGCCTAAAATTCCTTCGAAAACCAAACTCCGCCATTCTAGGTGCTTGCTGCCTGGCCCCGTAGTCTCCACCCCACCCACCCCCCCAACTCTTGTGATTGGGAGGCAGGAGTAGCTTGGGGGGCTTACAAGCTAGTCTCAGGCCTGTGCTTGGCCAGTCTCCCTCCTGACGAAGGCTGCTCAGGCCTGGCGAGTGCCGTGGCTGGTGCAGCCCAGGAGTGGGCTGTCTCTGTGACCTCAGGATGCTCTTATGTCCAGGCCACTTGCTTTCCTTCCACAGGATCTTGTCTTTCAAAGTCTCCATGTTGTCCCAACCCTAGAGGTCCACAGGGCAGAGGCGGCCAGGCTCTGCCTCTGTGGCGTGAAGGGTAGAGACTATGTGCAGGAGGTGCTCATGCCCTCGCCCTGCAGGGTGCTCTCAGGGCCTGCTCCCATCTGGATCTGGCCAGATGCCCGACCACGGTTTCGATGCTGCCCCATGGGTGCTCAAAATGAAAGACTGAGGGTGCTGGAAGTAATGGGGTGAGAACTGGCTAACCACCCAGAGTGAGCTGCCTAACTGACTCGGCGGCAGCTTACCTGTGACAACTTACCTGTAAGGGAAAAGATTACAGGTGGATAGGTTTTTGCTTTTGTCTTTGTGAACTTCGCCCGCTAACTAGATACACCTTGCAATTACAAGGCAAGGTGGCTAACTCTGAAGTCCTCTTGGGGCAAGGCCACTTGCTTTGAGGGGTCTTACACACAGTGAGGGTTAAGGGGCCACCCAATGTGAGGTCCTGGCTTGATGTGCAGTTGCAGGTGGTTTGCTGACCTGTTTGACTTCAGTGGTAGGAAGTGGGTTGGAGATGGGAACATTTTAGGATTCGGTGGGAAGGCTGGGCAAACTGAACATGGTCTGTGTGGCCTGCCCGCTGTCCAGGGCCTGACCGAGGTTCTCCTCTCGCTCCTAGAGACTTCCTGAGTGACGATGAGCATGACAAGAAGCAGAATGCCCCATCGTCTGACGAGTCCTTCGAGCCGTACCCAGAAAAGAGGTGAGGCCACCAGCTGTCCTGGGGAATGGCATCTTGCAGGGGACCAGAGCACAAAAGGGCAACTGGCGCTCGGGGGTGGGGCCGTGCGGGGAGGAGCAGCCAGTGGCTGAGAAGAGATATTCTTAATTATTTTGTAGCCAGTTTATATGTAGCAAAGTATTTGCCATTTCAGTGTTTTTTACTTGTGTAATTTAATGAAGTTAGTTACCATTTTGTCGAAACATCACTATAACCTGTTTGCAAATATTTCTGTTACCCTTAGGAGAAGCTCAGAAAAAGGAGCCTTGGTGGATTATGCATTGTCTGCTACATTCAGGGCCCAGCAGTTGAGCAACAGCACCAGGGCTCTCTGGGGTAGAAAGATGGGTTTTCTGCTCCTCGTAGAGTTACATTCTGGAAAGCCCCCAGGGGCCCTTCTACTCTGCGTAAGAGAAGCTCAGTGCCCCCAACGCAATAGTTTCTTTTCCTCCCTCCCTTTCACCCACGGAAACCCCCAGTAAAATGTTGGTCGTTATATAATCGCCTATAGATAACGCGTCTGAGGGAGCTCGGGCAGTATTCGGTGTTTTCCAGGTTCCTCTGTGTCATAGCATGCATGCAGCCTGAACTGTGCTTCATGGCTGAGTAATACTCCGTTGTGTGTGTATGGATGTACACCACCACGTTTTGTTTAACCTTTCCTTTGTTGATTTAGCTTGTTTCTACCGCTTGGCTATTATGAATGAGGCCTTCCTGCTTTCACTTCCTCTTGAGTGTACACCCAAGGGAGGGGTTGCTGGGTGGTATAATCATTCTTAGTTGAAGTTTTCCACAGTGGCTGTGCCATTTTACTGTTCTTCCAGCAGTGGACGAGAGTTCGGGTTTCTGTACATTGTCACCGATTTTCTGTTGTAAAGCGGCTGGCTTGCAGGGTGGGCAGTGGCGTCTCCTGGTGGTTTGGGTGTGCATTTATATCCCTCAGGATTAAGGATGTTGGAAATCTGTTTAAGAGCCTGCCGACCATGTCTTTCTCCTTTGGTGAAATGTCTATTTCAGGCCTTTGCCACCTCTTCTTTTATTTAAATCATTTTATTTGGCGGCTCTTATAGCTCTTACACAATCCATACATCACTTGCATCAAGCACATTTGTGCGTACGTTGCCATCATTTTGTTTTATTTTTTTAAATCATTTTATTGGGGACTCATACAACTCTTACCCAATCTATAAATACATTAATTGTGTCAAGCACATTTTTTACATTTGCCTCTTTTATTATTATTTTTTTAATCCTTTTATTGGGGGCTCGTAGAACTCATCTCAATCCATACATACATTAATTGTATAAAGCACATTTGTACATTTGTTACCCTCATCATTCTCAAAACATGCTCTCCACCGAAGCCCCTGGCATCAGCTCCTCATTTTTCCCCCTCCCTCCTTCTCCTCCCTCCCTCATGAACCCTTGATAATTTATAAATTATTATTTTGTCATGTCTTACACTGTCTGACGCCTCCATTCATCGACTTTTCTGTTGCCCGTCCCCCAGGGAGGAGGTTATATGTAGATCCTTATAATCGGTTCCCCATTTCCACCCTCCCGGTGTTGCCACTCTTTATCACTCGTCCTGAAGGCATCATCCGCCCTGGATTCCCTGTGTTTCCAGTTCCTATCTGTAGCAGTGTACATCCTTTGGTCTAGCTGGATTTGTAAGGTAGATTTGGGATCATGACAGTAGGGGCGGAGGGGAAAGGAAGCGTTTAGGAACTAGAGGGAAGTTGTATGTTTCATCATTGCTAGAATGCTGTTCTACCCTGTCCTTTAGGGTGAATCCTATGAGTTGGAATCATCTTGATGGCAGTGAGTTTTTCTGGTTTGGTTTGGTGGATCAATTTTTAGCCAAATAATATGTTTATAAGGAAAACAATAACATTACTGAGGTGAAGTACACCTTAGAGTACCCAACCATTTGAGAGCAAAAGAGCAGCCTTTCCCCAAGGACAAAGTTCAGAAGGTTAGGAAAGGAGGAGGAACAGGGAGGAAGTAGGGAAGTGATGATGCACAGAGGGACTGTAATGAATGAGAAGACACCCAGAGGGACAGTTCTGTCCTGTCCCTTTGGGTCACTATTGGTTAGAATCAACTCGATGGCAGTGAAAAATCTCTTTTTAATTTGTCTTTTCAATAAAGAGAATTTATCAAAGGAAAAAAATGTATGAATTATTGCATCTAAAACATGTTTTGACCCACAAGTCTTCACCTAATTCACAATAAAAAAGTTTTTAAAAAATGTACTGGGAAAACTATTTTTCCCACAAGTTAAAGAATGACATGGGATCCAGATCCCTGAGAGCTGGATGAGCCCCTGAGACTATTGCCCTGAGATCACCTTAACCCAAAACATCGCCTGAAGTTGTCTGAAAATTGGGCTAGGAAAAAGGTTAATGAGTTGCGGGGTTGGGGGAGAGACAGACCCCTTGAGCATTATGATCTTTTTCTTTTTACTGTACATTAAGCGCAAGTTTACCAAAAAGTTTTTTGACATTCAACAGTTCTTAACATATTCTGATTCAACGCACCCTTGGAAGTTCCCTCAGGGTACATACACTCTTGTCCGGCTCCTTCCCTGTGCTTTCTGTTGGCGTTCCTCCTCTTCTAACCCTCCAAACTTTGTCCTGGGGTAAGTTTGGTTCCAGGGCTGAAGAGTAAGTGGCTAAGGCCATGGTCTTGAGGGTCCTGCCAGTCTATCTGGCCAGCACGCCTGGTCTCTTTCATGATTTTGAGTTTTGTTCCAGTTTTCTCGTACCCTTTTCCAGGACCTTCTGATGTGATCCTTTGTAGATTGGTTGGTAGTGGTAGCCAAGCCCCATCTCCTCTGGCCTTAGGGTGCTTGTTTGCCTGTCCTGTTCACAGACCACTGGGCTCAGCGCTGCATGTATCAGGATGCTTTTTATCACTCGTCTTTCCTTTGAATGGGGAGAGGCCAGTAGTTGTACATTAGATCATGAGCTTTTATGACCCTAAGGGCTAATTACCAAAGTAGGGTGTAGGATGTTGTTTTTGTGAATGATACAGTGCTGACTGACCTTAGTGTTCCCAGTCCAGATCAAGTCCAAAAGTCCGCTATTAGCCCATTTTTCCTATACCAATCTATAAAGCCCTCTTCAGAGTCACGAACCACGTGCAATGACGCCAAGTGCAGGAAGATCACAGGCCAGTGGGAGGGAAGTCTTGTGGATCCAGTGGCATTGTAAGCCTCTCAGCGCTGGCAGGGTCTCCACGTGGTACCTTCAGCTCCAAAACTGATTGCCTCAAGGTAGCTTCATGTGGCTCCCACCTCCAAGGAGGAAATCTAGACAGGAGCTCCCAGAGTCCTCAGGAGAAGGCCATTCCCACACAGAGGTCTCACTGGCTATCCAATGATTGACAGGCTAGACTGTACCCCTTCACTCCTAATCCTCTCCAATTGACAACAGATTAACCTAACTACCACATAAACATTTCCTGGCTGTTTCAGATAAGTTTTATGTAAGGCTTTATTTAAGGTTCAGAGATTACTTTTTTGTCCAATATGTTATTGCCCAGTCTGTGGATTCTCTTTTTACTCTTTTGGTGAAATCTTTTAATGTGCAAAAGTATCTGATTTTTAGGAGGTCCTAGTCATCTATTTTATCTTATTCTGTTTGTATGTTTTTTATTGCATTTGACAGTATATTTATGCCATGTATAGGACCTTTACGTTTGTCCCTAAGGAGCCCTGGTGATGCTGTTGGGGTGCGTTGGACTGCTACCTCAAGGTCGGCGTTTCACAGCCATGAACTGCTCTAAGGGAGAAAGAAGACTGTGTGTTCCCATGAAGATGTTCAGCTTAGGAAAAACTACCTAGGGACACTGAGTTGAATTTGACTTGATAAAATGGGTTTTCTTTGTTCCTATTATTTCTTTGATGATTTTTATAGTTCTGTGTTTTACATTTGAGTCTTGGCTCCAGTTTTGTTTTGTTTTCTTTATGGTGTGATATATGCCCTGTTTCATTCTTCCACACACGAATATCCAATTTTGCCAGCAACATTTGTTAGGGAGAATCTCTTTCCCATGTAATGTGTTTTGGTTCGTTGTCATAGACCTTCTGTTTACATTTACCCCCTGACATATTGCTTGGCTATCTTGGCAGAAGTACATGCAAAGTGTATCTCATGCACTTTGGACATTTCAGGAGAGACCAGTCCCTGGAAAAGGACATGGTGCTTGGTAAAGTAGAGGGGTGGGGAAACAAGGGGACTCTCAACGAGATGGATTGACACAGTGGCTGCAACCATGCACTCAGACGTCATAAGAACAGTAGTGGCGCTGGCCCTGTGTCCTTCCGTGTGCATGGGGTTGATGTGCGCTGAAACTCACTTGACGGCACCTAACAACAATTGGTTGGCTATTGTAAAAATTAGTGTCTGAGTTCCTTTCCAGAGCTCTCTCTGTTAGTATAAAGGAATCAGATTGCTATTTTATGTTGGTCTTGTCCTTTCACACCTTGCTGAATCTTTTGGTTAGTTCCAGATGCATTGTCATGGTGGGAAAACCAGTCCCGTCTACCACAAATAAGGACTTTTTTGTCCCACACTATTATGCATTCTTTTCAGAACCTTGAAGTAGAAAACTTGATTAACAGTCTGACCTGGTGGAACAAACTCCAAATCACTATAAGCCGATACTTTTGTCTGTTCTGGAAGTTGATGGACGTCCAGAATGAGGTTTGTCATCAATCGACATTTCACCTTTTTTGAAACGAGAAAACCACCCGTACACTTGAGTTTTTCCTCAACGCTGTCCTTGTCAACTGTGTCCAACACCACAACAGTCTGCATTTTTCTTCAGCAGGAAACACAATCTCACAGCTGCATGCTGTTCTCTTAAATTGGCTAGCACAAAAAAAGGAGGTTCGAGCGAAACTGCTTTTATGAAAAAATTCACTGTGACCAGAGAGAACACTCCTAGGCACGCCACTGGGTGCACTAACTCAGAGTTAAGTTGCTCACTTAACAGGAAAAGTACAAACTATGAAAGCTCTGCCCTGCCCAGTGCAATTTTGGATTTTGGGGGGTACTCCCTCATATATCAAGAAAACATCCTCCCCACCAAAACACAACAAATCCCAGTCCTGTCTGCCTCAAGTCCAAAAGTCCGGTACTAGTCCAAAAGTCCCTCTTCAGACTCACGAAGCCATGTGCGCTGATGCAGAGTGCAGGAACATCACTGGCTGGTGGCGCAGAGTCCCATGGGTAAAATGGCAGTGGCTCTGTAAAGGCGACTTGATGGAAGAAGGGTGAGGGCAGAGAGAGAGAGAGAGAGAGGAGGTTCCCAGGATCCTCTATACCTTTGTTTGTTTGACACCTTTTTCTTTATATCTTCAAATTGACACAAAATCATATAACTACCACACACACATATATATATATGTGCTTTATTATATTGAGGAATTTCCCTTTTATGTGGGTTGAATGTATCAGAAATGAGTGTGGGATTTTCTCAAATGTTTTTCCTACAACTGGTCATATGGTTCCCCCACTGTTTACATTGTTTCTCTGGTGTTGAAACATTTGTGCATAGTGGGTGTGACTGCCCTTGGGTCATTGTGTCTTACTGTTTTTGATATATATTGTTGGATTCTGTTGAGATTTCTCAAACGTATTATGAATAAGTTGGGGTTTACATATCAGAATATCATTTTTAAGCAGCTTATCGAAGCTCCTAATCCCCTTATCTCTTGTAACATGTTCTGTTCACATCACCCAAGTCAACACCTGCCTACTTCTAGCCTATTGCTTCCCCTCCTCTCATTCCCTCTTACCCCAAGGAACCATAACCATCACAGTGCTTTTAGTATGAAACCTTTTCTTGCCTTTAAAAAAGTTTTTTTTTAATAATAATGATCTCTTACAGTATTTGACCTTTGGTGATTAACTAACTTCACTCAGCATGATGTAATACAAATCCATCCACGTTGTGTGATGTTTCACAGTTTTACCCTTATTCTTTAGCCAGGGATAGGATTCCATTTCTGCCTGTACCAAAATTCATCCATTCTCCCACCAGTGGGCATTGAAGTTGTGAAGCAGGGGTGTACATGCGTCTGTCTGTGCTGTGTGGCTTACTTGTGTAGGTTATCTACCAAGTAGTGCCATTGCTGGGTCATGTGGTCTTTCTAGGGCCAACTGTTTGAGGAAGCTCCACACCCCTTCCCACAGTGATGGCTCTGGCCATTAGAAACCCTATAAATTTGAAGATTGATTTCTCTTTCTGTAAAGACTGTTGGAATTTTTATGGATTTCCTTGTTGAATCTTTAGATTGCTTTAAGTAATACTAACATTTTAACTATATTAAATCTTCTGATCATGAGCACAGAATAGTCTTCCATTTATTTGTTTTCCAGTGTATGAATCTTCCACTTCCTTGTTAAATTTGTTCTTAGGTATTTTATTTTATTTTCATTTTTAAATGTCTTTGATCATTTCTTACCCACCCCACCCCCAACAGTTTTAGTGGCATATAATTCACATATAACATTCACAATTCAATAGTTCGATCCTAGGTGTTCTTTTAGGTGCTTTTGTAAATAGAAATTTGCATTTCCTTTTCTCATTGGTTATGCCTGGTGTATTGAGTCACCTTGGTTTTTGTGTGATCACCTACCATCACCTTCCTGAAGTCATTCATTAGCTCTAGTAGCTTTCTTCTGGACTCTTTGGGGTCTTTTCTGTATAGGTCGTGTCATCATTTCTTCCTTCCAGATTTGGAGTTATTTTATGTCCTCTTGCCTAATATATAGGGCTGCCACTATAGCTGTCCTTGTCTCCTTCCTGCTCTTCTGGGGAAAATCTCAGTGTTTCTCTCTGAGTGTGGTGAACAAACCAACCAACCTGCTGCCTTCAAGTCCATGCTGCCTCTAGGACAGAGGAGAGCGGTCCCTTAAGGTTTGGAGACTGTATCTTAACAGGAGCAGACACCCTCCCCTGTTGCTGAAGCACAGCTGGAGAGCTGGAACCACACACAAGTGCTCCACCCACACTGCCACCAGGGCTCCTGGACAGTGATGGCGTCTTTGGGTGTGTCTTGGATGCTCTGCATCGGATTAGGAATTTTCCCATTGTTTATTTCTACTTGATGATGCATTTTTATCGCAAAAAGGTATTGCATTTTGCCATGTCCTTGTTCTGCATCTATTGAGACGATTGTATGGTCTTTTCCCCTTGCTCCGTTAATGTAGAAGATCACATTTGATTTTTCTCATGTTGGACCACCACCCTTACGTTCTCGGTCATAGTGTATTGTTGTTTTAATGTATGGTCTTGGATTTTGTTGAGGATTTTTGTTCCTGTACTCATCGGGATACTGGCCTGTAGTTTTCTTTTCTTACAGGGTCTTTACCTGACTTTGCTAGTCTCATCAAAGGGTTAGAAAGTGTTTCCTCTGTTTATGTTGTTAGGCAATTTACCAAAAAGGATTGGGGTGATTTGATACAGTTCGCCAGTGAAGCTGTTGGTCAGATCTGGGGATTTTCTTTTGGGGGAAATTTGTGATTCCTTAGTTCCTTCACTTGTTCTGGGTTTGTTGGGCTTTTTCATTTCTCTTGAATCAGTTGTTTGTGTTTCCAGGAATTTATCCATTTCATATACGTTTATAATACTCTATGATGTCCATAAGGGTGGCAGTAGTATTCCCATTTAACTAATAGTTACACCTTTTTTATCTGCCAATCTAGTTAAAGGCTTTTCCATTTAATTGATATTTAAAAAACAAAAAGCTCCCTGCTTCCTGAGCTCATGCTTCCTTTCTCTGCTTGTCTCTGCTCTAGCTTTTGCTGCCCCATTCTTCTGCTTGCTCTGTGCTTGTTTGGCTCTCACTACATCCTGTCAGTGGGGATGTGCTGTGCTTTCATTTTCACCTGCTCAAATTATTTCCTGAAGCTTCTTTTTAATTCTTGGGCCCACTGGTTGCTTATTAAATGTATTGTTTAATTTCTGTTTGTGTATATTTGTGTATTCAATGTGATCAGAGAAAATACTTTGTCTTCAGCCATTTTTAATTTATTTGAGACTTGCTTTCCGACCGAACCTAAGGTCTGCCATGGAGATGGTTCACGTTTTGTGCTGTGGTTGGGGGGTTGGTAGCTTAAGGATCTCATTGGCTAATAATATTAATCACTTTCTGTTGCTTGTTTGGCTTTCTGTGTAGATGGCTGTTCAAATGGCTTGTTGACATCTCGTTATTGTATGTTTATTTCTCCTTTAGTTCTGTTCGTGTCTGTGGGTTTCAGGACTCGTAAGTTGGGTGTACACATCTTCTAGACAAGCTCTTTTATTGTTGTGCAATATCCTTCTTTGTCTCTTATAGATTTTGACTTAAGAGTTCCTTTTGTCTGGTATTAAAATCACCACCCTGCCTATTTTGGTTACTATGTGCTTGAAATAAATATACTTTATAGGGAGTTGATTCCGCCCTCTCGAAGTAGCCACCCTCTCACAGGCTTCTGAGCTCATCAGTCTTTGGGAAGTGGTTACATCATCTTCCCCCTCAGAGTGGCAGATGGGTGTGAACCACCCGCATGTGGTTAGCAGTTCAATGCCATCAGCCCTGGAGGAAGTGGACACGCACTACCATCAAGTCAGATTTGATTCACTGCGACCCTGAGGACAGAGTAGAACTGTCCCTGTTGGCTCCTGAGACTATAAATCTTTAGTGTGGCAGAACACTTCTTTCTCCAGGGGAGTCGCTAGTGGATTTGAACTGCTGACTTGGCGGTTAGTGGCCCAACATGTATCCACGATGTCATCAAGGCTTCTCAAGAAAGGGGATAGTCATCTAAAACGTTTTCGTCTGAACATTTCTGGTTTTGATGCTTACAAAGTGTCAAGCTTTTAACTCCATGCAGGTGCTCTTGTGGCAGGTGCCCCTCCAGGGTCGGTCCGAGGTCTCTGTGTAGAGGCCTGGACGGCCTTGGCCTCTGTGTTTAAGCCAACTTCCTCACACACTGAAGAGGATGTTGGCGTGTGCCTAGGACCAGCTTGTCTGTTTGTAGGACTTCCGGTAGAAAGAGTGATGTGAAAGAAGCCAAGCCGTCTGACGAACCCAAACCTCGGAAGAAACCAGGCCCCAAGCCGGGCTGGAAGAAAAAACTCCGCAGTGAGAGGTGAGGCATGTGCATGTGACGGCAGGCATGGTACTGTGTGTGTGTGTGTCGGGGGTGGGGGAACTCACATGTGCTCTCTCTGCCCTCAGGGAGGAGTTGCCCACAATCTACAAGTGTCCTTACCAGGGTTGCACAGCTGTGTACAGGGGTGCCGATGGCATGAAGGTGAGCAGGGTTGTGGGGGCAGCCCGGGCAGCATGGTATTCCTGCAGTCCCTGGTATTGGGGGGGCCTGTTAAGCACCCACCGCCTGGGGAAAGCTAAGCTCTGAAGGACAGGAGGTTGCTGTCTCTCTGAGAGGACCTCCAGGTACCACTTCCTAGTGGCGCACCCCCCCCTTCCCCCTCCCGGAACAGTGCTGCCACAGCCACACTCACAGCTTGCTGTCCTGCAGAAGCACATCAAGGAGCACCATGAGGAGGTCCGGGAGAGGCCCTGCCCACACCCTGGCTGCAACAAGGTGTTCATGATCGACCGCTACCTGCAGCGCCACGTGAAGCTCATCCACACTGGTAACCACGCTGCTGGTCCTTGCGTTGGGGACTCCCTACAACTGCTCTGTAGACTTGAATAGGCCTTGAACTACCTGCCCACCCCACGACAGCCTGTCGGGGTACTCAGGGAACGAGGCAACTCGCTGCTCGGGGTCCACCCCTAAGTAGGGTCAGGTCTCACGCATATCTGTTATATTCCTAATCTGTGATGTTGTGGCACACGTATATGAGGAGGCAGGATGGCCCTGTCCCCTCAAGATGGGGCTGGACCATCTATCCCACAATGCAATGCTCCTTATCGAGCCCCACAGGATTTATGGCTTCCCTACAATTTCCTTTTTCAGGCTGACCTTTCTAAGGTTCAGTTGCCAGTTCCTTCTCTGCCGCACACGCCTTTGGGTCTGTGAGCAGTTCAACCACTTGTGTTCGTCTGAATGTGCTTGTAGACAGTACACAGGATCCATGCTAAGGTCAGGTGGCGGTGACTGTACAGGGTCACTGACTGGGGGCCGGGAGAGGAGGACCTGCTCAGATGTTGTCTGGAAGTACGGGCACGTGTGGCTGTGGTTCAGAGGCTGTTTGGGAGTATGATGGGCACGCGTGTGGCTCAGAGGTTGTCTGGGAGTATGATGGGCACGTGTGGCTGTGGCTCAGAGGCAGTCTGGGAGTATGATGGGCACGTATGTGGCTCAGGCGTTGTCTGGGAGTATGATGGGCACATATGTGGCTCAGGCGTTGTCTGGGAGTATGATGGGCACGCGTGGCTGTGGCTCAGAGGCAGTCTGGGAGTATGATGGGCACGCGTGTGGCTGTAGCTCGGGGTTAAGGATAAGTTGGTTTCCAAAGCATTTCTTTATCTTCCTGTGGCCCCTTCCTACATGATGAGGGGCTGATGTTCTAGGGTAGGGGTTCTCAACCTTTCTAGTGCCGCAACCCTTTCAGACAGTCCCTTGTGTAGTGGTGACCCCCCAACCATAACACTGTTTTCATAGCTACTTCATCACTCTAATTCTGCTACTGTTGTGAATCAGGTGACTCCTGTGAAAGGGTCGTTCGACCTCCAAAGGGGTTGCGACCCACAGGTTGAGAACCGCTGTCTTAGAGCGTGGCAGAGATGGACAATCAGTAGGAATGAGCACTCGTTTATCTGAGAACGTGCTTGACATGCGCTCATTGGCACCGTGAGCACCTTGGTCAGGCTGCACCCGATCATCTTGCCTCTGGAGACGGCTCAACTGCATCCCTTCTAGTGTGAATGGGCAGAAATGGTGTTCGGTGATGCATGTCCCCCTTTTGTCCCCAGAGGTGCGGAACTACATCTGCGATGAGTGTGGGCAGACCTTCAAGCAGCGCAAGCACCTCCTCGTGCACCAGATGCGCCACTCGGGAGCCAAGCCCCTTCAGTGAGTGCGGGGTGGGTGATGGGGTGGGCTTGCAATGTGTGGCCTGCAGTGGTTCTCAACCTTCCTAATGCCATGACCCTTTATGACATAAAGTTCCTCATGTACCTGATGAGGGGCTGGTGTCCTAGAGCAGGGGTTCTCAACCTTCCTAGTGCTGCGATCCTTTTGACCCTTTCATTACAGTTCCTCATGTTGTGGTGACCCCCCCCCCCAACCATAACATTATTTTCATTGCAACTTCATCAATGTGATTTTGCTACTGTTATGAATCGGGTGACTCCTGTGAAAGGTCATTTGGCCTACAAAGGGGTCGCGACCCACAGGTTAAGAACCACTGCTTTAGGGTGCCAGGTGCAGAGTCACTTCAGGCATGGGGTAGTGTCTGTGTGGTGCTCTCCATGTCCTCACCGGTCCTGCCTCTCAGGTGTGAAGTCTGCGGGTTCCAGTGCAGACAACGAGCCTCCCTCAAGTACCACATGACCAAGCACAAGGCTGAGACAGAGCTGGACTTTGCCTGTGACCAGTGTGGCCGCCGCTTCGAGAAGGCTCACAACCTGAATGTCCACATGTCCATGGTGCACCCACTGACACAAACCCAGGATAAGGCTAGACCCCTGCAGACAGAGCCCCCTGGGCCGCCAGGTCCCCCAGGGACAGGAGAGGGCCAGGCTGTGAAGCCTGAACCCACCTGAGGTCAGTGGGTGGGACAGCTAAGCAGGGCTCTGCAGTGCCAGCGTGCTCAGCCTAGGTTCATAGCACACAGCAGGGGTGGTGGGTGCTACTGGCTGCCCTTAGTGGTGAGGGAGGGGCTCAGTGCTCAGCTGTGAGCTCTACTGGCTTCCCACTGGGACCAGCAATTTTTCTTGGAGCCAGCTCAGATTTTCAATAATTGATTATTCCTCCTGCTAAAGTAATCAAGACCATTGTGACCCACCGTGCAGTGTAACCAGAGCGCAGAAGCTGTGCCACATTTGTTTACTCAGCAGCCTCCCCCTCCCCAGGAGGTCCTGTTAGAAGAGCCTGGGCTCCTGATACAGGTCCGGGTCCAGTTTGGGAGGAGCTGGCAGCTTTTTCCTGAGGGCGGCGCTCACCTCGGGGTCCAGGTCCTTGCTAGCCTCCAGCAGCTGTGAGAACACACAGGCTCAGTCCTGCTGGCCCCGTGGGACCAGCTGACCAAATGCCCTGAAGAGGCGTGAAAGACCTCCACCTCGTGAGTGTGGGGCAGGCCGCATTACCTCCACCATGTTCAAGCAGCTCCTCTCCGGGCACCGAGGGATGGACTGCAGCAGGAAGCCTCGAGCCTTTGTGATCAGACCCAAGGCATCTCTCTGGGGTGGAGAAACAGGCACAGGGTCGCACAGCACCACAGACACGTTCCTGTGTTTGTCTCAAGGTGCCTCTGCGGGAGGTGCTGGGCGGGGGCACTGGCTTGCCCCTGCCCCAAAACAACCCCTGCCTGAGCTAACCTTGTTTGATGGATGGATGAGGGCAGCCCCCAGCCCCACACTTGCCTGGTGGTCCTGCTGACTCTGGGCAGCCTGAATCGGGAGGGCACTGGTCTCCCCAGCCACAAAGAGCTGCACCAGCTTCAAGTACATGTCCACAGCAACATGCAGGAAGGCATCCTCCCTGATGAGGGTGTCGGGGTCCAAGTGGGGAAGTAAGCTTAAAGGGAAGACATGCACAACGCTTGATTGGATGCTGTTACGCACAGTGCGTCATGGGACTGGGGCTGGCCTGGTACAGTCCTGCTACCTGAAGAAGGCAAGTGGCAGCATCCTGATGTGCTGGTCGGAGGCCACTTGGAGCAGCACCCGGCTCAATGCAGCCTCTGCAACACGGGGATAACAGAACAGGTTCACTCTGGGTGTCAACGTCCCCACCCCCAGCCAGTCCTGGGGCTTTGGGGCTTGGCTCAAGGGGAGTCCCTCTGGGACATAGGGGTACAGTGAATGGTATGACTCTTTGCTGGGCATGCCTACACAGTAGGGTATGCTGTCCCCCCCCCCCAGGGTTTCCCGTATGGGCTCCAATAAATTTCTTTCCTTTTGCTTAAAAGAAGCTTGTCCTGGACTTGTCCTCTGGGTTTGCAGCATGTACACTGGGGGTTTTGTTCATTGCCACTTGGGAAGTTGCTTCCAAATAGGACTTTGCAAAGTGGGGATGCACCCCAGTGTCCGCAGAGCCATACCCACTCTGCATCCCTGCACCCTGGGACCCACTGCACTGAGAATGAGTTGGTAGAACCAAGAGACCTAATGGTTGCCAAGGGCCTCACCCGTCTCTGTCAACTGGAAAAGTGCCAGCCAGGCTGTCCTCTTCTTCTGCAGACACTCAGCGATGGCAACACAGACATCCACTGCCCTCAGAGGATCACTGACTTCCTGCAGTGTGGGAGGGGGCGCTGGTCAGATGCTCGGGGCCTGATCACAGGTCAGGAGGGTGTTCAGGAGACCCTGACCTCCAACTTGGGGGGCGGGGGATGTGCTCAGAACACCTTAGCTATCAAGCCGGCTGCTTTGGTTAGCACCCCAACTGCAGGCAGAGGCCGCTCCATGGAGCGGCACTCAACAGGCTTCACGAGGTGACACCCACATGAGGGGCCCAGGCAGGGCTGTGTGGCAGGGGAATGGTGCTGGCTGCCGGGGCTCTCCTTGCTTGTGAAGAAAGCAGTAAAGGGGCCCAGGACTGGCCCCACGACTCACATGTGGTGTCAGCTGTGCTGAGAGCAGACCCGTCATGGCGAAGAAGAGGAGGAACAGCAGCACCTGCAGGGGTAGGGGAAGCACATAGTGTTGACAGCTGAGACCTCGGAGCCTGCTTTCCGCGCTGGGACAGGAGGATCCTTCCTCCTCCCATCAGGTGCCCTTAGACAAGCTATCTTTGGCCCACTCCCCAGCCCAAGGGTCTGTATTGCCTGCCCTCCTAGGATGCGGGTAGGGCCTTTACACCTCTGCCTTCCTGGTATTGGGGGAACCCATGAGCAGTTGTGCTTTCCAGGCTGGCACCACACATACATGGTGCCA
Organism: Tenrec ecaudatus; assembly: GCF_050624435.1. Lineage (NCBI taxonomy): Eukaryota > Metazoa > Chordata > Mammalia > Afrosoricida > Tenrecidae > Tenrec > Tenrec ecaudatus. The sequence continues at coordinate 73,658,910 of NC_134547.1, forward strand.
GGCTGCTCCTGCAGGGACTCTGCAGTCCATGTGGAGCTTGGAGCAGATCACCATGGGGACCCCTGCTCAGTATAGACCACCTTCTCACCAGCAGGCCTGGGGAGCCCAATCACGTGTAAGCCCATGGACAGTTTCCCTTGCCAAAGCAGTGAACCATCCAGACCCACTTATCCTTGCTGGTCAGAACACGGATAAAGCTGTTCTTGCCTCCTCTTGTTGCCAGTCCAGCCACTGCAGCTCCTTTTTGCCTGGTTCCCTCCAGCCTTCTTGGATGACAAAGTGCAGGGCAGCTGCAGAGACCCAGGAAGGCTGGCTGGCTGGGGTAAGCGGGGCCGTGTCCAGGGAGAGACAGCTTGGGAAACAGACAGTATCAGGCCTTAACCACAACATGGCCTATGAGCTTCCCAGCTCCCACGGCACCAGTGAGGGGCCTTTAGCATCCTGGAAAGTTTAAGCCCCGTGAAGGGACCCCCTAAGGCTATGGCGGGCAGGGAAGGATGGGTGGAGCTGGGCCCTCAGTCCACCAGGGCAGTGCAGTAGGGTGTGTATGATTGGTCACTGGCGAAGCCTCTGCACCGTGAGCTCTGGCTCATGGAACTGGATTGAGCGAGTCAATGAGCACCACTGACCTAGAGGGCCTCAGCAGTACTGGTGGCAGTCTCTGGGTCTCAGAGCAGTTTGCACCACCCAAGTCTAGCCCGGATAGCCAGTTTCCCCCGGGGCATAGCCCTGGACTCCCTGTCTGCAGGGGCAGGCGGTTGGGATAGCTCTTTCCCAGAACACAATGGAGCCTCACTCCCAGCCTGGGTGGGGAGGTGTGGGGTCATTGCCTTTTACAGCGGGCCTGCCAAGGGTTCCAAAGTCCTGGGCTTGGAACAAGCCCCAGCAACCGGCTGCCCCATCCAGGAAACAACGCTCACCTCCAAGCCAGGGCCCGGGCCTCCGCTAGCTGCTGCAGTCCTCGAGGCAGGGGCCTCTGCAGGTGCTGTCTCCACTGGCATGTGAGCACTGGCTCCAGGCGTGGCCACCACAGCTGAGGAGTGAGGGCCCTGCATCAACCTGAGTGACCAGGGGCCTCCTGATGCTACTAGCTCCGTGTGTGTCATCAAATCGAGGGTCATTATCTCCTTCGGGTGCACACAGCTCTGTGGGGCAACCTGACCCTCTGGTGGAGTAGTCTCTTAGTTGGGAGTCATTGCCCATAGGGGCACCCCTGGCCTAGACTTCAGAGGTCTCCAGCAACAGTCTGAGAGTGGGTGTTTTAATGACTTGCCCTGCTCAGCTACAAGCCAAAATGCTCCAGACAATTTGGGGGCTTGTACTCGCGGAGAGAAAAGGAGCGTCTCTACTGGGTCTCCTGGTGTTCTACCTGTCCTGCACACATCCTGTGCCTGGAGTGTCGGGCCACGTGAAAGCCAGGCAGCTGAGGCAGCATCCGGGAGACTACCAGCCAGTCGGTTCTACTCAGGGAGGCAGAGGCGAGCTTCCAAGCTACTGCTCAGTGCACGTGGAACTGGATTGAGCACCACTAACCTAAGTGTCCAGTGTGTCCCCACGAGTGCCTGTCCTGCCCCACACCAGCTCACCGGCTCTGAAACAGCCCTGAGGGGGACTTCACAGATAGGGAGACAGCCAGTCAGGATCCCAGGTGGTATATCCTGGGCCCCTCGGGCAGGCAGCCCAGGCTTACCAGGGCAGAGATCAGGATTATCGGACACTCTGTCTGGAAAGCTGCCAGGGTCAGGCTGACCAGCAAGGACGGGTCTTCATCACGTACAGATATGCTCAGCAGCCCCTAGGCGACAATGTGGGACTCAGCACTTGGCTTGACGTCTCCTAAACACGGCTGAGCAGGCACATGTTGCCAGAAGGTTCAGAAAGAGTGTTACCCGGAAGAAGTGGGCAGTGATGTCGTGAGTCAGGGCACCCCCATGGCAGAAGTTTCTCTGTGAAACAAACCGGGAAGCCAGTGAGAAAGGAGAGGGCAGGGACCACCGTCCACAGTGCACATGACATTCTGTCAAGGGCCCACTGTGGAAGCTGACTTGGGAAGATATGCCTGCATCCCAGCCTCCTCATATCTGGCCTAGATGCAGATGCAGGGCCCAGTGGACAGATGGTCTGAGTGGAATGCTTTCCCTGCTGCTGAGGGCGGCATCTGCCTTCTGAGCTCCTTTCTGCCACTTCCCCACCTGTCTGTGAACGAAGTGTTCCCCACCCCAACCATTTGAATGATATCCCTCTCTATTTCCCATCTAACCACCTGTGCACAATGTCCCCCCCCCCCCCCCAGCTGACCATGCACACAGCAGCTGGCAGACAACTAATGAAGTTGCTGGGATCCCTTCTCTGCTTCCCTAGAACTTCACCTTCTTGTTACTTGAGAGCAGCAACCTTGTTGGTATGTAACCTATGTACCCAGGACAGGTGCCTAAGGTGAGATAGGGCAGGTCATGGTGGGTGAAGCCTGGGACACTCCAGAGCGGAAGAACCACACCAGTGGAGGCCCAGTGATTCAAGCTGGACCATTCTGTGAGCAGGAGAGCCAAGGCCAAGGACTGTCAGTCTGCCCTTCAGCAAGTCCAAAAGGAATGATCATGGACGGTACCCAGGCGCCCAGCCACCTAATACTCCCGCCCCCCTCCCCCCGAGAGCACAGGGGTACAGAGCGCACTGCACCCACCAGCTCAGAATTGACCCAGTGCAAGAACTCAGCACAGTCCACAGCTGCTGGCTGCCCCTGGAGGCTGGCGAAGAGCACAGTGGGAGGCAAGCTCAGGAGGATCCTGGGAGAGAAGAGGTGCTTAGTGGTGGAGGCCCGGCTCCCCGCTTCCCTTCCTAGACTGCCACCCGCCACCCCCACCACCACCCCGCACACACAAGGTGTCAATTGCTCCTACTTGGCATGACTCCGGGCACACTCAAATATGTTGACAAAACCATTTTTGTCCTGAGTGGACACCAGGCCAGTGTGAGCACACTGCCTGTGCTGAAGGACCCTCTGGAGTGGGAGGGTGGTCACTTTGTATTCCTCCTGCATACACTTAGCTGCAGTGGACGTCCCGAGCACCTCTGCTCCCTCCTCTTGTTACATTTTCCATCAGCTGACCCTTCAACAGTCAGGGTTTTGCTGCCAGACCCGGAGCTGAGGGGGCGCTGTGACAAACAGCCCCCACAGTGGGGGCAGGCAGGACATAAGGACTGGTAGGCTAGCACTGCCCACAGGGCTCTCCCACCAGTACCGTTTGTGCAGGAGCAGCTCTTGCTGCCTCAGCAGGCGGCTGGCCACCGTCACTGTGCTTCCAAGCGCCTGCAGCCGTCTGCGGAAGACCTCAAAGAGGAAGTGTCTCCCAGCAGTGCCACTCTGCCTCAGTTCCAGCTCAGCAACCATTTCCTAGAAAAGACCAGAGGGTGACGGGGTCCTCTCCACGACGGGATGGGGCTTGCACCCAGCACACTGAAATATGAAACTGCAAGCAGTCATCTTAGGAAAGTATTCGAAACCTACAAAAAGCTACAAAACCAAGCCAGAAATACCTGTGCTCGTTACCCGGCTTCCCATCACATTGCATCCAGGGCTGAGATGGGTGAGCAAGTATGTTTGCATGTGTGTATGGGAGCAAGTGTGCATGCACGCATGCACAGGTGTGCCTGCTTCCAAGCGTGTTTTCGAGGATGAGTACAGGGGTGGCTGCAGTGCACCAGCCTTCCTAAATAGTCACAGCCCGTGTGTGGCACTCAGCTTCTCCTGGGCATATTCCCAGGACGGGATGTGGCCTTCCACATCACCGTCACCAGTAAAGCCGTGCCAGCCTTGCCGCAGTGCTGCGTGACCAGCGCTGCGTCACTAACTGGCAGCAATCGGGCAGCAAGTCTGTCCTGCATACGTCCTGACTCCCACCCGCAGCAAGTGGTCCTCGCCCTGAATCCCTGGGTCTGGCTGGGTGAAAAGGACCTGACCTGACAGTCACACAGTGTCAATGGCCACCCTGAGGAAGAGTTCCACCTCCAAAATCTTGGGGCTCTCACGTCCTGCCACTTCTCAGAGTTGACCTGCACCTGGAGCCACCAAGAGCCAGCAGAAGCCAGCTCGTGTAAACAGAGATGTGGCATAGGGGAGGCTGCACACTGTGACTCTGGGCTCTGTGGTGTCCACCATGGATGAGTGCACAGAAACCATGGTCTGAGCTGTCAGAGCCCCCAATAAAATAAAATTTTATAAAAGGATAAAAGAAATGAAACCCGCGGTCTGGCCTCAGCTTCTTGGGAGCCAGAGTCTTCATTCTGCCAGGCTATGGGGGGGCCTTTGTGCAGTTAATGCATTCAGATGTGTCTCTACAGGACCCGTCACCCATGCTGGGATTCTCTAACTCACCTGCAACCTGCAAAGAATATCTAGATGGACCACTTGGCCTCTCCGGACCAAATCAGGGTTCTCCAGATGCTCCTGGCCCCGGGCACTAGAGGGAAGCACAGGGAAAACCTCCTCAGTGACTGCCAAGCTGGGTTTCCACTTTTCCCCACCCTCCTGGCACGGCATAGGCACACCTAGGGAGCCCCAGTGACCACTGTGGTTCAAAGGTGCCTCTGGCAAAGGACTCACACAACACACCTGTGGACCAAACACCAGCACAGGGAACCCAGACACACGCAGCTTCACACCGTGATAAGGTGGAATTGCAATCAGGTGTGCCAGGGTGGGGCCTCATAGGAAGTCAGTCACTGGGATGTGTCTCCCCTGCAAGGGCAGGGCGTAAAGATGCCCTCTCTCGTGGTGCGGGCACCACTCACCCGCCACATGCCAATGGAGGAACATGAATATAAGAAACGAACTAAAACATGGATCAAAGACCACAACAGCTCAAATCAAAGCTCCTTCCTAGGTGAAATTGAAAGGTCAATCTTCATCACCTGGAAGCTGGCAATGGATTCCTAGAGGTGTCACCAGACGCACAAGCAACACCACTGAAATAAAACTAGACTCTTTACAGAGGGCTCCTGTCAGGCCACCCCTGCCCTCACACCCCATTCTTCTGTAGCCTCCCCCCACTTCTCCCATCTTGCACCCAACAGTCCAGCACCATTATCTTGGGGCTGTTTCCTCGCCCCACCATCTGCCATGTGTCTCTGTTTAAACTTGGACCCTACACGGACACTCCCATTCAGCTGCAGACATGACTGTGGCCCTGTGAACACCTGTTCCGTCTTCTCACGATGCCCTATGGCAGAAGTCTGACTGTGGCCCTGGGGATCTCCCCAGCGCTGGCCCAGACCCCTGGAGACACACAGATGCTAACCTCTGGCAGTGGTCTATCATCGCCTCGGTCAGGATCCTGCAGGCTACCTCCAGGTCTCCGCCACAGCCCCCCTCAGCGATGGGCTCAGGCAGGTAGTGCTGGTAGATAGCCCACTGGTGAAAGTCTTGCCTGCACAGAGAACAGGTGTTGGCACCAGCAGACAGGTGAGCACCATGCTTGGAGCACATGCAAGTGCAATTCAGAGAGGGATGTTGCTGGAAGTTTGAGGGGGGCTGGTGAGGCCTTCAGGTCTAGTTCCCATGGTGACCTCTGTAAAAGCACACCTGTGCCACATGGCTGCTGAGGTGGCAGATGAAACCTCAGAACACAGGGGCCCCTCACTGCCTTCCTAGTCCGAGTCCGGCACATGCACACCCTGAGCACTTACCTTTCCGCGTCCGAGAGAATATCCGCTTGTGGCTGAATGCCAAGTTCCAGCTGCAGCCAGTCTCTGTACGTTAACTGAGCAGAAAGGAGCTGTGTCACCTGAGGGCTGGAGCCAACTGTGTCATTGCTCCCGACTCCGGGCAGTGCTGGCCTCCTTACTCTTCCTTGCAGTTAGTAATTAGCAATAAAGACTCCCCCCCCCTCCCCCGCAAAAAAGATCAAAACCATCTGGGAAATTGAGAGCCTAGGAAATAGGTGTAGCACTGGAGTGGCCGAGAAGGACAGCCTACGCCGGTGGTGGGAGTGCTGGAAGAAACGCTGATTGGTGGCACTACTGAGGGCGTTGGTAGGGAAGCCAGCGGGGAATGTGAAGGGATGTGACTGGAAGTATGTGGGGCTGCTCTTGGGAGAGGTGAGGGGGACTTTGGCAGAGGTGTTACTGGGGAACCTGGGGGTTGGATTCTTGGAGGAGTTGTGCATGTTAGCAGAGCAGTTTGAGATGTCAAAGACTCTGGCGGACATGGTGATGGTGACATTGGTAATTGTGCTTCTCGGGGAGTTCATGGGGATGCTGGCAGGGATGGTAGCAGTGGGTGTCTCCTGACATTCATCCAAGCACCCAGGGGTCTGCTCTGAAGTGTGGCAAGCTCCCAGCCGTGGCTTAGAGGCCAGGATCCTCCTCATGACCCTGATAGCATCCTTAATGACATTGTAATCACCCTGGGAACTTTCTGTAAAATGTCTCTAGTAGGAGCAAGAGTGCACCGCACAGAGGGTATCTGTGACGTTTCTCACAACATCACGACGGCCCGCCCTCACGCCTGTCCTAGGACATGTAGCACTCACTCTGCAGGGAAACCCGTGAGTCAGCAAAGGCATAAGAGAAAAGGCGCAGCAGGCTATCACCTCAAACTCCCTCTCCTTCAGCAGCTGTCGGAGAGCCCTGTGTCTCCACAGATGGAGCGCAGCTTTGGTCCAGTCCACAGAAGGCAGGCACAGGGGCCTCCAGGGAATGTCACCCAGGACAGAGCAGGGCTCCTGAGCTTCGGGGAACAGTCTCAACACGACAAACTGGAACTGAAGAAGCCAGGTTCTGGGTCAGACTTGCACACCTACCTCGCCGAACCTCCACCCGTTCTGATTCTAGCTGCTTCTTTACAAAGTTTGCCTTCGCAGCAAAATATTCCCAGGCAGGGCTTTGCACATGGACGGACTGCTCCTCCTTTCCCATCAAGAGATAAGCCACTGCACACATTGGCTCAGCATATCCAGCAACCAGTTCCTCATTGGCAAAAGAGCCCGTCAGTGCTGACAAGACAGCGTCCTCCAGATGGCTACCTGTGTCGGGTGCCGGGCACTGCGAGACCCTAAAGGGCAGTGTGAGCGCTGCACAGTGCAGCTGGCAGGCAGTGATGAGCTCAGGCCACGACCCCCTGGGGGTCCTACAGCTGCAGCAAGTCTCCATTCCTGGAGCTCCTGGGAGAGCCTAGGAATCTGCACTTAGAGGGCTTCTCCATCAGTTCCCACGTAAAGGGAATCAGAAGGCCCCGCCCCTCCTGCCACGTCCCCTCTGAGGCTGCCCACTGGGTCACATGGTCACTCGGCAGGCTGCACAGACACAGCTCACATCTGTCTCTCATGGTCTGGACCATTCCCATCAGCCCTTATCCACAGAGACCCACCTTCTTCACGAGCCTGGGCGAGAGTCGCCCATGCCCAGTGGCAGAGGATGCCGAGGGAGACTTGCACAAGACATAAGCAATGGCCGCCGTACAGAACCTGTGAGAAGAGACACCGCACATGGGTTGGAGGGACTCTGGAATGACGTCGTAAGTTCTAGATGGGGCTGTGAACACGTGGCCCCAGAGCGAGGAATACAGTGGGGATCAGGTGAGGAGGGCCCACTCTTACAGCCCATGTGGAGGGCTCGGCTTATATTGCCGAGGAAGGCAGGCTCAGACTCATGTGACACTGAGCCTCACGGCCACCTCGGATGTAACTTCTGCATGACTCCTCTGCCCACACCAATGCCACACCCAGGGACAGGGAGGTGCAGTTACAGGGGCAACGGTGGTCACCATGACACTGAGAAAACACTCAATGACATGCATGGGTTTAAAATGGTAAAACAATGGGATTTCATCATTGTATACACCCACAAATGCACCCACACGCCCCCACTGACACCAGACCCCCAGTGGAGCCTGGGACACCAGGTCTAGATGGACACACCTCCCACAGAGGAGCAGGGACTCCCCAGTCCTGCAGGGAAGCAGCATGTCCAGGAAGGCAGCTACGGAAAGTCCCTGGGCGGAGGCAGGCGGGCCCAGGTCCACATGTGGAAGCACCGGCCCCATCTCACTCAGGTGGACAGCCAGCGCGGCCAGCCCCACCACGTGGAGGGCACTCAGGTTGGGTCCCTGGAGTGGACAGAGGGAGCATGCCAGGAGAGGAGGGGTAGGCTGTCACCGGACAGGGGCACTCTCCAGGTGGGCCTTGGTGAAACAAACCCCCCCACTCACTGGTCCACATCCCCGTGCCCCAGGGGCAGGTGGCCACACAAGGACATACCTGATGGAGCAGCAGCTGGCACAGGCGGGTCAGCACAGCAGGCAGGACCGCGCGTCCACACAGCAGCCTTACAAAGAGCTCCACCCAGGGGCCCTGTCTGCAACAGTGAGTGGTGTAGGCCTGGTGTCTCGCTCCCTGAGGGACGCTGCCAGACTTGGGTCCATGTATCCCCTGTGCTGCCCAGATGCCCACACGGTCCCAGGAGCAGGGAAAACCCCAACCTGAGCAGGACAGGGCGACCCCTGAAATTGCCAGGCGCCTTACCTCTGTGGTGGGGTGGAGCTGGAGGTGGCTACAAGGCTCTGGCAGAAGCAGGTGAGCAGGAGACCCACGGCCTGGAGGAGACAAGGACACTTGGGCTGTGGCACCGAGCCCAGGGCAGACGGAGGGGATGGATGTCAGTCAGTCGGGGAGGCCTGGTACCACCGCCCGGAGAGCACCTGAGACTGCAGCCTGGGATTTTCATAAAAACACTACCCCTTCTCAGAACACAGTATCACCTGCAGATGCCAACGCGCCCCATGTCCCTGCAAGCGCTCACCACACAGTGACCCCATGTACCTCCTGCTGTGGCTGCCCAAGCTCTGGGGAGAGGACATCAAGCGGGATCACTGGCACGTCGGCGGGGGTGTCACCGGGCTCCAGGACAGCAAGCAGCCTCTCAGAGATGACGGCAACATGGGCAGACACAGCTGCGGGTGGCAAAGGAGGCGCTGAGGCCATGCTGGCTGCAGACAGCCTTTCTCCTGCCCGACGTGTACCCCTCACCCTGAGTTCCCCACAGCCCAGCCCTCATCAACCAGCCTGAGCACACGTGCTCTCCCACTGGAGCATGGGCACCACGCAGACATCTCTACACCACAAAGGCCGCAGGCAGCCCACAAGCTTTCAGACCTCCTGCTCTGCCCAGCCCGGTCCGGCATGTCCTCACCGGCCTCCTGCGCAGGGTCTGCCACAGCAGCTTGAAATGTCCCCAGGGCTGCCTCCAATGCACCCAGGGAGCCGGGAGTGCTGGGCTCAGCCTTCTCCATGGGGCCTGTGGAGAAGACACCGTCAGCACAGGCCCTGCGTCTGTCACCTGCAGAGCACCACCAATGCCACAGTGCTCTCCGTTCCCAGCCTGTCACAGCAGAGAGGACATCCCAGAACAGAGGCAAGCACGCAAGGGGAGCATGCGGGCACAGCACAACGTGCAAGGCCGGCCCCCTGCATCTGCCTGCCTCTCCGACAGGAGACAGACTGAAGTGGGGTCCAGAGAGACCACGCCACCCCTCCTATCCCTCACAGAGACGGACAGCAGCACACCCAGAGGGAGGCGATGGTCAAACCCTTACGAGACCTTCACATCACAAAAGGACAGTCACTTTGGCACAAGCAGTGAGCGCTCCCCTTGTACAGCAGCACAGTTGCCCCGGGGGACTCCACCGGGGCAGGCTGGGCCAGCAGCACAGAAAGGAAAGGCTCCGCTCCCGCTCACAGAAGCCTTATGAGGGTGAGTGCAGGGCACAGGGAGGCGGTGACTGTTGTGGGGCTGTTGTGTGCACAGGACACACTCAGAGCAAGGCACAAGACCAGGGCAGACGTGTGAGTGGAAGAGGCGAACAGCTGAGCCCTCCCTCCCGCTGCCTCCACAGCTCACTCGGCCTGTGCAGTGACCCAGTGAGGTGTGGGAGAGCCAGGGAGAAGCAGCAGCATCCAGCCTGGCCGAAAGAGTCCCCAGGAGACCAAGTCACCTCATGCCACCAAGGGAGAGACTGTGAGACCCAGTGACCCCGGGTCATGCAGTGATATGCTGGCGTGTTCAGGACCAGGGAGAGAGAGAGTGGGCTGGCTTTTGGGTGGCCTTACTTTCTGGTTTCTTCTGGTCAGCAGCAGAACAGGCATGGCGGTAGTCCGAGTACAGCGACAGAGGAATTTTATCTGCTCTGCATCAAAAAGAAACAAGTCAGCCCAACTGTGACCTGAATGAATGTTCCGGCTCCCAATCCAGCCACCAGTGAAGAAGTAAGTGACATAATACCACATGAGCGCAGGCTGGCCTGCTTGGGACACAGATTTAAACCACGAAGTCAACACCACATGGCCCTGAGACTCTGGCTGTGATGTGGCTAGCTCAGAGAGCCAGGCCCACGGATGGACAGGCATGTGTGGACACACTGCCCACACAAGCAGAACTTCTACCTGTCAGCTGCGCAAGCAAGAGCTTGTGAGCTATGCCCAGAGGATGGGCTCCAAGCTCAGGCCCAGATCTGCTGCACACTGTGACGTGGAGCCCTGAGAGGGGAAAGTGAGGCAAGCAACCTTCCCAGCTAACCCTAACCGACTAGTTCTATGAAGACATGGTGATGTGTCATTCTGCTCACTGTCAAGAAGCCAAGGGCCCAAGTGGCTTCATACCTCTTCAGGGACTCAATGAAGGCTGCACGGGAATCAGGGGTCTTGGGCAGCTATGAAGAGGAAAAAAACAGATGAGGCTCTACAGGGCACACTCTCCCACGGGCGACGTACTCGATGGGCAGCATACTGACCACACGTGGCCTGAGCAGGGCAGGGAGGAAGTAGGTCAGGTAGTAGGGCCTCCTGAAGATGCTGTAACAGAGGAGCCAGTGGTTAGACATGCATGGGCACCGTAAGTAGCACCCCATGTTTAAGGTTGTCTGCAACCCCAGAAGCCGCCCCCTCTGCACCCAGCAGGCCCACAGCTGGCCCCACGTCAGGCCACTGTAAGGCTTCCCCTGGAGCCGATTATCATGTCTGGGGATGGCCAGCAATTCAAGTCCTCTGCACCATGGTCTTCAGAGGCTGTCCCACACAGACCAACCAGGTCCAAGGTGTTTTGGAACCAAACCAAGTTCATGGAAATCTGACTAGTGAGCCCCCACTCCCCAGGCTCCCGCTGTCCTGTACAGCAAGGTCAGGCTCCACAGCTGCCCCACAGGCACCTGTGCCAGGCAGGCCCACAACCCAGTTCACAGCCTCCCCAGGGGAGCTCCCAGCCAAACGCCGGCCTCACTGGCTGTGCTCAGCACGTGGGTTCCTGCAGCTGCGTCCAGACACACACACACCTGGCCTCCATCACCGTGGCCGGGATCCTTCCCGAGTGCTCAAACACCTCCAGGGCCTTCTCGACGTCCTGGAACGCCTGGCTGTGGGGCTGCCGGGGGTGGGGGAGGGCGGATGAACATAGTGCAGCAGCAGACTGATATCCAAAGCACCCTGAAGGCAGTGAAGCCCGGACAAAGGACAGGGTTTTCCCACTCTCCCTGCCCTCTGAAACCCGGAGGCAGCCTGTCCCTCGAGACCACTGGCAGGGGCTCCAGGCCGCTTCCTCTGCCACCTCTGGTCCTGTGAGCCGAGCTCCCTTCCACCTCCCTGTCTGTTCCCTAAGAGTGGGAGCGGGGCCTGGGCCAGAGGCTCCAGGTAGGAAGGAAAAAGACCAAGCTGTTGTAAAACAACAACAACGTGGTTATGCCAAATCGCTTCCTTTCTGAGCCACACCAACCCTGGAGATGGCAGGGGCCTGGGGAGGGCGGGGCCTCGGGGAAGCCATGTCAGCATGTCCTGTCAACGATGACTGCCGTGTGGGCCATCGCACATCTGTGCAGGGCCCCAGGCACCCCTCCCATCACCAGGGGTGCATGCTCACCTGAGTGGGGCCCCCTGACGACAGGTCCTCATAGAGCCCCATGTCCTCGATGGAAACCTTGGAGGAGACAGGAGAGTAAGCAAAGCAGCGTCGACATGGACGGGCATGTCTGTTGACTGAGGTTCAGGAGACTGACTTACCTTGAGGTCGGCTAGCCGAGTGCGGGCTAGTGTGATGTAGTCGGTGAGCAGTGGGCGCAGGCGTTCAGGGACCAGGGGCGGGTGGAGCACATGCACCTGAGGGGGGAGGCGTCCAGTGAGCCAGACTGTGCTCACTGCCCACAGGCTGGTCACACTGAAACCGCAGCCACACATACAGCGGGAGCCTTGCAGGGACGGATGCGGGCAGAGGAGGGAGCGGTCCCATCCAGGAGAAAGGTGCCAGGGCCACCGCCAAGTATCTGAGCCTGGACAGATAGCGGGATCTACTAGGAGCACACGGGAGTAGCAGGCTGGGTGCTGGGCTACATCTGACCCACTTGTCCCTAACAAAGCTGGGTGACGCCTGCCCTCAGACACCAGGACGCCCAGGGACCAGTCAGTAGCAAGGTGTCCACGGACAGCCACCTGTCCTGTCAGAGTGGCTATGCCCCACTGGCGGTGGAAGGGAAGCTTGGTGGCCCTCACCTTCAGGTACTGGTGACCCTCAAAGGGCACAAGGTCTGACAGGAACGTGAAGAGGAAGACCAGCGCCTTCTTGCTGCGCCCATGGGGGCCTCGGGCACTGCCAAACGTGGCCTGGAGGGAACACAGGTGGCAGCTTGGCAGTGACGCTCCAACCTCAATGATCACAAATGGGAACAGCTAGTCAGACATGAAAGTGACCAAAACAGGATGATGTCTGCAGCCAAGGGAGCCGGACAGCACAGGGCTAGCCCTACAGGACCTCCCGAGGCCTCCCTAACTCTGCACACAGCACAGCCCCCTGCAGGGACCATAGCTCCCCACGGAGGGAGGAGGGCCGGCTCCAGGCACCTCGGTACTGCCCCAAACAGAGCCCAGACAGGCCCCACAGGTGCTTAGCTGGCAAGGGGAGGAAGCTGCAAGGCCACTGCCCTGCTCTCCTTGGGCACTGGCGTAGGGCCTCTCTGGGTTTCTGTACCAGCACCGATCTCCACCTTCTGGAAGGGGTCCATGGACATGGGGCAGCAGAGGCAGGGATTATAGAAGGAAAAGTCAGAGACACGGGACCGGGCGTGTCCTCCAGTCCCGTGGCCAGACTGCCCATCATAGGCCCCTGGTCACACACTGTTGACGGGAGCTCTCCCACAGGAGATAATCACAAGGGTGCTGGCAGCAGGCCTGCAGAGCTGACGCTAGGACCCCTGAAGTGGTCCTTCTCTCCTGTGGTCCCTCTCTCCCTGGAGGCGCCCCCATCACTTGGCCCTGTGCAGTCCTGCCAGTCACTGTGTCAGTGCAGGAAGCCTGGCGCTCAGCACCCACCTTGAACCAGTCTGCGTAAGTTGGGAAGAAGACGGGGCCCTCAAGCGCAGCCTGGCGCTCGATCAGGAAGGCGGGGACCAAGCTCTCCGGGTCGAAGTTCTCAAAAGCGCGGGCCACCAGGCGGGCCACCCAATCTGGAGAGAAGCACCGCAGTCACCAGGGCCCAGGGTCCAGTGGGGAGAAGCCACAGAACTGGACACAGTAAAGGCACCAGCAGCCCCCCCAGGTGCAGGGCTTTCAGTACGCTAGAGGCTGAGACCACTCTCACGCCCCAGCGACGGGCCACCTGGGTCTGTGTTTGGTGATAGGGGAACCCAAGTCACAGCCCCACTGACACCCACCTCCGATCAGCCGCCTCGCCTCTGGGAGGCAGATGACCAAAGTGGACACGCAGGAGAGCACAAGCCGCCAGTTCACCTCACGCGTATCCAGAACCTCTTGCATGTGGCCCAGGAGCTCCTCAGGGCTCAGCAGCACAAGGAGCTGAAATAGACACCCCACCTCCCTACATCAGCCCAGGCTCGCCGCCCACCCCTCAACATCAAGAGCCTGGCTCATCCTCCAGCCCCCTTAACATCCCCACCCTAATGCCGTCACAGCGTGGCCTGTCAGAGTGCTGTCAGCGGAGGTTCACCCCCACCTCGTCCTTAGCATCAGAGCAGGTTCGCCCCCCCCAGCCCCTCCGAAAGGCACCGAGGCTGCAGCACTTCCACCACTCCATGCACGTGAGCACAGGTGCGTGCCAGGTGCCAACGATCCCTACATGAGCGAACAAGGTCTGAGCAGGGCGTGGGCCGCACACCTGAAACCCCACCACCTGCGTGAGGCAGCGAGTGGTACGGACGCTCAGCACACACCTTTTGGTACAGCCCAGTGAGTAGAGGCGGGGTTCTTGCAAAGCTCCATTCTCTCTGCATCTGTACAGCATCTGATGCTGCATTCGACAAGAGACCACAGTTAGGGTGCACCTGATCGCCAATGTCAGAAATGACCTCGCATCGCTGTTTCCTTCAGTGAGGCTGACCTTTCCTGTCAGGCACCATTAAAGTCTGCTACGGTCTGGGGCACACCACGAGCCTGGGGCAGGCAAGCCTGGGAAGGACACACCACAGCCCATGTCTAGTGAGAAGGACACACCACAGCCCATGTCTACATGGAAGGGACACACCACAGCTCATGTTTATATGGGAAGCTGGAGGCAGTCATGGTACAACCACTCCCACACTGAACACACTCAAGAAGGTTGCAGCTGCACAAGACATTTACACCACAACAGTTCAGGGACCCAGCAGTGGCCTCTGCAGTCTGATGTGTCCTGACCCACCTGCAGCGTGTTCCATGTCGGTGGAGTTAGGTTGCCCTACCTTTCTGGACTCGGCTATAGTCCAGATCTCCTCTCCGAGCTGATGGGCAGGCAGGGCAGGCCTCCCACCTCATCCCCACCTCTGAGCTGATGGGAGCACTCCCTCTGAAAAGTCATTCCCTGGGGGTCCACGGCGACCACACGCCAGGGTCAGGCCCAGGGTCCATGGTGCATCAGCCATGAGCATGCCACCAAGGTCACTGTATCCCTATTCCCAGCAGGTACCCACCTTTCAGCACAGGGCTGTGGGTGAGGATCTGTGTCAGGGCATGGGTGCAAAACCTCTTTGGCGCATCCGTTGTGATTATACTGGAGTACAGCTGGCCGCTGAACATGTTAAGCCTGAAAATGTGGGAGGGGGCTCAGGAGGAGCTGCAGTGGCTGCCCCCTGAAGTCAAAAGCGAATCAGCACTGACGAGAACTGTCCCTTCATTCGAGGACGTACAGCCAGTACAGCACAGCCCACAGCCCTGGGAGACCCCTGCCCCTCCTTCTTTAAAGCCTGGACAGGCTCTCTGGACACATCTTCAACCCCTGACTAGAGGGAGCCAAGGCTCAGGTTCAACGAGAAAAGACACCAAGATGATGGAGGACCCATGAAGCAGAGAGGAGGAAGGAGGGAGAGGGAGGGCTGGGCCACCCACCAAAGGAAAAGGGCCCCTGAGGGAGAGCCCACACATAGGCCAGGCCCCCAAGGGACAGGTGGTACACAGGCCAGGCCTCCTGAAGGCCACACACCTCCCACAGGGTGAGCTCCGAGGATGCTACAGCTCAGATCAAGGGAGGTTGACCGTGCAGACCGCCGGGCAGTCTGACTGTCAAAGCTGGCGACCCATTGCAGCGCCGGCAGGCCACTGCCTGATGGTTGGCTGAGGTGAGACTTTGGGGCCCAATGGCAGCAGGGAAGGAGGAGAGAGGAGACCTGGGACACGCAGGTGGAGGAAGGGGTCAGGCCCAGCTGACAAAAGGAGACCCCAGGAGGCTGAGCTGCCCCTACACGCCACAGCAGCAGAGCACAGGTTCAGCACCCACTGCTGGAAAGAGCCTCATTGCTCACAGCCACTCACCAGCACTGTGCAGCCCCAGGCACTTCAGGTCCCTCTTGCTCACTGGCAGCCAGGGCTTCAAGGACACCTGGGGCAAAAAGACGTCAGCTCCAAGAGCTGCAGGACAGCCCATGGGAGGTGTGCTCTGCAGCGGGGCTGTCAGTGCCTGTGGGTCTCGACAATGGGCGGCTACTGTCCTCAGTCCTCTGCTGTCAGTGATAGCCCTGGGCTGAGCACACTATATGACACAAGGACCCACCCACACACAGGCACCACGCTGACCACACTCAGCCCTGAGCAAGGCACCACGTCCCCAGCCACCAGCCACGGGGTGGCCTCTGCTTGTCTCACCCACAAACACTTGCCCTAAAACCACCTCCAGCCCTCTGGCTCCTCTAAAGTGCACGGTTCTCTGTTCTCCCAGCCTGGGTGGAGAGGCTTCCGGGGAGGCGGCTATCGTTGGGGAGACGAAGATAAAGGAGTAGGTAAACTCTTCCAGAATTAACACCTAACCCTTGCAGCTTCTCGGAGGCAGGGGCATGCCTGGAGTTTGTGCAACACCAGGCCAGGTGTGGAAAGGATGAAGCAAGCTCCAGGGCCCTTCTCCTCCAGTCAGGAGCTCCCTGAACGTCTGTTCCCTGGTGGAGGACAGGTCAGACTCCGTGGTGAGAACGACTCTGCACTTGATCTGAGCCCAACAAATGAGAAGCGAGGGCATAAGGGCACGTGTTCTCTCAGAGATCCACACGTGGCACGAGGAACAAGTGCCTACAGTTACTTACTGCAGGGCCCGGCTTCAGGGCAGCAGAGGCAAATTAGGAAATATTCCCAGAACCCCAGGTCACCTGGTCTCATGCCTTCCACGGCCCCTCAGTAAACCCTGGGCCCAGGAGCTGAGGCAGAACAGAGTGGAGGGGAGTCCCCCTAACAACTCCCAGAAAAGGACCCAGCATGGGAACAGGAGGTGTGGGGCCCAGCCTCAGTGTGGTGCAGACACTCACTGTCCAGGAGGCTCTGCAGGACCTCAGAGGCGACCTGTGGGGACATGGGCACGTCACTGAGCAGCACACAGGCACCAGCTTGCACAGTCCCCAAGGGCAGGGGATAAGGGGGCTGTTGGGCGCCAGGTGTCCACAGGCTGAGCGAGGCCTGAGAGCCCCTACTACCTGAGGGAGCTTCTCCTGCTCCACAGTCCTCCCTTCTGCAGGGTCCTGAAATCCCCTCAATACCAGCATCTGCAGGAAGTCTGAAAACAACATGCAATGGTTTACACACAGTTGTGTCCACACGTCTGTGAGGCAGAGACCTCCGAGGGTGACCACTGCAGATGAGTGGTCCATAGCTTCGGAGGCAGGGCGAATGGGGGCAGAGGTGGACAAGGCTGCCCATCAGCAACACCAGACAATCCAATCACAGTATCTACACAGACTCTCTTCTAGGATCCCATTCGAGACAGAAACACCCACAACAAGTCAAGTGTAAGGATTTGTTTTAAAGCACATGGGCTGCCATCTACATTCAAGAGTTCCTGCAGGGACTTTTGCTGCTGATCTCCAAAGTCCACTGCCCTTTTTGTAGGCTCGGGGCCCTTGCTGGGGAGAGCACCGACACGCACACCTTTCAAAATGTTGACGTGGTCCCAGGGACTGGAGTCAAAAAGGCAGACAGAATGGCTGCAGTGCACCCAGAATGACAAACTGCTAGGCTTTTTAGTGAATCCAGTTTTCTGGTTTTTCGTTTTAATTCAAAGATTTCCTAAAGACAAAGATTTTTAAGCTATCTGGGACCAGGTTACAGGAGCGGCAAGGGTCAGAAGCAGTCAAGACCAGCAGCCAAATTTGGGGAAAAGGCTCTGCTAGGGTTGTATCTTTTGTGGTTCCCGGCCCGTGTGAACAGGCCTCCTCTCAAGACTCACTGATGAGGATGTTTTGGGTCCAGCACATGGGCACAGGTGGCGTGCAGTGGTTGAAGCCCCATCATGCCACCCACCCATCATAGCCCCCAGGACCTGATGGACTCTGCTGGCCATGAGCAGACAGCCCTGCCTCCCCCGGGCTGAGCCTGCACTCACCAGTGAGCACGGCCCTGGCAACACTCACATCGGCGGATGGGCTCGGCGCTTCCACCTGCTCACACAGAAGGCCCAGGCTCCTGCACAGCCACACCACCAGGGCCTGCACATCCGAGTGCCTGGAGACATACGGCATTTCAGCCCTCACTTCACTGGGACCGGCGACCCGTGGGTGTGCACTGGCAGCTGCCCACAGCCTCCGTCCACAGCTCAGGCACCAAGGACTTCCCAGAATCTTTCCCCACTGGGCTTGATGCTTGCTGACCATCTAAATGGCCACAAGCGTGGTGATTTCTCTGCAGCTCTCTCAACTCCAGCTCATGGATCTGTAGTTATCCTTAGGCCTGCGTCAGTCTTGATGGCTATAGCCCTGGAGAAGGGGTGGAAATGGGGCAGAAACACTCCCGCACGCCTTCCCCGCCCCCTCCCGACTTTGTCTTCTCTTCACGGCTGTTTCGGTATTCCGGGTCCCTTGCGTGTCCATGTCTGCAAAAAGCCCCATCGGATTTTAACGATTGCTTGCTGTGTGCAGGTCACCTTAAAATGACCGTATTTTCACTTATAGCACACACAAGAATAACACATGTAGCACAAGTAGGAAACTAACACATAAAGGGACTGCAGGTTCCGAGACATCCATTACAGAGCTGGAGCATGCATTATATGCACAGAAATACGGTAAGTCTTCCGATCTGTGAACACAGAATGTCTGTCCGTTTATTGCAGTTGACTTTAAATTATTTCAGTGTTGTGAAGTTTTACTGTACAAGACAGTACCGCGCTTCTTTAATTTATTCTTTTCAGGGGAAATGATCCTAGGGGATGTGTATTAGGATGTGTATTATGCCACTGTTCGGTGGAGTATCTAAAGCTTCAGGAAGTGCCACTGGCTTGTAGTGTCATTACAACCTTGTGGATCTTCTTTCTCGTTATACAGATCGCTGATCATGTGGTGCTGAAACCTCCAACTATGATTGAATTTCTCCTTTCAGTCCTGAATATATATTTAGGTGTTTTGATATTAGGTGTACATATAGTAGAAAAATGTTAACTTAGTTATACTGATTAATCTTCCTTTGAATCTTCTGAGTTTTGTCACATAGGCTTCCCATCTTCAAGATTATAAAAGTATTTTCCTATTGTTTCTTCTAGTATTTTAATAGATGCACCACTGTCCCACCTTTTATTCTGATTCACCTAGAATTTAAGCTATGGGGAAGGTAGGGGAGGGGTGGGCTTGTTCCTGACTGTCTAGAAAATCCAAGGTTCCAAATGAATGATTCTTTAGTATATTTTCCATCAGTTCTCTTAGCCACTCACCCCTCCACCTCCACCTCCAGAACCCAGTGCCTTTAATTCCAGAGCACTGTACGAGTCAAGTACAGAGGGTTGCTTCCCTTCTCTGCACCCTGTTGCATGAAGTTGTTCACCAGTGGTCCACCTGCTTCTGGCCCCCAAAACTCTGTTTTTGTTCTCTTCGTCTGTCACTTCCTATCTTTAGGAAGTTCTGCCTTTTTCTTTCTTTTTAAATTCCGCCTTTTTGGAAAATCTCTTTCCTGACTCTTCGTCAAACTGCAGGGGAGAATAAAAATAACTATCCATGCTCTATCATCCGTATTTACCTGAATGTCTCTTTAGTTCTTTGAAATGTCTTTATCACAAAAGATGTACCAAGAAAACATTACATATGTATGCATGATTGGACACACCGCCATCGAGCCCGCTCCACCTCAGAGCAACTGTATAGGACAGAGTGTAAAGCTGCTCGGCAGGGGTTCAAGACTATCGATCTCTGACGAACACAGCTTTCCCCCAGATCCTGGATGCTTCCTCCCCCCAACTACCATGATCCGAATTCTACCTTGCAGGACTGGATGGGGCAGAGGTTGTACACTGGTGCATATGGGAGCTGGAGGCACAGGGAATCCAGGGTGGATACCTTCAGGACCAGGGGTGTGAGGGGCGATACTGGGAAAGTAGAGGGTGAGTGAGTTGGAAAGGGGGAACCGATTATAAGGATCTACATGTGACTTCCTCCCTGGGGGATGGACAACAGAGAAGGGGGTGAAGGGAGATGCTGGATAGGGCAAGATATGACAAAATAATAATCTATAAATTATCAAGGGCTCATGAGGGAGGGGGGAGCGGGGAGGGAGGGAAAAAAGTGGACCTGATGTAAAGGGCTTAAGTGGAGAGCAAATGCTTCGAAAATGATTAGGGCAAAGAATGTATAGATGTGCTTTATACAATTGGTGTATGTATATGTATGGATTGTGATAAGAGTTGTATGAGCCCCTAATAAAATGTTAAAAAAAAAAAAAAGACTATCGATCTCAGCAAGAACAGACAGCTTACCTTCACCTTTCTCCTTCAGAGAAGCCGGTGAGTCTGAACCACCAAAACTGGGGTTAGCAGCCCAACGTAGAAGCCCCTGGGCCATTACAGCACAAGGAGTTTAATTCCCAGTCTCTTTAAATAATAATGTCCTTTTTGAAGTTCACTGTTGGCTTTGGAATATAAATAATTTACACTGATTACCGGAATCTACGTATAGCCTCCTCCCTGGGAGATGGACAGCAGAGAAGAAGGTGGGGGAGACGTTGGACAGTGTAATATGACAAAGTAATAATAATTTATGAATGATGAAGGGTTCATGAAGTAGGGGGAGTCGGGATGGAGGGGGGGAAACGAGCAGCAGATATTAAGGGCTCAAGTAGAAGGCAAATGTTTTGAGAATGATGATGGCAACAAATGTACATATGTTCTTGACACAATGGATGTATGTATGGATTGTGATAAGAATTGTACGAGACCCCAATAAAATGATTAAAAAATAATAATTCACACTGGACTAGGTTGCAAAAAATAAGCCACTGTAACATTTAAGTGACACTAATGTATCATAGTGTATTACCTTTCCAGCAGCTCTTGCAGGCTCACAATATTCTGTTTATGAAGATGCCACACAGCTTCCAGCACCAGAGAATCCTGCAGAGTTACAGTCCCATCAGCCCTTTACATGCAAGCTTGTCCCCAAGACGCTCCACCTGGGTGGCAATCACCATGCTAGATTGAAACTTAATTGGTAGTAAGCAGCACACGTGTAGAATACGTTACATCTACTGTAGCTTTCGGAGTCACCCAGCATCAGATACGTCCTAATAGCTTTCCTTTAGTTCTCTTCTCCGCCCTCACCAGGCCACGGATGCTTCTGGCCCCTACAGTATTTACAAACCAAACGGAACTGCATTTACTTGCCCCTTCAGAATCCTTCAGCAGCTCCTCACAGCTTTCAGGATAGAGTGCAAACGCTTCAGCTTGGCACACATGCCCTTCATGACCTGGCCTTTCGCCAGGCTTATCCTGCCCAGAGGACAACCCTCTCCTGGGGCACTGACACACCCGCTGGGAACCCTCTGATCTGTCAGAATGGGCTGCTCCCAGTGGCCACGGGGTTTTCTTTGCTCCACCCAGCTAACACCGACACTTCCCTTAAAACCTGAGCAGCTTCAAAGTCTTCCAGGAAGGCTTCTTAACCATCTAGTCAGATGCAGGTGTCTGCTCTGTGTATATCTGTGTCATCTCAGGTATGTACAGTTAGTTTGCCCGTTTTCCCAAGTAGAAAGTAAGCAGAGTGCAGAGCCCACACCCTGCCCCAGGAACCAAAAAACTCTGCAATATATGGTGCATAGAAGAGTAGGAGAAACCGCACAGGACAACACCTTAGTTTCTTCTTCCCTTTTCCTATGTACTTTCTAAACTGACTTACTACCACAAAGCAGTTACTTTGAGTTCTTTCAACCCTTCAGAAATCTGTAAACCTACTGAATTCAAGACTTTCAAAGAGATCAGATACATAATTTTAAAATTAAGAGTTTCCTATAGAAAGAGCCCTCTTGGCACTTTGGACTATTCACTGAACTGCTACCTAAAAAACCAAAAACCTGTCATTGAGTCAATGCCGATTCATAAGGACCTTTTAGGACAGAGTAGAACTGGCCTTGCTGACTTTCCAAGATTATAACTGTTTATGGGAACGGGCAGCCCCGTCTTTCTCCTAAGGAGAGACTGGTGACTTTGAGGACTGGTGACTTTGAGGATCACAGCCTAATGAGCAACCACTACACCACCAGGATTCCTCTCCTAAGCACAAGGTTAATAGTTCAAATCCACCAGCTGCTCCTCGAGCGAAAGACGAGGCTGCCTACTCCCATCAAGATTTAAAGTCTCGGAAACTCAAAGGGTAAGTTCTTTCCTCTCCTATACGGTCGCTCAGAGCAGGGATTGACTGGATGGCAGTGAGAATTTACTATACTGCCCTGGAGAATAGTAATATACCTAACAGTAAGACCTGTGAAGGTTGAGCACCATACTTTTACAATGTATTCCATTCGAACACTAGTGATGACAGGGGAATATACCTGGCCATTTAGAGGATCCCTTTCCCAACCAGAGTAGCAGAGACTGCACCTTCCTCTGTACCCCACCCTCACTATGTAACCCATACACTGTTTGGTAGCTTTCCTGCCACTGGATAGAGTATGCCAGCTCCCCCCAAATCAACAGAAGAGTGGTTGAAAACTCTTTGATGCTTACGGTACCAGGTAACCAAACCTGACTCACTGCCATGAGCCAATCAGGACTCCGAGCAACCCAACGGGACAGACTAGAACAGCCTGTGTAAATTTCTGAGACTATTAAATCTTTCAGGGAGTAGAAAACTTCAGCGGCTGGGGGTTTCGAAGTACTGATCTAGCAGTTAGCAACCCAATGCTTAACCCACTATTCTGACAGGGCTCCAGATAGGTAGGGAAAGGCTGGGCAAATCACTAACTAGTGGGGGAAGGCATTACAAAGATCAAACTATTTTTTAACCTTGTGGTGCCATGTCAATGTTTAGATATAACATGATAATAGTGAAGTTTTTCTAAATGTCCATCCCACCCTTGATCCACAACAAAAAAAGAATACAGGGATGGTCACTACACAAACAGGCCTTGAAAACATTACCGTCAGTGAAAGAAGCCACAAAAGGCCTCATACCATGATTCCTAGGTGCAAAGTGTCAACCACAGGGAAATGTATCCGGACTAGAGCTTCTAGGGCTCGGGAGGTTGGGGGAAAACAGGGACTGAACCCTAACAGGCACGGAGGCGATGACATTGTTCTACAACGGATGCTGACACTGGTTTCAAATACAAGGGGCCGTGAAAAGTTAGTAGAAACCTCTATTTAGAGGTAATGTCTTTCTCCACCAACTCTTGAAGCCACTTCAATTACTAAAACATCAGTGAATTGTGTTGTTGTGTTTCGGTGCCACTGACCCAGTTCTAGCCCATAGTACCCCATGTACCGCAGAGCCAGACACTCCCCGGTCCCGTGCCGTCCTGGTCTGAAGCACGCACGCACGCACACACACACCACACTTCTCACCGAGTCGGAGACACCAGCTCATGTTTACCTGCATTTTCCACAATTCTTGGCAGAAGGAAAGACGGCAGAACATGCTGTTTGCCACTAAGTACTGAGTAATCTCTATCAAGGAAGACAGTTTCTTCTGAAAAACAGACATTTAAGAAAACATGTTTATTAAATAGTCAAGTACATAGAATACTGGTAATGAAACACTCCATTTTCTGAACAGGTACAGATTAGCTCCTGTGTCCCCTCTGTGCTAGCATATTACCCTTTGCTCGACATCGAGCAGCTCCGTAGGTCTGGGCGGCCCGATGGCCTGGCAAATCTCCCCAACGCCACAGGCAGCCATCCTGGCCGACAGGATTCCCACTGGAACCCCCAGTCTGGAGGCTTGATCCTGCAATGCAGAACCTAAAGCACAGAAGATGGCATTCTTTTTCTCCTAAAACATGCCGCTACGTGCTACAAAATTAAAACACAAGATTTGAAGCTAAACATGACTTATTTTAATGAGCAGTGCCAGTGGATGGTAGTGAATTTTGGTGGTCAAGAAAAAAATTCATGGTAGAAAGGTACAAAATAACACCAATTTCTAGCCAGTTATTTCCACAAGAGCCTTTATTTCTGCTTTTATTTACAAGGCACAGTTACCTTTTTATAGAAATAGGAATAAGCATGATTTATTCATAAGCCAATGTCTTGCCAAATTAAAGGGTCTATTTATATTTCTGTGGTGAGGTCAAGAACTTCCTTAAGTGAAGAAGTCAAACCACCTAGCAGGGGAACAACTAAACCCACATGGAAGAAACACCTCAGCCTGTGAGATCACGAGGTGTTGATGGGAACAGGTAACAGTAGTTCGAAAACTGGGGAGGGAGGGAAGAAAAAGAGCTGATATCAAAGGCCTCAAGTAGAAAGACAATGTTTTGAAAATGATGATGACAACATATGTACAAGTTAGTTTGATATAAATGATTTATGGATTGTTATACTATCTGTAATAGCCCCCAATAAAATGACTGAGGGGAAAAAAAAAAAAGAACTTCCTTAAGTTCTTATTTCTTGATTCAAAAGCCCATACAAGAGTGTGATTGAGCTGAGCTTGGCTCCCTGCATAATTTGTGCAATACAAATAAAATTATGGTAATGAAAAGCCATTCACCAATGGCCTTTAGTAATCAGTTGTCAAGGTTGGCCTGCTACATAAATACAATTTATTACAAATCTACAACAAACTTGTTCATTAAATAATGCTTCTTTCAGACATGTCATTATGTGATAAAAAGAACTTCCCAGGGTCTTTCAGACACTTGGGTGGGGTGGAACACAAGCACCTGGAAACATATCCTGGTTCTGGTTCCTGCCTGCCCCTCCTCATATTGACAGTGTCCCTGAAATGAGGTGTACCTTTTTTTCACTGTTCCACGTGCTCTGGGCCCATCCTGAGTAAAAATATTTTTGACCAATAGGATCACAATGATTCAAAAACAACTCCAAATACATGTCTTAAAGTTCATGTCCACAGAAGTTATTGTTGGTGGTGTCAGCTACTGTGTACAGAGTATAACCACTCCACGGGGTTTGGAAGCAAATCACCAGGCCTTTCTTCCTAGGTTGCTCCAGGAGAATTTGAACCACCAGTTTTTGGCTAGCTATTGGTGCAGTGCTTCAACATCTATGCCAACCAGGGACTTCATACACACATCAGTAAAAAAAAAAAAATCATTATTTTTGGAGAATTTAACCTTCTAGATAAATCATGGTTGCTCTCTATAAAAAGCCCTCTCTAATCCCAAGTATCAGAATGACCCTGTAACTCACCTATAAATGCATTGGAAGGACTTGTGTGGCCCTCAGAACTGCCGCAGTCAATCAATTTACTGAGACACAATTTTTCACACCGAGGACCTTCTACCTAGAAAACAAAACACAAAGGGTTCCATTTTTAAAATTTTGTGTGAGCACATAAACACCACTTGCCTCCTGGGCTCACTCACTGCCATGGGGTAAGTTCTGACCCACAGCAATCCTGTTTAAGACAGTAGAGTTGCTGCATCGGGTGTTCAAATTGTTATCTTTACAGGAGCAGGCAGCCTCACCTTCCTCCCACGGAGTGGCTGGTGGTTTCAATCTGCTCATCTTTCTGTTAGCAGCTCAATGCAGAGCCCACTACCCACTCTTCATGGAAGACTTTAAAAAGTGAGACTTCCTAAAGCCTTTTGAGAAGTATGATTCACTTAGTTTTCCAATTAATTTTATCTCCAAAGTGATAAAGGCTCCATTTTTCTCACATAGTCAACACTCAAGAATCTCTTTTATAAAGAGTATGCCTTTGCTGGATTGTGAAAGCCCATGTGTATACGTCTGCCTTTAAAGGTTCTCCATACCTCAAGCAGGAGTTCATCCAGGTTTTGATGGCTTCTCAGTAGGTGCACTGCTGCTTCCTGTAACTTCTGTCCCCTCTCAGGATTCAATTTTTGCCTTTTAACCCTTCCCTCTAAGTGGGGGGTGGGTGTAAAAAAACAGTAAGAATTACAGCACTCCTTAAACACTCAAGTACTAGAGGTGGTGGCATCATGTAGCGCTGATACATCTGGCTTGTGGGATGTTTCCCAAGAAGGCAGAGCCTTAGTCTAACCTAAGCGTGGAACATTAAGGCGCAGAATGGTGGGGGCCGGGCAATTTCCTCCTGCAGTTCGTGGGGTGGCCGAGCCCACTCCAGGGTACCTGAGGGCACCTAACAAGGATGACTCAAAAAAGGTCAAGGCTGAAAGAGAAGGAAGAGTTGGGTCGCTGTCAGATGAGGAGGCTAAGGAGACCGGGTGGGTATCAGGCCAGGGAGCCTGAGCTGACTCAGGACTTGCAGCGGAGAAGGGGCGAGAGGAAGCGGGGATCCAAATGCGATCTCTGCGATCTCTGGCAACAGCTTAGATGGCAAGCGTTAGGCCATGCAGTCACCTGAGCTCACAGGCCGGATAAAGCTTAAATCTGCAACTTGCAGGCGAGGTCTGACGGACGGGCGTGGGCTCGGTTTGGGGTGGCTGCCACGAACGGGGCAGGGTCCAGAGGGCCGGCGCGAGCAGGGGGACGCCGGGCTGAGCGAGCAAGGTCCCGGCAGGCGGACGTTTGCATGGGAAGGATTCTCGGGGCCCAGGAGGTGCTGCCACGCGCTTGGCGGAAAAGTGCCGGGCCCACCTACCCAGCAGCTCCAGCCAAGACTTCCTAAAGGCTCGAGGGCCCGTGTCCCAGGCCGCCGCCTGCGCCCGCGAGGCCGACATGACAGCAGCAAGCACCACCAGACGCAGGAGCGCGCTGCCCGAGCCCGCGCTGTCCCCCCATTGGCCGCGGCCTGGCGCGCATGCCCATTGGCTGGGGCCGATCTGCCACGCCCCTCTGGGGCGGAGGCCTCTCGCCCGGCCCTCAAGGCAGCGGCGTCCGGCGGCCATCTTGGTAGTAGCAGGCGTGCGGTGTGTACCAACTGTAGTCCTGAGATCGGAGGTGGAGGTCATTATTCCAGAGGGCATCCCGTGAGGGAAAACGGGATTGTTTCCGTCAAGAATGACCCCGAGATGGTCTTGAGGACACGACCTGAAAAACCCAAGGGTACGCCGCTCCACAACTATTCTCACAGAAACAAGCCACCGCGCTCACTGCGCGCTTGTCCCAGAGGGATACCTCGGTCGGGGCTTGCCTTTCACGCCAGGTAACCCGCCTCTGCCTTCCCCAGAGCTAAGTTGTCGAGAGAAAACACACCTCTGCGAAAGAGTCCCTGCGTCCAGCCCCCACCACTGCGAACCCGCCTCCGGCCTGTGACATCTGTCCAGCGTCCAGGAACGGGCTTTGTCGGTGAAGAGGGATTTACTCCAGGTCACAGCAAATAACTGGCATAAGGTTGAGGCCCCTCAGTCGGACTGGAGCGCGGGCCCAGCCTTGGGCAGGAGGTCTGATGGAAGGGCAGAATCACCCCACACACACACACACCCGCACCCCCTCTGAAAGGGAGGGGAGGCCTTTCCGACTCTAAAACTGCCCCGCAGCAGATGCTACTCCGCCTTTTCCTCAAAATCAATTTGGACGCTCCCCACTGTGATAAGCTTGTCCCTGGATGGTGTAGGGGTGATGGCTTGCCTCCCCTACAGCCCAAGGAGCACTCCTTGGGAGTAGAGACGCCCTGAAGGGGCTTGGGTCTTGTGGGAGGACCCAGGACCTATGTGAGCTGGAGCTGAGTGTGACAGGGGTGATCATTTCCCCCCCCCCCCCCCCTATCTCACAAAGACAGCAGCCAGGTTGATTGAGAGCTAGAACAAAACCCTGGTGAGGCAAGGGCGTTGTTAAATTGGACTCCAACTAGCAAAGCATCCTCCCACTCCTGGCTGGGCCCCTGACATTACCGGAACACCGCCACCGCTGTGGCGCTGTCTGCTTCACACGCCCTCTGAGATGATTTCACGAGGAAGGTTTCTTACGTTTGAAGGAACACCTTTTCCATTTGTCCATGAGTCACTCAGAGAAAAGCCTTCTCCCAAGCTGCTGACAGGGATGGCGCCCTGATTGTCCTAATGATTTTAATTAACCATAAAATGAAACTTCCTCATGTTCTCTTAACACTTGACAAATTCCAAAGGTTAAATGTAATGGGTCCCTCTTCAAAATCACTAAACTACATTCTCTAAGGAAGTGAAATTACTAAAACGCCTTAGAGCTTTCTTCGTCACATAGAAACAGGTTCCTCCACCAGTCCGAAAGGATGGAGACTGACTCGGAGAATTGCAGACCCCAGCCCCACCACCACGGGCAGCATTTTCTCTGCCCCTTACCTAATGTCCTCAGCCTGTGATTTTTGAGCTGTTCTGGTATGACCAGGGAATGCCTACAGCGCACATTTCACATTTTGTATACCAGTCTTCGGTGTTTCTATCCCTGGAGGTGCTTGTATTGATCTAATTGTAAGAAAAGTTGACTGAAGGTGTTTTTTGCCCCAGGGGTGGGGTGACTCGTAATCAACAAAGTACTAGGTTTAAGAGCAGAAATAGAAGTGGTAAGATTCCCCCCATGCAAAGTGCCCAGACTATTTGGAAAGGTACACCTTCTGTCCAGGGTTTCTCCATTTGTAAAGCCAGCCCAACAAAAGGTGTCTCAGTTTCTAGGGCTACAATAACAATATACCACGAACAGGGTGGCTCATAAGGACAGATAGGTTTTGTCTCAATTCTGGAGAGAAGTCCGAATCAGTTTCAGGCATGTTGGTTCTTTCTGAGGTTCTGAGAGAGGAACAGTTCCATGTCTCCTAGTTACTAGTGGCTGCCAACAATCATTGGTGTTCTCAGGCCTGTGTCTTCATCTCTCTGTCTGGAATCTTATCTGTCTGTCTATGTCAGTGTGTCTTCTCTTTTATTACGGCACCACACATAGGATTAGGACCCACTCTGTGCCAGTATGAGCTCGTGTGAAAGACCCCAAAGACCCAACGCATTGCTATTGAGTTGATTCTGATCCATAGGACGGAGTAGACATGCTCCATTAGGGTTCTAGTGCTGTAATACTCATGGAAACACTGCCACACCTCTCTCCTATGGAGCAGCTGTAGGGCTCAAAGTCTCTGCAATTGAGCATTTCACCACAGTGCCACCAAGGCTCTTGACCTCCTACTTACATCTTCAAAGTTCCTCTTTCCAAGCAAGTTCACATGGACAGTATTTGGAACTAGGACTTCGACCCACCTTTTTTTTACTTGAACAGCTGCCCAGGAGTTGACCTGAAAAAGTGAAGGTCCTGGTGATGTCTGTGCAAGCTGAGGGGAATAACTGAAAATAGAGAACTTTGTGCTAGGACCAAGTATGACCTTCAGTGCTGGAGCCAGAGCCATGGACTGCTTAGACTCACAGGGAGATCTTCACCCTGAGATGCTAGCTCACCTCCCTAGAGGACAGGCTGACCATGTGTGTTATGATTCCACAGAGTAGCAGTGCCCTACCTACCCGCATGTGTGTGGCCATGCAGCAAATCGCCCAAACCAACATCTCCAACATGAAATTTATAGAAGAATCTATTTCTCTGGAATCATATGGGTGGATATCATCCACCACTTAAATTCACACTTAGAAGCTGCATTGTCCCAAATTGCTGGAGTGCAGTTTTTGAAGAGGCAGATGGAGGCAGGTGTGAGAAGTATGTGGGTACTGGCAGGATGGGGGAGAGTCTGCTTCTGAGATCCCTTTATAGTATCTGCTACTCAACCCAACTAGGAAAAAAAAAAACCACCCCTGGAGGCTGAAAGTTATGTACACACACACGTGCGCACATACGTGCTGTACACATAGACAGGTATTTGGTGGAATTATTTGTCAGTGGCAGAGAGGAGGAGGACTGCAGTGTTAGCAGTGCCAGTAGACCGATTCCCTGAGATGGTGAAAAGATGGTAGGGAATTCCAGAAATTCTCAGAATGACCAAGGTCCTTGAATCACTCTGAATGAGGGTAAGGGAACCTGGACACTGGCACCTTTTCTCCCTTCTGTTCTTCATCCTAACGAAGTGGCTGCCAGAAGGGGAAAGGAGGGCTTGCGTGATCATGAGAGTGACAGTGTTGTTGCCAGCAGCAGGGTCCTTTACATGTCAGGGACAGACATCATCTAGGAAGTTCTAAAAAGGCAGACAAGTTGACATAGGAAGCATTCGACAATATCCAATACTGTGGGTCAAGGGTCATGTTAAGGACTGGAGCTCAGTCTACACCCTCTGGCGACTGGGACTGGCACAGGGACAGAAGGTGATCTGGCTGTGATTTCAATGTGAGCCGATTTCTCAGTGTCAACAGCAGCCCAGACAGCAGAACCCTGCTAGCCCAGCATCAAAATTCAGACCACAGAAGTAGTGTGCAGTCATCACCGCTATCCAATCTTTCCTAATAAAAAACTATACATTTCAAAATAATTTCCTTAAATCCCTGAACAGCAAATTGCCTGGCATCTAAGGAAAGATGCCCCCTCCAAGAAGAAGAGGCAACGAAGGCACTGGCTCATCTGGAGTAGAATACCGAGGGACGAGGAGATGGCAGGTGACACATGAGGTGAATTCAAAATGTTCATGGAGAAACCACTCTGATGCATTTTTAAACACATTACTAAAGGCAAGTGTGGCTTAGAGTAAGAGTCTCCATGGGAGCCACAAATACACAACCAGTTCCTGCCTGATCTCACGTTTGCTTCACACCGTTCCTCCAAGAACTCACAAGAAGGGCTAGGAGGAGGAGGAGGCACCTGAGAAAAGCTCCCCAGCATGCATACCTGGAGAAGGGAACCTTCCAGCATGAGGTCCGTTGGGCTGTTCTATGAGAGGGAAGGCTTATTAAGTCATGGGGTGGGGACAGCAAACCCTGGAGCACTGAGAGACTCATCTTGGACCCTGACCATTAGAGGTCCCCTACACTGGTTCCAGTTCTGTGAATTCATACTGCACACACACACACCCAGGATGAGTATGTGCCAGCCACTGTAGAAGGTTCTTAGGCACAGCAGTGATTAAGGAAACAGAATCCCTGCCCCATGGAATTTGGATATGTACAAATTCAAGATAGGAAACAACTACATAGCCACCAACTAAAAACCAAAAACCTGCTAAGGAAACCTGATGCAGTGAATTCTTTAATATGGCCCTTCTAGCCATAGGCTTTCGAATGCCCACCAGATGACTGGATAGGACTATGCAAGTTGGATGCTTGTGGCCCCCTAAGGGCATTAGATAACTTTCGAATAATGTAAATACTGGCACCTTCCTGGGGAATGAGGCCTTGCAAATGAAATGCATAGAACCCTAACAAGATCACTTTTGCTACCCCAGTCGGCTTACAACGAGAAAGGCAACAGGGCAGGGGCATAACTATCAAGAAAGAAGAGCCAGGGGTGGAGTGAAGCCTTTAGACCTGAAATCCTTATGATAGGAAGGAACATCCTATACCCAGAAGACAGAAAGCAGAAGATGGCACAGTGGGCTTCCTGGCAAAGCTGAGCACCTTTCAACAGGCTTCCTGACAGCAGAGTGACTCTGGGCACTTATGGCTGAAACTAGAGAGCGTTATACACTTAGCAGGGCAGGGCAGAGACAAGAGGCCAGAAACAGGCCTGCCCGCGGGTACAGCTGAAAAGAAGCTACCCTGACCAAAGAATTGCATCCTGAGTCCTTTCTGATGCTGAGTGCTAACCTGTTTCTTCCCCATCAACCCCGCTATTGGTGAGTATGGTCTGTGAGTCCTATGTGTCATGAATTCTCAAGCCCAGCAGAGGAGTAGAGAGTGTCGTGGGAGTGACAGCTGGTATCAGAATTAGTAAAAAGTTCAGGGAGGCGACATGCCCTAGTTCCACTTCATAGGAATCAGCTGTGGGCAGCCTCAGCTGGTGTGTCTCTCTCCTTCCCCTTGTGAAGCTGGAGGCAGAGGTCAGATGCCACCCCCACGCCATTTGTATGTTACCCCCAATGTGACATGGGGCTGTACAAAAGAATGCAGAAACTCTGCCCACGGACGTGAAAATGCCCCCACGCCAAAGTGAGAACAAAACACAGATTGAACGTGGTGAGATGTGCTGCCCTCTGGGAAAGGAGATGTATGTGTCTGTGAGAGAGTGTACATCTCCGAGGACTGGCAAGAAGCCAGTGAGTGCCTCAGGAAGAGGTACTGAGAAGGGGCGGTCACACAGGGTGGGAGGAGACTTATCAGCTTAGCCTTCTGGACATCCCATCAGCACCAGTTGCCATCCAGTCATTGACTTGACTCTTGGGAGCCCCATGGTGTCGAGAGTAGAGCTGTGCTGCCCACATGGACTGTCAAAGTCTAGGTTTTCAGCAGTAGTTTACCGGGCCTTACCTCCAAGAGCCCTCTGAGTGGACTTGGGACATCTAGCTTAGTGGTTAGTGACCAAACAGTTCACTGCCTGCACCACCCACCTGGGAACAGTCAGTTATTTCCACCATCTGGCAGTGTCCAGCCCCCAGGTTAGCATCTGGGGCATAACTGATGTCCCAGCCTTGAGCTCCCTTAAACGTGTGCATAAGTGTGCGTGTGCACGCACACACAATATTGCCCTATTAGGGACTGAGTTATTACTCCCCCTCCCTGCCCAAATGTAAACACTAACCTCAGTTAAAATCCCATTTGAGAACAGATTGCCTTTGTATGCTACTGAGGTAGGAACAGTGTAGAATGTGCTCAGAGAAATGAAAGATTAAACAAGGGGGCAAGGCAGAGATGGAGAAGAAAGATGCCAGGCTACATGAAGATCTAGGAGCAGAAAGAAACCCTGAGTCAAAGGCCTTGCTGTGGAGCCCACACAGGAAAGCTTTCTCCAGAACTGGCACCAGAACTCAGGCCTCTCTCATCCTGGGGGCCTCATCCTTACAAGTTGGGCCGCTCCTCCTGTGAGGAGTTACAGTCCCAGAAACTCATAGGGGCAGTTCTAGCCCGTCCCATAGGGTTGCTATGAGTCGGCGCTGACTCACTGGCAGTGAGTAAATGTTACCCTAAACTGGGAGGAAATGTCCATTTGTAAACATCCTCCCCTTATGATGACCATAGAGCCTCACTGGCGAACTTGGCACTCCCTTTCCCCACAGTCTCTTCCAACTCCGTGCTTTGTTCTCACTCCAGTGGGTTGGGTCAGTTCCACAGACAGCATCCCCTTCTGTGCACCTGTGTCTCCGTGAGGTGGTGAGAGTCGGGGGCCCCATGTGCCCACAATGTGAGGGGGTCACAACACATACAGAGAATTTTTAATCATGTCAACCCTCCAAGGGGCAAGTGAAGGGTCCTGACCCATAAACTCTCGGTCAGGGACTCTAGGGTGACTGCCCCCCTAAGTGCCCCCCATTCTCGGCTTGCTCCACAGAGCCACCAGGCCACTCATCCCCTCACAGTGTCCAGACCTGACCAGGCGGTGCCCATGCTCTGGACTGCCTCTGTCTCACCCTTGTCTTTTGCTGCATTTCTCCAGCTCAGCCCGGAGCTGTCCTGGGCTCCCATTCCCAAATCCAGCACAGACTGGCCCAATCTGGCTCACCTCGGGATTCACGGCCTTTATCATTAGCCCAAAATAAACCGAGAGCACACAACCTCTAGAATTTCAGCTTTTCCTCCTGGACCTGAGCTCAGCTGCGCCTGCTGCCCGGAGGGCTCCGCCCCATTGCCTCCCTATGACAAAGAATGCATTCAGGACCCAAGTCTGAAGGCAGCAGCTCAGTGTTTGGAGCCCCTGGGGAAAGCTGACCTGCTTTTCAAAGTGCAGTGGACTGGCAACCTCTGCACACCAGCCAGTGCTTGGGGGTGGGGGCAGCTTCTAAGCTGAAACCATCTTTAATCTAAAACCAAGGTACCCAGGTGCCCGCCCAGCTCCCACTGGCCTTCATCCCAAGACTCCTGGATGTTTCATTTGACCATCCCCAGCCCTGCACTCCCCCCAGAAAGGTGGGTGTCATTGTAGAACCTAGCATATCTGGCCTAGTAGCTGTCGAGCTTAAAATCAGGATGAAACGGTGACTTCTGCAGAGGCTCAGAGTCACAGTTGCTGGAGCTTTTTCTTCGCTGGCCAACTCTAGGGGACTCTCCCTGTCGTGTATTATCCTGCCATGAGGGTAAACAGTGCCATGTTTTCAGAGCATTAACCACAGAAGAAACCCGCCCCTGGAGAAGGACATCGTGCTCAATAAAGTGGAGGGCAAGCAGAAAAGAGGAAGGCCCTGGACAAGGTGGACTGACACTGTGGCTGCAACAATGGGCTCGAGCTTAAGAACCATTGTGAGGGTGGCACAAAACCGGGCAGTATTTTGTTTTGCTGTGCCCAGGGTCCCTATGAATCAGAAAAGCAGACAGAACCCTTGGCTCCCACCCTGATCTCAGCATCGAGGTCCTTCTTAGCCCAGTAGCAGACTCAGTGTGTGTCAACACTGACAGCAGGACAGGGACCTGCCCCTTCACTGTCCCTTCCCCAGGCATAAGGTTTCTGTGCCTGGCCCGCAGCAGCCATGTGTGAATGAGTATTTGGGGAGCATCTTTGCTGATGTGTTAAGTTGATACAGTGATTCTCCAATTCTAAGCATCAGTACATTACTCTTTGCACCCAGCATTTCTGGTATCCCCTAAAAACAGCCCACGGTTACTGACAGCTCGCTGGGAAGTTCTTATCTACTGGAGATGAAGTGTAAGGGACACATTTCTTGTTTAGGAGGAGGATAAAGGGCATTCTTGTAACTGCATGGATCATCTTAATGCATAGCTTTCAGGTCACATTAATGATTGACCAAGATCAATTTCCACTTGGCTCCTCAGTGATGTCTCTAACAGCCAGAAGTAGTTTTATTTCTAGATCCAAACGACACAGGAGTTACAGTGGAACTAATAGCTCTTTGACGCTAGTGCCCTGGGTTGTATTGTATCTTCTTGGACAAATACCTACATTTTCCCCCAGCTAAGGTTTGAGGTAAAACTCAACAGCTATTTTTAGCTGGGTTAAACCCCAATTCCCAACTAACGCAGACATTTGCTTTGATCCTGTGTGAAAATCCTTGGGTGTGAGATGACCCCCACACATGGTCCTTGTGGTAGAGCCTTTGATAAGAAAAACCCAACCAGACTCTCCAGTCAAAGGTACAAACTGTACCTGGTGTGCTGTCATGAGAAGGAAATGGTTCTGTTCATCTGGATTCTGTTGGCTACTCCACAAAACTTGTTGCTAAGCTCACAGCTCCCAGCAGCCAGGTGCTGGCAGCTCCATGGGGTTAACTTGGTCACTATTTCTTTCCGTGTACTCAAGCTTCCATTCTGGCTACTGTTATAAAAGCGACTCTGGGCTTCACAATCTGCAACCTTGACCTTGACCTCTCTGTGCTGTTACAACCATGAGGAGCCCAACCAGGCTGTCTCTCCACCTAAGGTCTACGTCTGAGTCTCAGCTGGTACTTGTGGGGACTGTGTGAGTAAAATTACCCTGGAGGACAAACATGATGTGGCTTTCAAAGGTGTCCTAAGAGCTGACTGGCATATCTCTCACCTCATGGCTGTGGTCAGGGGTGTAAACCTTCAGCTATCAGGGGAGAAGTAAGAAGAACCGAAGATTTAAGCATTTTTAGTAAAACCCTAGTGCCTTGCTGGCTGACATACTGGAAAGTGCAGAGAATTCTTTAAAAAAAAAAAAAACCCAATACAATAGCACCTCGCCCTGCTAAACAGTCATTGCAGGATACCCATCTTCCCGACATGATCACTGAAGACAGACGTTTGTGTAAGCAAACGTGGTGAAGAAAGCTGATGGTGCCCGGCTATCAAAAAGATATAGAGTCTGTGGTCTTAAAGGCTTGAAGGCAAATAAGCAGCCATCTAGCTCAGAAGCAACAAAGCCCACAGAGAAGAAGCACACGGCCTAAGCGAATACAAGGTGTTGAATGGACCATGTAGCAGACACCAAGGAACAAAAACAATCATTGTGTGATCACTTTCCTCACATAATCTCTGAAGACGAAAGTGCGCATAAGCAAGAGTGGTGAAGAAGGCTGATGGTGCCCGGCTACTGAGAGATACAGCGTCTGGGGACTTAAAGGCTTGAAAGCAAACAAGCGGCCATCTAGCCCAGAAGCAACCAACCAAGCCCACACGGAAGCAGCACACCAACATAGGTGACCGTGAAGGGCAGAGGAGACCAGGTCTCCAACAACAAAGGTGGGGTGGCGGTGAGAATCACATCACCGTGAAAGAGGGGGAGTGCGTGATGGGGACCCAATGCCCATCTGTAGACAGCTGGACACCCCTTCCAGAGGGGTAGTGTGGAGGAGATGGGCCACTCAGGGTTCAGTGTAGCAACAATGAAACTCAAAACCTTCCTCTAGTTCCTGAACGTTTCCTCCCCTCCCAATCATCATGACCCCAATTCTACCTTGCCTTGCGGACCTGGTTATACCAGAGGATGTACAGCGGTGCAGTGGGGATCTGGAGGCACAGGGAATCTAGGACAGACGAACCCCTCAACACCAGTGGTGGGAGTGGCGACACCAGGAGGGAAGGGGGTATAGAAAGGGAGAACCGATCTCGGAGATCTATGTGTAACCTCCTCTCTGGGAGATGGGCAATGGGGAGGTGGGTAAGGGGAGACGCCGGGGAGTGTAAGATAAGATATAATAATTATTTATAAACTATCAAGGGACCAGTGGTGGGATCGGGGAGGGAGGGGGTCGGGGAAAAAAAGGGAAACCGAGCTGATTCCAGGAATCCAAGTGGAAGATGAGTTATAAGAATGACGAGTGCAACGAATGTATAAGGGTGCTTTGCTCAATTGATGTATGTACACTGTGATAAGAGCCTTATGAGCCCCAATAAAAAAATTACCAAATAAAAATAAAATAAAATGTATGTTGAATTACAAATATACAAGTCTAGATAATAAGTAAATAATATATACAATATAGCATCATTGTTTGGTATATATTGTATATAACATGATAAAATATGAAAACGTGTCTAAAGTTAAATAAATAATTATTCATTAGTTAAATGAATAATTATTCTTTCTGATCCTTACTTAAAACAAACAAACAAAAATGGACAAATAATGAGAGTAGCGATACCAGGAGGGTAAGGGGACAATGGGGGGTGAGAAAAGGGGAACCGATCAGAATGATCACATATAACCCCCTCCCAGGGGGACAGACAACAGAAAAGTGGGTGAAGGGAGACGGGTCAGTGTAAGATGGAAAAAAATATATAAATTATCAAGGGTTCACTAGGGGGCAGTGGGGGGAAGTGAGCTGATACCAAGGGCTCAAGTTGAAAAAAAATTTTGAAAATGATGATTTATGAAAATGATATATGAAAATTATGATGGCAATACATGTGTATGTTTGACACAATGGCTGGATAGATGGATTGTGAGAGCTATATGAGCCCCCAATAAAATGAATTTTTTTTAGTGGTCAAAAAGAGGCATTGTACCTGGGCTTAAGTGACCTCCAAGGTTCTCCCTCAGTGGCTGCTCATCAGATGAGATGCTGAAGACCTTGCCATCATTAGTAAAGAAAACCCGAAGTCTTTTCCTTGATGGGACACAGCACCTTCCTTCCAATTAGGGTAATTTCCCACCCGAATCTCCACTGGCTTCTCCCTTCCTGTCTGCACTGGTGACATGTGTCTGCTGAAGACATGCCCACCAGTGGGGGTAGGGCCTAAGCAGTCCCAGTTTCTGAGGAGTGGGTGGTCAGCCCACACGGAGCTGCAGGGAAAGGAAGAAAGTCTTTATTTCTTCTCCTGGACTCTAAATGTAGAAACCACCCTGTGTGTGGGCACGACAATATCATCACTTCCCCATGACCACACACCTGGCATTGTCTGAGCAACCTGTGTGGACGCACTACTGCGTCGATAGGGTTTCTTCTGTCGGTGCTCCAAGGCAGAGCTTGGCATTTCTGACCCATCCTCCATGAATAACCAGCAGGAAGAAGGTCGGCCTGAGTCCCAGGTCCCTCTGCACCACTTATTCAAGAGATGAGCATCTTTCCTTTCTAGAAGGCCCAATGCTCCCATTGCAGTTGAGCATAGCAAGCCTCAAAAGTAGAAGGTGGGAAAGGCTATGGATCAACCTTAAGCAGAATCAATCTTTTATCAAACCATACATTTCCTGTTGGAAGATGAAAAACCCAGATGGGATTCTGTAATAGTAGGACCCAAGGTGAGCTAGCCTGCACCCCACCTTCAAGCCTCCTTCAGGAATTACAAAGGCAACTAAAGAAGAACAAGCTGTAGTACCGATGAGGAATACAGCTTTCCCCCAGATCCTGGATGCTTCCTCCCCCCAACTACCATGATCCGAATTCTATCTTGCAAGACTGGATAGAGCAGAGGTTGTACACTGGTGCACATGGTAGCTGGAGGCACAGGGAATGCAGGGTGGATGATACCTTCAGGACCAGGGGTGTGAGGGGCGATACTGGGAGAGTGTAGGGTGAGTGGGTTGTAAAGGGGAAACCGATTACAAGGATCTACATGTGACCTCCTCCCTGGGAGACGGAGAAAGGGGTGAAGGAAGACTCCGGATAGGGCAAGATATGACAAAATAATTATAAATTATCAAGGGATCATGAGGAAGGGGGGAGTGGGGAGGGAGGGGAAGGAAAAAGAGGACCTGATGCAGGGGGTTTAAGTGGAGAGCAAATGCTTTGAAAATGATTAGGGGAAAGAATGTACAGATGTGCTTTATACAATTGATGTATGTATATGTATGGATTGTGATAGGAGTTGGATGAGCCCCTAATAAAATGTTTTTAAAAAAAACAAGCCATGAATGGTCCAAATGTCAGAAAGAAACAGAGAAGGATGCCCAGCCAGGAGGGAGCCCAGAATTCTGCATTTATGTCGTCCCCAGGTTGTTCAGATGGACACGGGTGGGGGAGGTCAGCTCCTTTGCTATTTATTTTCTGATGAAGCCGCTGCTCTGTGGGGTTGGCTTGCTTAGGAGGAAGTGTCATGTTGTCCTTGGTGGATTGTGGTCTGTTTACGTTCCTCAGAGACAGGGGAAGGTCGGAAGCTGGCACTCAGAAAGCTTCCAGCCTAAGGGTCTTGCAGCAGCTGGGGTCACCCTCTCAGGAGCCACCGGAGGTCCCCTGGTCAACCACCCCTCCGCAGAGAGGACTGTGGATTTTGTCAATGTCAATGTCTTCCCTTTTTTGGGGGGGGTGTCAATGTTATTGAACCCAGGTAGAGAGAGATTGAGATTCATTCCTCTCTGCACCCCCACATTCCCCAGAGGGCAAATGTGTGGGGGGTGGGGGCGGCCTGCACTGTGCTCTAGCCCAGTGTCCAGATGATGGCCGAAGATGTCTGCGTGAGTGAGCTGGAACTGACAGGGGTGGGGGATGGGGGATGGGGATGTAGGGGGAGCTCTGAGAGAAGGAGAGCTGGGCTTGGGCTTCCTGGACTCACCCCCCACCCCCACTCCTTCCTGCGCCCCGCGCCCGGCCCAACCTTCCCGCCCCTCGCACTCCCATCCAGTCCCAACCAGCCCCGCTCCCCTCGGGTCCCCGCCCCAGACACCTCCCGGCCCGGAGCTGCAGCCACCTCCCGGCCCTGCCCACGCCCGCTGCCCCGCCCCCGGCCCGGCCCCGCCCTCACCTGCGGCCGCTCGCGGGGCGGGGCCGCCGGGATGACAAAGCACCCGCGGAAGGCAAGGGGTCCGCCCCCAGCGCCTCCGCGGGGCTGCGTCTGCTGGCCCAGCGCGGCTGTTATGGAAACCGGCCCGGCGCGCCGGTGGCGATAATGGGGCGGCCATGGCCCGGGCCGGTAGCCCCAGTGGCGACGCGGAGCGGGCGGGGGACGCGGAGCCGCAGGACCCCTGGGAGCTGTCCCTGGAGGAGGTGCTGAAGGCCTATGAGCAGCCCATCAACGAGGAGCAGGCGTGGGCCGTGTGCTTCCAGAGCTGCCGCGGGCTGCGGGGCGTCCCGGGCGGCCGGCGCCGCATCCGGGACACGGCGGACCTGCTGCTGCGTCGGGACGGCTCGGTGGGCGCGCGGCGGGAGCCGGGCGCGCCGGGTGAGTGCTGGCGCGGGTGCGGGCGCGACCAGGGCCTCCCGGGACCAGGGGCTGCCGCCCGCCCGGCCTCCCTCTGCCGGACCCGGGTGTGGGGGTGGTCCCTCTGTGCTGGTCCCGGGGGACCCCGCCCTCTTCGCCGGACTGGAACCTGGGTTCGCGGCCCGTTTCTGGAGCCCTGGGAACCCCGCCCTCTCTGCAGGGCCTGAGTTCTCCCCTCCCGGCCCCCTCAGTTGGTCCCCCACCTGGAGCCTTCTCTCCAGTCCCAGGGCCAGCCTCCGGCCGTCGCCAATTCTCGGAGGAGGAGGAGGGGCTTATGTTGGCTGTGAGTCCCCTCAGTGACCCGGGGTCACGCGCAGTCCGCCGCTCCCACCCCGGTCTCCCCGCCACCGCTCTCGGAGTGGGTCCTTCCCAGCCCCGGGTGTAGGGAATGCGGGGCACCCGGCTCGGCTTCGCCATTGACCGAAACCAGCCAAAGCCTTTGAATGATCTGTCGATCCATTCAGGGTTGTGAGTGTGCGGTTTTATTTTCAGAAATTTTCATCACAGAGAAAAAGTGATCTTCCCCGCCGGGCGATCCAGAGTGTTGATGGGGCACTTGGTGATACTAGCCCTCAATTGTGTGTTTGTGGAGCGGGGGCGACCGGGGCCCACAAAGCCAGGTTATGCCTGCTGGAAGAGGTCTGGACCCTCGCCAGCCAGAGCCCTGGGTTTGCAGAGCGCCTCAGGGCGCTGCGGGCAGCCTCGGGGCAGGAGTCAGAGCCACACACTGCCAGGGACTGTTTGGGGGTGGGGGTGGGAGGGAGAGAACCTCTGCTATATCTCTGCACTGGCCCCTTCCGGTCCGCACCCTGCGCCCAGCCCGCCACACTCTGAGCTACACCTATGAGTGACTATTTGACCCCAAAGCACTCAAACATTGCACAGGTGAAAGCACTAAGCCTAGCAGCAAATGGTATTTCTCCTATTTTACAGCTGGGTAAACTGAAGTTCTGAGGGGCAAGGGACTCCCCAAAGACCCACAGAAAGTGGGCTGCTTTGGACTCTGGCCCATGGTATCACCTCAGCTGTGGGGCCCTAGTGTGCTGTTTGGAGGGAGCTAGCTGGTGAGGGGCACCCCTACAAAGCCCCTACTTCCTCAGAAGACCACCCCTCCCACCTCTGGAGACAAGCTGCAAACCCAGAGTTGTTGGCTGCTGCCACCGCAGGGTCCTCTGACACGCTGATTTTAAAGTTGGGGAAACTGAGGCACTGAGTGGCATAGCAGCTGTCAGAAACAAGGGCTCCTCCAGATTGCTGCACCAGCTGTCTCTTGTGGGTCTTGGAGGGCTGGGCACCCCGAGGGGTAGCGGTCATCTGGTCCTGTGCTGCGCCCTGGGATGTGTTGGCCCTACTTTCTGGTCATCTCCCACACAGCAGCAGGTCCTGCTGGTGGGAGCAACCATCCTGGCCGGGCTTGAAATGCAGGCTAGGGTTCAAAGCTCACGTGAGGGCTGCTCTCATTTATTTATTTTCTGTTCGATATGATCTTTGGTTTCTGCTCATAAACATGCCTCATAAAGGTGACCGAGGTTTATGGCTTTCTGTCTCTTTAAAGAGTTTTAAAAAAAAACCACCCTGAACTTTCTCTTCTGCCCTTTTTCAGCATTTGTGAATCAGCTGAAACTAGACCAGCTGCTTCCCCCAAGGTAGCCAACCCAGCGCTTCTGAAGCGCTGGAAGTCTCAGCCAGTCTGCCCACCTAACAAAACCCACTGATTTCTTGCAGTAGGTGCAATCAAAATCCTGACTTAGTGACCCTCTGGTGTTTGCTGTTGGGAGCGGTCGGGCAAGTGGCACCACCTTTGCTTGTCATTGTTTAATTCCTGCATTTTGGCTTTTTTTAATTTAAAAAAATCCAGTTTTTATATATTACTTATAACCACTTTATTGGGAGATAATACAGATATCATGTCATTCTATAGTTCAATCATATCAAATGGTGTTGTACAATTGCTACCCCAGTTTCAAAACATATTTTACTTTCTTGAGCTCCTTGATGTCAGCTCCTACTCACACACCCCCACCTCCACCCACTTCTCCCACCATACCACCTAGTAACTCTTATTTTAATTACCATTTTGATAAGTTCATCAATTCTGAGTTTCATAGACCGAAAAACAGAATAACATATAACAAAGATTCAAGAAGGCTACCCACAATGACAAAATACATCAGAGATAAACCCCAATATGAAAAAAAACCCAGAAAATATTGAAAACCAGATCAGCCCGAAGGGAGGGAGGGGGGAAAAAAAAAAAAGAGGACCTGATGCAAGGGGCTTAAGTGAAGAGCAAATGCCTTGAGAATGATTGGGACAGGGAATGTATGGGTGTGCTTTATACAATTGATGTATGTATATGTATGGATTGTGGTAAGAGTTGTTGGAGTCCCTAATAAAATGTAAAAGAAGAAAAGAGGAGAAAAAAATGATTAGGGCAAAGACTGTACAGATGTGCTTTATACAATTGATGTATGTATATGTATGAACTGTGAAAAGAATTGTATCAGCCCCAATAAATTGTTAAAAAAAAAAAAAAAAAAGACTCCCATGGGTGCTACGGCTCCTCACTGAAATAAAGCCCTGGGTTTATACAAAAAAAAAAAGAAAACCAGATCAGCCCTAAAGTGTATCAGAGAGAGAAGCAAGTGACAAGGTTTTAACTGTTGCAGCCAGGTTTATCATTTTGATCTCCTATAGTCATCTCTGCAATACGCTCTGTTTGGTAACCAGTTGATTCCCATTTCTCAGTTAGGGTTAGAGGGAAATCCCCTGAGGGTTATTTCCTGTGTAGAGCTCATAAATGTT
Source organism: Tenrec ecaudatus (assembly GCF_050624435.1). Taxonomy (NCBI): domain Eukaryota; kingdom Metazoa; phylum Chordata; class Mammalia; order Afrosoricida; family Tenrecidae; genus Tenrec; species Tenrec ecaudatus. Next base: position 73,701,548 of record NC_134547.1, read on the forward strand.
TCTTGGGCGTCCACTGTCATCCATAGCCTCTGCACACCAGTATCTCACAATTTAGGCTCTGATGCTATTCCCTCCTTCGAAGTCCGATTATATAATTTACAATCCTTGGGTCATGGGTGTTGGTGTACTTCTTCCATGTGGACTTAGTTGACATCTCACGTAGATGGCTGCTTGTTTGGAAACAAGCCTTTGAACCCCAGATGCTAATCTGATGGCTGGGCACCATCTAATTTCTGCACCACATTTTGCTATGGCACCCATGTTTTTTGTGCTTCCTTTTTGAGGGCGAGTGTCAAGCAGGGCCATGTCTGTAAGAACTAATTGTTCTTAGATTGGGGCTAGGACCTATGGTTTTTATCTGCCTCTGACTCCCGTTGGCTTTTAATTCCTGAGTCTAGTTTTGTGTCCGGAGTACCTGCCCTTTACAAAGTCTCAGGAACTCTGGGCATTAAGGAAGTTTCTAAAAACACTTGAAAGAAAATCAATGGCAGCACTCAGCTCTGCTTCAGAGGATGACTCATATCTTACTGCACAGGGGACAGTACTTCTCCCCTCTCCCCAAGCCCAGTGGGACTGTGGGCCAGGAGGAGACCCCTTTTCCACGTTCGTTTGTGGTGGGAAAAGAGAAAGCAGCTTACCCATCCTCTGAGCTCTTTGTAGGAAGCCGTCATGAAACTCAGGACAAGAAGGGGTTCCTTCTTGAGATTTTGAAGCAGACACCACTTGTGAAGTGTGTGCTAAGCATCTGGAGGCAAAGCCAATTACACACAGGCTGCCCAGCGGTGGGTGACCCCTGACCCTCTCTGTATGCCTGAGGACTCACACCAGGAGTGACCTCTAACTGCTGACAGGCAACTCCCAGCCCCCTGGTAATATTGTTGGTTAATTACCATCCTCTCAACTCTCTCCCTGGCCTGGGCTCACCACTAAGAGCCCCTTGGAAAGTGGACACGGGTGCAGATGAGGTCAGTCTGAGGTGGGGTGAGAGTGGACATAGGTGCAGATGGGACCTGTCTGAGGTGGGATGAGAGTGGATGTGGGGTGAAGTTGGGGTGAGAGTGGATGGGGCTTGTCAGAGGTGGGTAACGGGGCTTACCTCCTCCCTCCCCACCTCCCTTCCAGCCGCCTGGGCTAATTCCACACCGCCCTACTTTTCCCATTTGTTCCCGGTGGGATGGGCTCTCACTGCTGCCCTTCTTCCCGGGTCGCTTCCACACCAGTGCCCTCTGTCACTGTCGCCAGCTGGTTTCTGTTCCCCTGCACTCTCTGGTACTCACTGGGCCCACTGCCCCCATCCAGGCCAGAGCACTGAGCCTCTCAGACTTGCATTCTGACACAGACTTGGGGCATCTCCCTGGCTCCCTGGGGCCTCTGAGCTACCCTCCCCCAGCCTCCCTGTGGACTAGCTGAGGGCTGTGGAAGCTTCTGCTGCCTTGCTGGACCCAGTATGCCCCCATCCCGAGCACTGAGGTGGCATCTGTGGCTACGGAGTCCTGTCACTGGGCCACCAGTGTCAATAGGCAGTCGCCACATGCTGCCAGCCTCACAGGCTCAAGTACCACGCTCAGCACTGGGTTCCTCCTGAGCCTTCTGGGGCTGGGGTTCGCATGCCTTGACTTCTTCAGTTCATCTACTGGAAGATGAATGTGTGGGTTCAGGTGACACAGATGAGAGGCCCATCCCTCCTCCAGGGCTTCCCTACAGACAGGTAAGGGGAGCTTAGAAGACCAGGATTCTGCTTTGGAAGAAAGTCTGTCCCCACTCACTCTAAGTCCTGTCTGATGTAGCGTCTTCTCATGGGGTCCTGTGTGGCTTGGTCTCTAGCACCCAGCTCCCTACCAGAGCTGGGGGCATGCCACCGAGCTCCCCAGAACACTGACAGCAAAGACCCCCATGCAGATGCTGATGTGAAGCTGGCCACTGGCCAGAGTGCACAGCTGTGATATGCAAGGGGCAGACCCACGTGCTGCTGCCACCTCCCGGGAGAGAGGCATACAGAGAGGAAACAGGCTTACAAGGCACCAACCAAAACCACCTGTGAAGAGCCTGGGGGAGCTTGGTCTGGCCCACCCCTGGGGAGGGCTCAAGGGGAGTTGTTGAACAAGAGGCACAGGACTCTGTTGCCTGCTGCTTTGGTGCTGTGGGCACTTAGCCTCTAAAGCTGGAGGTCAAGACAGAGGGGTCACTGTGTCTCCAGGGCACAAACAGAGCCAGGGGCTGTGGGGGGTAGGGGCGCCAAGTCAGGAGCTCCGGCCGCACTGGTACCCATTGGCAAGTGCTCAGGCCTCGCTCTCTGACCGTCGCACCCGGATTTCAGTTCGGAATCTGTGAAGATGCAGGGCCACCAGTCCAGGGGTCACTGTCAAGACAGCAAGGCCACTGTGGCAAAGCCCCCTGACCCAGTCACAGTGCCCATCGCCCTGAGACCAGCTTTGGAAGCACAGCTGGAGCAGGTCAGGGGGCTCTGGCCACCCTGAGCCCAAGCTGTGGCCCCTCCCTTTTAGGGCAACATAACAGAGAAGCATGTGGGTGATTCTGGGTGGGGCAGTGGGCAGGTGACTGAGGGCTGGGTGCCTGCCTGCCGGGAATGTGTGGAGGAGCGTGTGGCCGAGTGCTACTGGGAGCTGAACTTGTGTGTGTGATGGGGGTGTGTTTGCACAGTGCCTTCTGTTTCACCTCACCTCTCAGCCAGGATGGCCTCACAGGAAGGTAGTCCACAGGGTGAGGCAGCAGCCAGGGCTGCTGGTGACCAGGGCAGCCAGACCTGCATCCTCAGCGTGTTTTAGGAAGAGTTTGAGTCTGAGGCCAGGCTTCTGGAGTCCCTGGGGCTCACGTCGGGACTCGGGACGCCATCCTGAGATCTCTGTCATCCTCAGCCCCACCACCTGAGGACCCACCAAGAAGGGACCTCAGCTCACCAGGTGGAGACCTCAGTTTCTTCCCATTTGCTGCCAGCGCTGAGGGAGGCCGGGCTGTGCGGCAGGAGAGAGAGGCCTGCCTGGATTGGTCAGGCTGGTCCTGGGAAGAGGTGTAAACAGACATGGCAGCTGCCAGCTGCTCACTGTGGTTCTGACCTCCCCTGGACACCAGTGGACGAGTCTGGCCCAGCAAGTGGAGTACAGAGGCGTGCAGAGACCCAGCTGAGAGCTGCCCACTGCACCACCTCTTTTCCTGCCGGAGCCTCAGTTTCAGGGTCTTTTGAGGACGGCTGTCCAATGAGTGGAATTTCGCCTGAATCCTCCCCGAGGTCTGCAGACTTCTCACAAACCTTTTGGCGAGCGAGCGTGTTGCTGACGAAACCAGATGGACCAGATGAGTTGCTGTCAGCTGAGAGGGAAGAAAAGAAGGTGGGACCGCTCAAAGCAGGACAGATGTACTTCCTGTCGCTGCTGTAATGTAACCACACCGCTGCTGCCTTAGAACAACACACACTGGTTAGCTCACAGTCCCGGGGGCCACGTGTCTCTGTGACTGGTGGCCCCACCTTCAGCTTCAAAGTCAATGATGGCCAGCTGAGTCCTCCTCACGTCTAATTTCTCAGACTCTCCCCTCCTGCCTCCCCTATCCCCATGTGAGGACCCTCAGGCTCACACTGTGCCCACCTCGATGACCCAGGACCATCCATTCCTTTTAGGCTCATTTCACTGACTCCTGACACCAAACCCTCAACCCTGAACTCCTGGGCCAAGAGCACAGGAAAGAACTGCTCCTGGGTTTGCCAGGCTATTGGCCTGTACAGAAGCACTGCACCCTGTCCTTCTGACACACAGCCATCTGCCCCGCGATGCATGTGGACGTAGTTGGAGAACATGCCTGGGTTACAGAGAGGATCCTTGTCTTCCCACCACCAGTCCCCCGTAGCCTCCGGCCCTCCTGCTCAAGTTTCAGTGTGTTCTGAGGGGGCTTGTGGCGCACTTCAATGACTCTGAACCAAGTAAGCCCCTGGTTGCCATCTGCCAGCTCCGACTTATGGTGACCCTGTATGCAGAGCACAACTGCACCATGTCCCTTCCAAGTCACGTCCCTTGAACTTTCCACAGGTGACGTGTTTGCACCGTACCTGCTTGGATGCCTGTAATAGACTCAAGTCCAGTACTTGTCTGTGGGCCTTTTAAGCTAGTTCTGACGGTGTTTAAAGGGCAACGGAGTGTTCCACTCAACACTTTAAACAGTTCACACACATTCTGTCCCCTGACATTGGCTGCAAAGCCTCAGAGAACAGCACTCACCTCACCCCCTGGGTGCCCATTCCAGCCTTCCCACATACCCCTTCCTGCCTCTGAGCTTTGCGGCTCAGTCTGTGCAGCTGATTGTTCATAGGAGTGCTTCTGCCTGGGCAGTGGTACTCACTTCATTGGCCATTGTTTGGCCAAAAGTTGATCCTTGTGAGCTCAATTCCAGGCTTAAAGGGTTCCCGAGGGCCAGTGTTGAGGGCTTCCGCCAGTCTCTATCAGACTAGTAAATCTGACCTTTTCTTCTGATTTTGAATGTTTTCCTTCACCAGTTTCCTCCTGTTTGTCTAGGACTCTCTGCTGTGACCCCATCACATCAGAGCTGGTAGTGGTGGTGGCGGGGCACCATCTAGTTCTTCTGGTCTCGAGGAGGCTGTGCTTTGACAGCTTTTCTGATACAGAGTTTTGACAGTGAAAAAGGTGGATGTCTGTGGACATACTATGATGGCCAAATGCCCATCACACCTGGGAGCTATAAAACACCCCCAGGTTCCAATCCACTAGATCTGCACCCAGGGAAAGCTTGGTTCATAGAGGGTCCTCAATAAGTGGGTACTGTTAGTTAGCCATGGGGCAGGGGCCTCCCACTACACTGGCCTCAGTGGGCTTCCTTGGCATGTGCCCAAGACGTGCTGGGTGGATTGGGTTGGAAGTTCTGTAGGGCAGAGAAGCACCTGGCCCACCTCAGTCAGACCTTCCAGAGACTCAGAGAGCATCTACTGCTCAGAGCTGGGGCAGTCCCCCCACCCCCCACCCCTGGAGGGAGTTGGCTCTCCCCTGGCACAGGCTGGTGGAGGTGTGAGCTTCCAGAGAGGCAGGTGGGTGGAACTCAGTCTGAATGGCCCATGGAGATGCAGTGGAGGAAGCAGGGCATGCTGCAAATGGGCCTCCCCACCTGAGTGTGCTGAACAAACACACAGCGACCTCTGTCCCTGCTGTTTCCCGTGTGTCTCTGCTTGGTGGTGTCTGCGCTCCCACCCATCAACTAAGGGCTGTGCCCCATTTAGTCACCTTTGGAGATTATTTCTGCGCAGCAGGAAAAGCATGACTCCTTTTCCTGTTTCCCCCAAGAGGGGCCTGTGTCTGGTGGTTGAGGGAGACCCAGTTACTTGTTCAGAGGCGAACAGCTGCTGACCGCCCCACCATGAGCTGCAGGTGAATCCAGGTGGCCAGGACACAGGACAGCCAGAAACCCCCCATTCTGGCCAGCATGGAAGGACTCCTGTGGGGTCTTCTCTCTATGGATGAGCCTGGCCAGGGGGCTTTGGTGGCCCCAACCTCGACACCCTGGGAGCTTCTGGGGAGTCTGGGCATTTTACCTGCTTTTTGAGGGGATGCCAGGAGTTGGGTTGGGCAGGTGTCTCTGCCTCCAGGTGAGGAAATGAGGTTGTAGAGGCTGCCAGGTAGGACTCCTCCCCTGCCACTCCCCATCCACAGGTGCCTGACCAGGGACTGCTGACTACAGACAAATCTTTGCTTCTTATTGCATGGCCTGGGATCACTCCAAAGAATCCCCCTCCCCCCACTTTTTGATGCCCCACCTTTGTTATTTAAAAGCAAGAAATGGAGGTGAGGGTGGAGGACTTGCTTGAGACCAGGCTGCTTGGCCTCTGTCTGCCCCGAACCTCCAGGACCCTTAGTTTACTCCACAGAGCCCAGTGACGCTCTGCACTTGCCGCTCCCAATACAGTTTTTCTGTGAACACATAATTTAAAATATATACCTCCAAAAACTGGAATTGCGTTGGGCAGAGCTTTCTTAGTACGCATCTTTCCCGCTAGGCAAGCATCGGGGAACTTGCTCTGAGTTAGTGCAGTGGCATTGAGTTAGGGCACCCAGTGGTGTCATCTGGGAAGGTTCTCTCTGGTCAGTTTCATTCAAACCTCATTTTTTATAATGGCCGATTTAAGAGAACTGTGCAGCTATGAAATTTTGTTTCCTATTCTGGAAAAATGTCACAGAAACTTGTGATGATGGACACAGCTTGCAAGGACAGCGCTATGGGGAAAACGCAAGTGTACAAGGGGTTTTCTTGTTTCAAAAAAGGTGAAATGAAAAAAAAAAAAAAGGTGAAATGTCAATTGATTCCAAACTTGTTCTGAAGTCTGTCAACTTCCTGAATGGCTGAAAATGTCGACTCTAGTGCATTTGGAATTCTTTCCACCAGGTCAGACTGTTAAGCAAGCTTTCTATTTAGAGGTTCTGAAATGACTGTGAAACAGTGTGGGACAAAAAAGACTTGATTTGTGGCAGATGGGGGACTGGTTTTGCCACCACGACAGTGCACCTGCTTGTGCAGCCACCTCGGTGCACCAGTTTTTTGCAAATAAGACAGCATGCCTCTTTTGCCCCACACATCTGAGTCACCCGACCTCACTCCATGTGACTTCTTTTTGTTTCCACAAATTAAGAGGAACCGAAAGGACAGCGATTTGATGATGTGGAAGAGGTAAAGAAAAAAACAAGGGAGGTGCTTGTCAGCCATCCAAACAGATGAGTTTGAAAATGTTTCCAAGGATGGAATCGCAGATTTGACAAATGTATTAAGTGTAATGGAGAGTACTTTGAAGGTGATAAGATTGTTTTGTAAAAAATCTTAAATATTTAACTTTTAGAGGGATAGGAATTCCATTTTGGGGGGGGCAACCTTGGCCACAGGCTCTTGTTTCCTTTCAGGGCCAGCCTTGGCCATGGGCTATGGACATGGCTATGGGACCAAGAAGGAAACAAGTGCAAGACTGTCATGTACATATTGTTTCAAAATTCCCGGCGGGGCAGGGGGAGGTGAGAGGGGACAGACTGAGAAAAAGTTGACCACAGGCAGCCTTGCTTCTCGTTGCTTGCCTTGACCATGGCTGGCCTCCCTTGAAGCACTTTGCTCTGCTCTATCTTTTCCCTCCGCTGCAGCCAACCTCAGCTACTGCTGTTTTGTGCCTGCGTGCGCGCAGCTCAAGCCCTGGGGACCCAGAGCTGCCTCACTTTGCTGGCTGCTCACTCTATAAGCTCCACCACTTGGAGGATATGGTTTTTCATTATTTTAATGCCCTGCTCCCCAGCACTGACTTCTTTTATCTCTGGCTTTCTTCCTGTTCTTGATGGTGCGGGGTTGTGTGTGTGTGTGGGTGGGTGGTGGGGGACTGGTTTCAGGGTTTGCCTGTTGATCCCCACCTTGTTTTGGTAGGGGCTTCAGATAGCCAAGATGAAGATCCAACTGGGTTATGACTGTGTGTGTGATCTCAGGGAGGGTCTTCAGGAGGCACACATCTGGGGACTGAGGGGAGGGGGTGTTCCTGCAGCACACATTCTGGGGTTGGTGACTACGGGGCAAACGATCTCCCCCTCTGGGCGTGTGTGTGTGTGTGTGTGTGTGTGTGTGTGTGTGTGTGTAGGCCACCTTGCCTCCTCCTGGTTCCTCCTGGTGCTTACCAGGTTGCATGAGTGAAAGCTAGGTGACGTACTAGCCCTGTCACCTACTCCTCCCCACCCCATGGTTTTCAAAGAGGGCCCACAGGCTGGGGCTACTCTGTTCCTCCTGCATGTACAGTGGTGGGGACGCCAGGTAGCTTGTCTGTCTCTTCTCCAGCAATGCCGTGGGCGTATCCACCTGCTCCCCCTTCACCTCCTTGACTCACCTCTAAGACTTTCTGGGAAGGCCCCCTCAGGCCACATGGCTGCCCCAGGCCACTGCAGGTGTGATTAATAGCCCCACTGGCAGCAGTGTGGGCTCTGTGGTCCTGGCCGCCCCGCCATGCCCTGTGTGTGTGTCTGAGTGCCTGCTGCCCACCGCGGCCTATGGGTGTGTCCAGCCACCCGCAGGATTGCTGTCGATCTGGCAGAGACTTTAGGGGTGCTGCTGCGTCACCCAAGGGGGCGGCAGGTGGGCGCCCCGGTCTGTCTGGGCTCAGAAGGCCGCACACACACCCTGACTGTGCCCTTCCTCTCTTGCAGAACCTGCAACGATGGTGGTGCCATCAGCCAGCTCAGAGGCCCAGGTACGCCCATGGTCATCTGCAAGGTGACCCGCTGCCCGTCGGACACTACACACATCACAATGTGAATGTCTTCAGCATTGGTGGGAGGCACAGGGGGATCTGGGCTGAGCACAGGGTGTCAGTCAGGGGAGCGGCCCCCATGCTGGCCAGGGACACAGCACACAGTGGCATGTTTGCGGTTTTGAAATACAAGGAGATGTGGGCATCATTAGTCCACTGGGCAGCGTTCACTAATTCAGCACTTATTCCCTCACCCTCTCCTGTGTTGAGCTACGAGCTGGGCTTGGCAGTGGCCAGTGGGACAGCCCTGGCCCTCAAGGAGTTTAGGGACAAGTGAGATCCTGTCCATTTCTTACTCTTGACAGTAGCCCTGTGCAGCTGCACCCCCTCTCTGAGTCCACAGGGTACATCACTCCAGTCTTTTCCATTCTGGTAAACCTGGACCTCACCTTTGAAGCCACTCAGACTCATGTGCACTCTCCAGACAGTGGCATTGTGTGTCCGCCACACCTGGAGGCTTTTTTTTTCTTTATCATTTAAAGAGCTTCTCTTTCTCATGGTAGTGCAGTGGTTACAAGGTGGGCTCCTGACCACAAGGTCAGCGGTTCGAAAGCACCAGCCAGCTCTACAAGAGAAAGACCAGTCTTTCTGCTCCCGTACAGAGTCAGTCTCTGAAACCCACGGGGGAAGTTCTACCCTGTCCCATAGGGTCGCCGCTGTGGGTCGACCTTTTGTGTGCTCGGCATGAACTGCGTAGACTATCACTGGGTAAGGTCTGGGCAGGAGGCAGCCACAGGTGAGCCGTCAGAGTGTGAGCTACCTCCTCCTTGTGGCTCTCGTGGAGGGGAAGCTGGAGGTAGAGAAGGAGCCCAGAGCAGTGGTTAAGAAAGGATGCGGCCTCCCTTGAGGGATGCGGCCTCCCTTCTGTGGCCAACCATCCACCTGGAATATGCATGAGGACCGTGGCCAGGAAACACTGCAGTGGACTCTATTCAGACAAATTCCTGCCTAACTAGGTCATGCGATGGGCTAGACTAACACGTCCTTTGCCCTGTCAGTAACAGCCGCTCTTGTGGACCTGCGTCTTGCTGTGTACACTGCCCAGGCCAGCGCAAGAATGAAGCTGGCTGTGAGACTGGGCTGGGGGATCTGATTTCTGAACGGATGATGGGCTGTTGGTGTGGTGAAAATATGCGTGAATAGAATCCAGAGAAGCCCACCACATCAAGTGCCATAGCCAAGTGTCACTGCTGTTAGCCGCCATGGGTTGTGGGGCCCCGGACACAGCAGCCTGGAACATTGCCCGGCCTGAGACCTTCCCAGCATGCAGAAACCCAGAGAAAGAAGTCTATTGTTGAGAGCTAGCAATTGCCCTCACATCAACTCCTCAGCTGCCACCTGACCCCCACACCAGCCTCCATGTTCCAGAGTCACAGCGGGCCACCTAGGGACCCTGGGTCTCACTGCATCATTTTGGGAGGCAGACTGTCCTGCCCCAAAGGCTTCCTGTTGGCGCAGTTCTTACGCATCATAAAGAGCCACAGGTCCC